>NC_057920.1:55845036-56174642 GCF_018873765.1 Telopea speciosissima
GAGAAAGAATGACCCTCGTGGGTAAACGAACTACTTCAACTCCAAGAAAGAAACTTAAAGGACCAAAGTCCTTGATAGCAAATGCAAAGGACAATTGTTGTAGTAGAGAATTAATGTGTCCAGTATCCCTGCTAGTTACTAGAATGCCATCCACATATACAAGGACATAGGTGGTAACCGTATTGTTTGTGAATAGAAAAAGGGAGGGTTCCATCTGAGAAGCCCTGAAACCGCTTTCCAGTAGGAATTGAGACAATATGGGGAATCATGCCCTTGTTGCGTGCTTTAAATGATATAGTAATTTCTGCAATTTGTAGACATAACCCAGTTTGCTTTTGTCCTCATAGCCAGATGACTGGTTCATGTAGACCTCTTCATTGAGAATACCGTGGAGAAAAGCACTATTCAGGTCTAGATAGTAGACAAACCACGCCTCTAAGATGGCAAATGACAGTATAGTCCGAATGGTGGTTGGTTTCACCACTGGGCTGAAGGTCTCATTGTTGTCTAGCCTATATTGTTGATGGAACCTCTTAGCAACTAGCCTTGCCTTATAACATTCCAAACTAACGTCAGCCCTTGCATCTGATTATGTAGATCCACTTATAATCCACCAAGTTCATATGGGGGTTGGGTGGAACTAGTGTCCATGTACCATTGCGTAGTAGGGCATTAAATTCATTGGCCATGGTAGATCACCACTCTGGTACCTTGTTTGCCTGCAAAAAAATAGGTAGGTTCAATAAAGGGGGGTTGGGGATGTGAGTGGAGCACTTAGGAGGATGTGGCATTCCATAGGTCAATGATGGACCTAGTTTTTAGGGGTGGAGGGATCTGGTTGTTAGTGGTGAGAGTCTGGTGGGGGTGGTGTGAGTCCAGTGGGGAGGGGACTTTGGGTTGGCAGTATAGGGGTAGGGAAAGGAGTAGGGGAGGGGGACTATGAGGGGACAACAAAGGTGGTCGGGGAGGCCAATTATATGGATTTGGGTGCTAGTGTGATGGCGCCACACATGTGGGAGCTGCAGCAGAGGGGAGGGGTGGTGATGGCGATCGTGGTGGTGGTGGTCCTAGGATGGAGGTAGCTTTGAAGGGGAAGTTTGTTTCATCGAACCAGAAATGGCGCACACTATATAGATGGTTGGTTTTTAAGTCCAGGTAACGTAGTCCATATGAGAAGGGTTGTACCCGAAGAACACACAATGGGTGGAACAAAAGTCCATCTTGTGGGTATTGTAAGGGCATAAAAAGGGTAGTAAGGTGATGCCAGTTTTGAGGATATCTCAATGACATTGTTCAACTATCCCCTGTTGCTCATGTGTGTGGGGACTAGGGAGGCAATGTTGAATGCCCAGAGAGGCAAAAATTTGGGTAAAGTGTCGTAGTCACCCCATTTTATTTGAATTGATTTGATTTTGTAGAAAATTGGCTTTCAACTAAAGCTTGAAACCGCTTTTTTTTTTAGCCCGAATTTTATCTGGGACCTAGGCTGTTGCTCATGTGTGTGGGGACTAGGGAGGCAATGTTGAATGCCAAGAGGGGCAAAAATTTGGGTAAAGTGTGGTAGTCACCCTAGTTTATTTGAATTGATTTGATTTTCTAGAAAATTGGCTTTCAACTAAAGCTTGAAACCGCTTTTTTTTTAGCCCGAATATTATCTTAGACCCAGGCTGGCCCCAGCAAATTTATTAATAATCAAAACGATACAGAAATACACCAAGGGGCATGACCTACCTTACCGCAACCCAAAGACCCGTACACTCTCACACACCAAAGAAGAAAAAACCCACCAAAAAAATAAACATTACATTCTGAAAATTGGTAATCCAACTTTATCCTCCTTAACAATCTGGTGTAGGCCCTGCAGAATACTTTGATCATCGTAGAAAGAAGAGTTAACCAAAGAATCACAAGCTAGGTTTGCCAAAAAATCCGCCACACGATTGCTTTCTCGATAATAGAAATGAATGCACACTCCTAAAGAGATGACCAGAGAGGGCACCTCATGAAACAAAAACCAGTAGCTCCAAAGATTACACATTTTTTATGTAACAAAAATACACAATCGTAGAAGAGTCCGAGTTGATGAAAAAATCATATAATCACAAACTAGCACATAGGCGTAGGCCATCCAAGAGTGCTCTCATCTCAGCTACCGAATTAGAACAAACACCATCAAACACTTTTGATTTGTGAACTAGGGGATAAAGCAAAATAATTGGTGTAGTCATGAACAAAAATAAAAAATAGTGGTGGCCTTCAAAAGAAACAGCGGGAGATGGTCCCTAAACATCACTAAAACCTTAAATCTAATGGATGAAAACTACGAAAAGAGGATAACTTTAAAGTAAGTGTATGAGCCTTCCCTAGTTGGTCGGTTGTACATAAGCCACTAGAATGAGAAGAGTTACATATCAACATATTAGAAGTTAAAACCAAACGAAGAACTTGATGATGGGGTGGCCAAAACCGTGGTACCACCCATCAACAAAAGTGCGTTCAGCAATGACTAGCAGGGTGTAGAGGCCATCCTTGCTTGGGCCGCTCAGGAGGGTACTCTTGGACAGAAAATGATTAGCATGGAATTCAAAGAACACATTATTATCATTAGCAAATTGTTGAATAGAAAATAAAGGCTTTGTGAGAGAAGGGACATGAAGAGTAGTAGATAACAAAATAGCATTGGGTGGGGAAGAGAGAGAAGAATGATCAACACGGGTAATAGGGAGACCCTTACCGTTCCCATCTTGCAACTGATTCTGACTGTTGTAAGAATCAAATGAAGTCAATTAATGGCTGAAGATCTGGTGTAACATAGTGAGAAGCAGTAGTGCCTGGGTACCATATCTAGGGTTGGTGAGGTAAGGGTAAGGAGGAGGGGGGGAGCCAGTTGCTAAGCGGGTGGGGGTATGGGTGGGACAGGTAGGTGGATGGTTGGTTTTTCTCTAAAAACTAGGAAGGTTCTGCCAAAAAGAGTTTGGGATTGGATTTTTTGGTCTTTTCCAGTCACTGATTGGTTTGAGAACCTGAAAGAAGACCAGAATTTTGGAATACACAAATCTACAGATCCAGTGCTTGAATTGATTTTGTTTGTGTTTTGGTTTAGGGATTCCAATGTTCAGACAAAGATGTTGTTGAGAATGTGGCTTGATTGACTCCAAGGTGACTCAAGTCTCGATTGAGCAGTCATTTTTCATAGTCACGGGTCTTGATTTAGCACCGTTCACGTTTACAAAAGGGTATTGTGGTTGTGGGGAAGTCGGGTTTTGCGGGGTGGTGTTGCGATAGAAGCAGGTATTGGCAAGGTGGTTGGTCTGATGACGGATGGTACATTAAAGACAGACTTGATTAGAGAAGCGACTACCATGACCACGTCCCCCATTCCCGTGACCACCATGCCCACACCCCCGACAGTTAGAAGAGGCTTGTGAACCAGTGGAGGAAGAGGGTGGTGTTGCCTGTGCAACATTCATAGTAGGTGGTGGCATAATGGATGAATACTGGAGTGTGAGCTTATGCAGAGAAGTTTTGATTAAAAATTCATTGCTTAAAAGAAGACTGTGCAACTCGTTGAAACATATAGTATCCACACGTGCAAGCAAGGTACTAGAAACCGCTTCCTCTAAAAGGCCGACCTTTTAAAGGAAGCGGTTTCTATATGGTATCAAAGCAGGCCAGGGTCACAGTATCGAGTCCCCCTGGGAGCGGGCAGGTGTTAAAAAATTATTTATCCATCCGTGTCACCCTTTGGATAGTCCGTCGTGTTAGAGCTCCTATTTGATAAACATATTATTTCCTCCCTTTCCTACAAGGTCTGCCTTTTAGAAGAAGCGGTTTCTACATGGTATCAAAGCAGGCAGGGGTCACGGTATCGAGTCCCCCTGGGAACGAGCAGGTGTTAAAAAATTATTTATCCACCCGTGTCCCCCTTTGGATAGTCCGCCGTGTTAGAGCTCTTGTATGATATACATATTGTTTCCTCCCTTTCCTAAAGGTCGGCCTTTTAGAGGAAGCGGTTTCAACACGGTATCAGAGCAGGCAGGGGTCACAGTATCGAGTCCCCCTGGGTGCGGGCAGGTGTTGAATTATTTATCCACCCGTGTCCTCCTTTGGATAGTCCACCATGTTAGAGCTCCTGTTTAATAAACATATTATTTCCTCCCTTTCCTACAAGGTCGGCCTTTTAGAGGAAGCGGTTCCAACAGAATAAGACTCTTGAAATCAAAGTGAAGTACTCTGAAGACATGAATATTGAAATCGATCGTCGCTATTGGTTTACTTGTTGCGAAGAGTTCATCAAAACTGATTTTTACACGTTGGAGAAATTGAGTAATTAACTCATCCACCTTGTGAGTCAAGTCTTAGAGAGCCATATGAAGTGACAATAGGTAGATATTGGAGGTAGAGCCCTAAGCGAGTTGTAGAGACTTCCATAATTCTTTGTTTGTGGGCTTACCAATGGCAAGAGGCAAAGCATCATCTAAAGGGATGCAATTAATAGATAAAGAATAGAAGAATATCGTTGTATCCAGGTCTGAGCGACGGAAGAATCAGTAGGGCAATGAAGGGTGCCATCAAGATATCCAAAAAGGTTCTAACCACGCAGATAAGGAGCAATCTGTGTGCGCCAGATATGGTTCATAATCTTGGATTGGATCAGCTGGATCGGATTGGTATCGATTGAGGCCGATCCCGAGATTAGACCGATACGGCAAGGTTTGACTGGATTGTTCCCTGGATCGGCTGTTCTGATCCAATCCTTGACCGATTCGACATATTTGTGGATTTTTTCAAAGTTTTTAAGTTTTTTTATTTTTTATTTTTATGTTATCTTGACCGATACTAATCGATATCAACCGATATTGACCGTTCTGATCCGGATAATTTCGGTCGATCCAATCCCGAGATCACAACATCCACCAAATCTGGCCTATAAAAAAGAGCTATTATTTCTTGCAGACTTGCAATGATTTCTGAATCTAATTAAGATTATGTTTGGTATACATTTTAGGAATAAATTCTAAGCCTAAAATTTTTATTTTTATTTTTTTGCTAAGAATCAGCAAGTAAACTATATCATAATATCAACAAACAAAAGAACGGGAGAATACACCATTAAGCTATTTTTCTAGCTTCGGCATGGCCATCAGCAGAAAAGCAACCCAAACAAAAAGAAAAAAAACCACCCAAATAGGTAAAGAAAACCTATATCTGGTTCTCAACTGTGCATCCCAAGACATATCACCAACTACGAAAGAGGGCGGGGCATCCTAAGTTGTTGAAGACATTGTTGATGCCGCATGTTTTACGAGTTTGTCAACGACATTATTAGCCTCACAAAAGTAGTGGGATGTATACCAAGAAGAGTTGTTCAAAAACCACTTACAATATCACCATTGCTGTTGAAAAACCCACAGGATGTTTTGATTCGGAATGCACATCACCACTGACTGAGAATCACATTCAATCCATAGCTTCCTCACATTGATGGTCATTGCATATTGAATACCAGTGAAGAAAGCCGCAAATTCGACCATAAAACTTGTTGTAACCCCTTCCAAATTTGCAAAGCATCTAAAAGGAATCTCATTGTAATCTTTAAATATTCCACCTGCCTCTGATCGTCCTGAGTTTCTAAGAGAGCAATCATCTATATTTAACTCATTAATCCTCGAGCCAGAAGTTGCCAAGTCACTTCAAAAATTCTTGTTGGCCTAGAAGGAACAATCCTCACCTGCAATTGCCTGGAGAACAGTAACTCAGAGATAGACTTCACAATAATATAAATTAAACTTAAAAAATCCTTCAAATCTACCTTGATCACCATCATATGCGAACATTGCAAGTTGTCATATCTCTTCCTATTCCTTTCATGCTAGAGATGAAAAGGAATAAGAATGACCAAAGAGTGCCAAACTTGCTACAGCTTAACAACCAAAGATTTCCTTTTCCACCAAGAGAATAGCTCCTCTATGGATGGAAAACCACCCTATTGCACATCAAACCGAATCATAATATCCTTCCACACTTTGACGTTGTACTCACACTCCAAGAACAAGTGTAAGAAAGATTCTTAACTCTTATAGCATAGCTCACATCTTGAAACCATCGAGATTGTACGGTTACTAACCTAGTCATTTGTCGGTAGACTCCCATTCGCCAATCACCAGCCGAAAATGGAGAATTGAGGGAGCAAATCTTTCATCCACACAGTACCTGCCCAGCTTTGGATTGGATTCCTTTTTCGAATACTTTCCCAAACCGACTTAACGAAAAATTTCTCTTACTCTGATAGAGACCAAATATGTTTATCTTGTACTGCAACTGAGGGACGATGCGTAGCTCTGATATTTTATTGCTAAAGATCAGCAAAATTGTATTAAAATGAAACAATAGTGGTATAAAGAATGGCTGAGAGGGTCCTTAAAGAGAAACCAACGATCCCAAGGATCCTGGCAATCTTACAAAGAAAAACATTACTTAAATCTGTAGTTTGGTCGCCCAAGAGCTTCCCAGTTAACAGCATTAGCAATGAGGCTTGGCGCAGTATTCCAAATAATTCTTGTCTTCCTCTTGGCTGCCAAGTTTGCAAGAGCATCGACTGTCGAGTTTGCTTCTCTGAAGCAATGTGAAACCCGCCATTGAATGGAATCCAAGAACGACTTAGCGGACCACCATTCCTGCATGAGATACCACGGGAATTTGCCAGAGAGAATGGTCGCAACTGCTGCTTGTGAGTCACTCTCTATCCATAGCTTCTCCGGTTTCATAGTGCTGGCATGCCTAATGCCAGTGAGGAAAGCTCCCATCTCAGCCATATAATTTGAGCCTATCCCAAGGAAAGCCGCGAAGCAGCTCTTCATAGTTCTATAATGGTCTCTAAAAACACCTCCTGCACCCATAGATCCTGGGTTTCCTAAAGAGGACCCATCAATGTTCAATTTCCACCAGCCAAGAGGGGGGTGTCTCCATCTTACTTCTGTAATGATCTTAGGAGGGGTCCTAGAGATCACAACATTAAGAGCTCGTGCCAAGGAAAGGTCTTGGACTGAACGAATAATGGCTCCTTTACCTCTAGTGCAATCAGCCATCTCAGCAAAGCAAGCTCTTGCAACTTGAGAGGGAGTTCTCTGCAGGTTATCATAGCGCCGCCTATTATGTTCCCACCAGATATGCTTGCAGCTGATAATGAGCAAGACACGCCAGGCTTGCAGCAAAGGTACCACCTTGGTCTTTCTACGCCACCACGAGAAAAGCCTTTCAATAGAGGGGAACCCGCCCCAAGTTTGATTAAACCCATACAGGATCTCTCTCTAAACCTGAGTTGAAAATCCACACTCCAAGAAAAACGTGATGGCTTGAATCACAAGCTGCAAGGTAGAGATCACATCGAGACACTACAGGAACTGCTTTGCGTCGCACATTGTGATCAGTTGGAAGGGCATCGAGCACTAAACGCCAACCAAAAACAGAGGTTCTAGGGAGGAGGTCTCGATCCCAAACCGTTGAAGTCCAACCCGGCGCTGCCGCCTTTACTCTTATGGCTTCCCATGCAAACTTGACGGAGAAGTTGCCAGAGCTTGTGTGGGCCCAAAAACGCTATCTTCTATGCTGGTGCAAGAAATACCACTAGCAGCAATCTTATTAAAAATCTCTTGAAGGTGGGGGTGATGGACTGCCGAAAATGACCATCTTCTGGTGTAGCTCTGATATGATCACAAAAAACTACTAATTGAGGAGACTTAGGCTGCGTTTGGTAACGGTCTGAACAAAGAACGCCCGTTCTTGACTAAGAACGTTCTTTTGCGTTCTTCGTCTGGAACGGCGTTCTGAGACCAAAAATAACCATTTGGTAACGTTCTCAAGAACGCTGTTTAACGGAAATGGTGTTTGGTAAAATCTGTTCGAACAGTTTTGATGTTAATTACAATAATGCCATCCTTACCTCAAAATACATGTTTCTCTACAAACATAAATTAAAATTTTCTCATAAGTTCCTTATTTAACATAGATTAAAATATCTAATAAATTCCTACACTTAACATAATTTAAAATATGTCTATAATTAAAATATGTCAACTTATAGTTAATTAAAGTCATTAAATTACAAATTTGACAATCTCTCTCATGATTTAATTTTCTTCTTTCTTCAAGTCTAACTTGGTAAGACCTTTAAGGATGTCTTTGAACATCTTGGCATGATTCTCCGAGGATGTAATTGCACTCTTGCAATAACCTTTCAGAAATTTTGAAGAAGACGGAGCGGATACATTGTTGAGCCGAGGGACAAACCATCGATACATTAGTCTGTTGGCTAGAAGATGAGGTCATGCCTTCTTCTATCCATTGAAAAAATTCACATCCGCAATTATCACTCTATAAAATCCAACATAAGTTACATAAACAAGCCATAGTTTGGTCAAACATATACAAAAGAAACTCATTCAAATCACATTCTTGCATTGTCTCTTTGATTGAATATCTAGTTTGGTCAAACAAATACAAAAGAAACTCATGTAAGTTGCGCCATCCTACAACTTATGGCCAATTCATTTGCAATGTTTATCCGCAATCCATTCATGATTCTTGCACTCTCTCTCTGATTGAGAGTAGACATAGATGTATCATAAGGCAAGTGTACAGGATTCAGTGGATCTATGACTACTTTGTCATCAGCACTTAAACCAGCAAATATTTTTTCTGCCTCTTGTTTGTCACGAATAAAATTATGCAACCCACAACAGGCCATCACAATGTAAGTCTGATCTCTGATTGAGTAACTAGTCATATGTTTTAATATTCTAAACCTATTTTTCAGAACCCCAAATGTACGCTCAATTACATTCCGAAGTGAGGAATGTCTGTAGTTGAACAGCTCTTTAGCAGTCTTTGGGTTTCTCCCAGCTCCCTTGTAGTCTGGAATATGGTACCTCTCACCTCGAAATGGAGTCAAGTAACCAACTTGACTTGCATACCCAGAGTCTACAACATGATATTTTCCTACACATACAAACCATTGTAAGGAAAAACTCAACTTTACCAATAAAGTACTTCATATATCAGTAGAATTAAATGGGTTTTACCTTCAAGTGGATGTGGGAACTGTAATGTTGGATCTCTCCTTGCACGTTCAAATATACGACAATCATTAGCGCTGCCCTCCCAACCCGCATAAACATACGTGAATCGCATATCAAAAGAACATATACACATCACGTTTTGTGTGGTAATGCCCTTTCGGTTTCTGTAGCGAGTAGCATCTTGTTGAGGCACTATGGCACTAATATGACTACCATCTATTGCTCCAATACAATCCCAAAAACAGATTTCATAAAATAAACTTGTCATACTAAAATAAGAAAAATTTAAATAATTGAATTTTCATACTTGTATTGATTGTATATTACCTTAAAGAAAGGATAGTATTTTGGTTTTGATTGCATGTCTAACTGAATTTTCTGGATGTCTGGTGGTGTGATCATTTCTTTTGCCAATTTTCCCATAGTCATTAAAACACGCTTGAATGTACGGCTAATGGTCTCTCCAGAATGTTGAAACTCCTCTTGAATATCCCGATTAGAGAAACCCCTTCCTACTATCATCATAAACATGGCTATTTGTTCATCCACCCTTAAATATCGACTGTCTTTTAACCACTTTCTAGATATCATCAGTGTACATAGATTTTGGAAGACATGTCTTTCCATGCTAAACTTCTGAAAGCAACGGTCCGCATGACCACTCAAAACTTCATGGACCATAATTGATCCTGGATGTCTACCATCCCTACAAGGTTCTCTTGTATATAGAGATTGTGCGGCAACTAAAGTTGCAGCTACCATTATCAAGTCATCCTCATCACTTGAAGAGTCATTCTCGAACTGGTATATTGTTGTCATGATGCTAAATATACACAACAAGTAATAAACTTTTAACATAATACAGTAAGTAAATTGTTTCAAACATAACTAAAAAAAATACAAGATTGTATCATCATACCATCCAAATTAAACATAACACAACCTAAATTGTTTCAGACCACCACACAGAATTTAAAAAAATACAAGATTGTATCATCATACCATCCAAATTAAACATAACATAAGTAAATTGCTTCAAACAACCACACAGATTTAAATAACATCACCCTATAACTCCTCCTACAGCCACATCCTCCTGTCAGGCCTACAACCAATAAATGACTCCCTCCACGGTCCTGACTCCCTAATTTGTTTTAAGGCTTTCAAATACATGTCCTTACTTATATCAGGTATCTCATCAAGGACACGTGTACATGCCAAAACACTAGTATCGATAGGAGTCACTGACGTGCCATGGCCAGAAACTTCAGAAGTAGCCTCAGCACTTGCAGTTGCCTTCTCTATCTTTATCTGACATAACTTCCCAACATATCCCAAAGCAGTTGTCACACTACCGCTCATACTTCGCTTCCGTTTAGCTTTTGGAGTTCTATCTTGTTTATGGACTGTAGTCTCTTCCTCAACCTCATTGACTTCAAAGTCATCTAGACCCATTGAAGTGGTGTGGGTTGGTGTAGGTATTTCATCATCAACATCTAGATCATCAATCTCAGTTGTCACCCAGTCTTGCATGTTATCCAAATGACCATCTCCACGGGCATAAGAATCTCCAAATATAATTTGGAGTTCAGACCAATGTGCCAAGCCTTGATGCCTAAATTTTTTCCATCCTGAATTTGCCTATATACAATATCAAATAAATTATTAGATATTTACTACATAATCAACATAAGACTAAATATAATAGTTTAGATCAAACCAAAGAAGATATTAGTATAGTATTTACCGCTATAGCTTTATCCCAAACACTGTCATCGTCAACAGTAACTGTCTGGGTGATTGAGTTTCATCCAAATCCCGTAGTTTGAAGTAATGACTTGAAACTTCCATAATCTATCCTCATCTTGTTGAACTTGTTCTTTATCTGTTCCCTATCGAACACCCTACCAAGAGTGGTTTCCAACCGGGTCTGAATATCATCCCACCCATTCTTGCTGAAGGTTGCCCCACTCTTGTTGCCAGCCCTTACATTATCTACCATCAACCGAACTAGTAAGGCAACCTCAGTAGTGGACCAAGATACAGGACCAACTTTTGATTTTCCTTTTGACCTTGATGAAGTAGCCATAATATCTGAATAATAACACATACATTATGTAACAAACAATATGAAATAAAAATATCTATTACCCAAAAAAATAAATAGTCATATTCATTACCAAAGAATTGAAGAATGTTGATTAAAAAAAAAAAAGAGAGAAATAGGAGGCTTGATCACAATGAGCAAAGCTAGGGTTAGTCCACTTGAAAGAGAACCACTCCTCAACCATAACCAAAAGACCCAAACAATTCCATACAAACATGCTGTTTTCAAGGCTACATATAGGTATTAACCACACAGATTTGGCCCTTTTGGCCAAGAACAAAAGTACTAAAAATTATAGAACAAATTACTGAAGTAAGCGATGGGTAATCTTCAAGTAAGAACAAAAAAAATTAGAGAAGACCCACAAATCGTACAAGGAAAGCAATGAGAATTCAGTCCCTGTAAGGCCCATAAAAGGGACTGCATAGAAGAACCCATGTGCTTGTTTTTCAAGAATAAACTCCGAATTGCTGAGCTTTGATACTGTTATGCAGCAGGGAACCATTTGTCCTATCATGAGTTGTTAAAGACAAATCTATCCCAATTACCCAAGGAGGGGAAAAAGATATATTAAATGCAATTAAAGAGGGGAAAGAAATTGGAAATATGTGTTTAAGAGCCTAAAAAACAGTCACGAGATATGCAAACCAGGAGACTCGAAAAGAGAAAGAAGAGAGGACTGAGATTTGGTGGATTTGGGTCCGTGAGTTGAAACAGAGACAGAGCTCAAAGTTGTGACACGAAGTGTGGAGGTAAGATAAGAGATTAAGAGGGTTTGGACTTTGGAGTTTGGACCTCATGGTTGAAATCTAGGGTTACTTTAATGACTAATGAAGGATTATGACTCCTTCTTTGTTCAATAAAGTGGTTTGATTTAATATAGGTTTTCAGTTCAATTGGATTACGATTCGAGAGATAATTGGAGCATTAAGCAGTGTGACTTGCACTGTTGGTTTGTAATAGAGAAGGAACCACAATTTTCTTCTTGATAAAGAAGGAACTTATCTTGTAGTTTGGGTTTTCCATTACACGAGGTTGGGACAATGATAAAGGTGATTTGAGTATGGATCTACGATTCGCTCCTAATGCACACCCACCAATCGAAGCTTAAAACAAGCATCGAAGGGTATGTTATGATGAATACATGGATATATTGAATTGTTAGTTGTAAACACAAGACAGCCCTATCATTTCTTTTTTCCTTTTCATTTCCCATATATATATATATATATTCTCCCCTCTTTTCCATCCATGATCGATGGAGTTGTAATAGTAGTAATGTGAGTGCTTCAGACTAAAAGAGAGAGAGAGAGAGAGAGAGAGAGAGAGAGAGAGAAAGAATAAATATTGGTAAAAGTAACAAAAGAGGGAGTGTAATTTGGAAAAATTAATAGGATTGCATGCATGGATATGTGCATGTGGGAGTAATGAGTGGGAATGTGTCAGTGAATGCATGTGATTTGTGAAATGTGAATGTTGAGAATAATATGGGAAAGAGAGAATGTTGGGAATAATATGGTAAAGTAGTAGTAGTACTACTGATCAAATATGAAGAAGCAAGTAGTAGTGGAGATGTGTGGTGGTAGTTCTTTAATATATAGATGTGATGATGAGTTTCAAGTTTAATTGGAGCATTAAGCAGTGTGACTTGCAACTTTCATGATTAATTGTTTATAAAACAAAAAATGATTAGAAAGGGAAAGAGAACTGAACTTTCAAATATATCGAGGAGATATATCTAGGTTTCTAGGATCAAACTTCATAATTACCACGCACCAATAAAAAGAAGAAGAAAAAATTTTAAGACCACCTACTAATCCAAATCTGGTTATTAATTCTTGTTTCTTTGAATCATGCTATGTACCGAACACTCAAACGAAGTACAAAGAATATGAACCATGTTCATGTTTTAAAAAACAATACATGATAGATGGGTTGGTTAAGAAAGAGAACATAAAGTAAAACTGGCAAAAAAAAAATAGAACAAGGAGAAAGGAAGAGTATAACAACAACAGGAGGCGTAAAATCTGACACAAAAACATATTACATCAAAGGATAGGACCCCAAATTCAATGAGTGACTGACCAGCAACACCCCCCCCCCCCCCCCCCAAAAAAAAGAAGAAGCTACAAGCAAGCTCATCCGCTATTGAGTTCGCCAATCTCCTCCTCCAAGTAAAGGTGAACTCCCCTTGGGAAGATGATTCAGCTATAGTCACTGGTTGGATGAGGAAAGCCTCTAGTTAGCCTTGGTGTTTATACCCACCTTATTTGTTTCATCATTCACATTGCTTCCTAAGAGAATACCTCATACCTCATTCCAGTAGAAGCCAAAGTCAGCAAATGAGATAGCCAATGATCTAGCCAAGCAAGGAGTAATCGCTAATAAGTCCAAAATTATGTAGTGGGGATAGTTAAGACTTCTGAGAGTTTCTTGTTATATAACTTCTGTCCGCTTTGAATAGCCCTATGTGAGCTTACTAGTTTTAACACAAATTCAAGGCTGAAATACTCCATGGATTGGCCTACTAACAACCCCTGCTTAGTGAACAAGTGCCTAGTGCACTTGGTAGCTTGTGGTGCATAAAAGCCCATTGCTACCTCTTTATATTGTTGCTTCCTTCTCTGTATTGTTCTTTGAGACTGTTTTTTTTTTCTTTCTACTTCTTCTTCTTCGTTTTAATCCATTCTATCTTGAGCTTCTTGTCCTTTTCCTTTTCTACTTGATGGGTTTCTTTGTTTTCAACAAAAACCATTAAAATTTGCAGGTATGTTGCTGTGGGCAATGAACCCTTCCTCCAGACATACAATGGCACCTTCTCACTAGTCACCCTGCCTGCCTTGCAGAATGTTCAGAAAGCCTTAAATGAGGTTGGGCTTGGAAACCGTATCAAAGCAACTGTTCCATTCAATGCTAATATCTACAATTCCCCTGTTTCAAAGCCAGTCCCTTCTGCTGGTGACTTCAGGTCAGACATATGTGAACTTACAATTGAAATAGTTCAGTACCTCAATGAGAATGATGCCCCTTTCATTGTTAATATCTACCCATTCCTTAGCCTCTATGACAATGAATACTTCCCTGTGGACTATGCTTTCTTTGAGGGGTCAGACAATGGAAACTAGTCCATTGTGGACAGAAGATATCCAATAGCAATGACTGCATCACATGCTTCCTAGACAGTTCAGGATGTTCAGGACAATTACCAATTCTGGAATTGATATAAATGATATTATGAATCAATTGTAGGAGTTATAATGATAGTTTCTTATTTAATGTTATTTCTCCAGGTCTCTGGAACATGTTGTAAAAAATACAATAGCAGAAATAATAGCAATAAAAATGGAAAAAGAAATCCTAACAAATTAATAACAAAAATAATAAAAATGCAAGTCAAAAGATGAGTGGCAAAACTATTCAACCAACTGTCCCAACTTATGATTCAGTCTGCAAAACTATTCCCCATGAAAAGCTATAGTGCAAGCAATTCCTGCACCTTGAATTTACTAATCAAAGACGGAAGAGAGTAAACCAGAAAACTCCAACTTCACAAAATTTACCATGGAATCATCTAGAGGCATACCAACTTGTAAAATCAAAACCATTTTTATTTGTCATTCATATTGTAATGAATCAAAATGGGAAGCAAAGGGGAAGCAAAGGGGTGCTGATCCGTTACAGCAGGAAAAAAAATTTAAAAGAAAATAAAAGTAGACTACACTAGATCTGAGATATAAAATTACCTGAGACCAAATGGGAAGCAAAGGGGTGCTGATCCGTCTATTGTTTTCGGTTGTAGGGTGTAGATCCACTTCCTGAGACAATAAAATAAATTTGGATCAGTCTTCCATAATCTCCATACAGAGACGGTGAGAGGGAGAGTATGAGAGGGAGAGAGAGAGAGACAGAGAGAGGAAATGAACCAAAACAATGACACAGAGAGAGTATATGAGAAGGAGAGAGTGAGTCAGAGAAAGGGAAAGAGCGAGAGAGAAGTGCAGAGAGTGCGAGAGAGAGAGAGAAACATGGAGAGGGAAACAATGCTACCTTCATGCGAGAGATAGAGAGGAAGAGAGAGCGAGAGAGAGAGTGAGAGATCTCACCTAGGGTTGCAGATTGAGCCTTTCGTCGTCTCCCAAATTCGTGGTAGCAGAGCGAGAGAGATGTGAGAGTTGTGTTTTTTCTCCAAAAAAACCCGTGATTTGTGACTTTGTTCGTTGCGTCTTGTTCTTTGTTCTTTGCAGACCGTCTCTGAGACGGTCTGTAAAGAACGTTCTTTTGGTGCTCAAGATCTTCGGTTCGTTCTAAAAGAACGAAAAAACGAACCGCAAAGCCAAACACTTTTTCATGTTTTGTTGTTCTTTTTGAACAAAAGAACTGTTCAGAACACTGTTCTGAACGTTACCAAACGCACCCTTAACCACAGACAAAATCCACTGCCTTTCTTCAATGAATTCCGAAACAATGGTTGTTAATCTGCTTGAAACTTGGACATCATTATTGATCAAATCATCAATTCTGGCACCGCCCAACCAACGGTCATACCAGAATTTAATGGACGCCCCATCCCCAATAATCCATCGTTCTTAACCTTCAATAAATCCCCAAACTTTTGGAAGAATAGAGGATGATATTGGGACCCTCAAGGAACCATCATTTGCATCAAAACAGCCTCCTAAGAAAGTCGCAAACAAAATGCCTAAAATGCATTTTAAAGTGATATACTAGAAGAAAAAAAATTAGATTTCAGAAACATTCTTGACCCATAATGTATTATGAGAATGCAAAACAAACACAATTAAAAATTTTCGATCATAATGGGATGGTTTAGCGGGCTCGAGTTGCCAAATCACAAGCAATACAGTTTTCCATGCTCCAATCTGAAAACGACAGTCTCATGTGGGGTCCACACTATCAATCTTATTCTAATAGTTTTAGTATAGATTGACGTGGCAAATAGGAATCTTACTAAAAGAAAAGACAGAAAAGACGTGGAAAATAGGAAACACCATACGTGTCCATAAACTTCCAAAAAGACAAAAGAAAAAAAAAAAAAAAAAAAAAAACAGACGAGATTCTTTCTCTACTTTCATTTCCAATTGTCTGCCAGGCAGTATCTAGGTGACAGATGACAGTACTTTATTCCAGACGCACCAAAAGAAGATCAGAACGTACTATATTCTTCATCTCTTGCCGTCCAGGTGGAGAATCGACGGTGACGATTAGCTTTTGTGTTTACGAAAATTGTTAAGAAAATGATTCTATCCACTTCAATTCGTGATAGATCTATTACTGCCAGCTGTTGCCTATAGGGGAAGAGAGAATGACATTCCCACTTCTCTTTTTTCCTAATTTCAGGCTTAAATCGAACCGGACTATGAAGCATTTGTGGTTTGACCACCCAAATGATCCAATTGATTGAATTTATGTATTGCACCCAAATTTTATTTTTTTTTTATTTATGTAACCTTTTTTTTTTGTGGATATGATGGAGATTGAGTGTATGCAAGTGGTGAGCATAGTTCGTAATATCGGGATCAATCAGTGCTAATATCAATTAGGCTCTATCAGTAAAACATGACAAAAACAAATTAAATTTTGCTAGATCAGTTCCCATAATGGCAAGTATTATTTAGAAAATATTTAAAAATTATGAAAAGTAAAAATAAATCAGAAAATCACTGTCAGGACCAATCTGATCCTGAGATCAGGAACCATTTTATAAACGTAATGACCGATATCAATGATTGGGTCCCAAGATTTGGGCGATCCAATCAAGTTGATCGAACCAAGGAACGATTCACTAATACCGGGCAAGATTGGTCTAAGTCAACACCGATCCTTTGAAGGACAAAACAAAAAATGGTATTTGGTCATGTGGTTCCTATGTCTAAACGTAGAAACGTGTGAAAGTATCATGTTATCCTTATGAAAAGGTGAAAATCTCGCCCAAGTCGATGTGTGTGTGTGTGTAGGCTCCCATTGACCATTGTGTGCATGGAGGCTCTAGAGACACTGGCAACGATCTCTCTCCCTGTTAAGTTACCATTAGGAAAGTCCATGTGAGCAAAAGATCCAGCCATAATTAACCAGAAAAACACAGTTGGGTTGGTATAAGTTTGATTCGAACCAACCCAATTGTTTGGTTCGACCAAAAACTAGAACTGGAAGGGCGGCTTCAGGTAGATAGCTAAAGCATTAAAAGAGTGCTAGATGTTTAAATGTTACTTGGCTTGGTGTTGTTTACTAGTTGTTTTGTACTGGTCTTTTGCAAAGGTCATATCAGCATTAAAACCGTCCAGATTCTACGTCGTTGCAGGGAGAGAAGAATCATTCCTGAACTCCCGCAATCGATAACGATGTTACAAAAGACAGGCTGTGTTTGTTTGTCAAATATGGATTAAAGAAAACAAAAGAAAAGAGAATCTTTAGAAGAAAAAAACCTAAAAGAAAAGAAATATGAAAGAAAATATTGTTTGATTAGAATAGAAAACAAAAGATAAAACAAAATAAATAGTGCAATTTTTTGTCACCAAAATGGTGAACTAATAAGTAAAGGTTTTTAAAAAATTGAAAGTTATTTAATGTAATATTTTCTGTAATGTGGAACAGGGTTTTAGTTATCGGTATCAGTATCTGTCGATATCGATCTAAATTGATCCTTATCGGTCATGTTTTCTTTAAAAATATATATTTTACATTTTTACCCTTTTCAGTACCAATCCATTAATTGATATCAATTCCTAAAACCATGATTTGGAGTGGCAGCAATACATGGGGGTGTGGTGGGGACATAATAGCAACCAGCACTGCATTGTGTAGGAGGGATTTTGAAACCGAAATGAAGTCCTCAGCCTTGGAAAGGACACGCAAGGCACAACCGTCGGGCTAAGTCGGTGTCCGCATTTAAAACAATATGATTTATTTTTATTGAAAAAAATATGTTATCTTAAAAGGGAAAAATAGTAAAAATACAATTTTGTAGTTCACCATTGAGATTACAATGAGATTTTCTCATAAAAAAAATTTTAAACATAAGAATAAATAAAGTTTGTAAAGCACGACCCAACCTAACCCTGTTGTAACCCTAGATAAAACACCTTTTATTAATGAACATGAACTACAAAAGAGCCATGGAGCTGAGGACCATCATTTAAGACATTAGAACAGAAATCAGTTGGTGAAACCAAGGCTGCGTTTGGTATGTATCCTTGGAATGCATTTCAGGTCAATTTCACATTCTCAGACAACAAAAACAACTATTTTTATCATTCGAGAATGCAAAATTAACTTGGAATGCATTCCTAGAATGCATACCAAACACAACCCAAATTAAATTCAAACCAACTCCTATATGGGTTCTAATTGGTGGTTTATATTATTATAAAAATTAGAGTATTGTTCATAAATAGAAAAAAAAAAAACATGATCTTTTATGGTCCGCATAAAGGTTTGATTTTTTAATTATGCTTAAAATCGCTCCTTGAAGATTCACAGCTACTCAACAATTTATAGCCCCCTTATGATTACCTTTTTTAAAAGTTTTGAACTATTGGAGCGATAGAAGAAGAAATCACAAGGATTGTACAACATCCCACATCCAAAATAAAAGGAAAAAGGCCTACATTAGATTAGGTACCTTTTATTAAACATCATATAATAAAATTTTTGCTAAACTATTAAGAAAAAAAATTTAAATAATTAAAGGGTGCTTCTTGTCGTAACCAAAGTGGTGAATTGAGATATTATAACTTTCTTTTGATTGCACCTTGTATAATTTCCAAAAGTTATTTAAGTTAAGAGTAAAAAAGGAATTTCAAATAAAGGATTTTATTTAGGTTTTGTTGTGTATCCATGATAGGATACACTAAGCTTGTAAACCATACTAGAATTTCCCTAATATTTGTATAGGAAAAAGGCTGGGCACACCACTGGTGTATCGTAAATCTGTCTCTCTCCCTCCTCCCTTTGAAATGACTCTGCCCTTTTTGTATGATGCCTCATCCTGCACCCCCATTGGTGCCACCTCTAGTTTATGACAAACTGGCAATGTGCCCATCTCTCTCCCATTTGTATAATAATGGACAATCTTTTTTCTCCAGTAGGGGGCAGAACTGGTATTATAGACCTATAATTAAAAAAAGGACTCATGTTCTCTGTGCCGCAGCGCAGGCTACGCCTAGACACATGGGCCGAGCCTGCCACTCAGGGGGCAGGGTGGTCAATGCGCCCACCCCATGTGTCTGGGCGCAGCCTACGCCCCCCGCACAGAGAACATTCTCCCTTAAAAAAAATCCCTACAATCCATGCATTTTCCCCTATTTGATTAATTCAATGTAACCATGCATGGTCACACTAAACATAACCCTTTTTCATTGAAGGCTTTTTTTTTTTTTTTTTTTTTTTTTTTTTTCAATTATGAAAATGTTATTTAAAAAAAAATAAATGCTTCAATAAAGTAAACAATTACTGACCTGATCTGCCACTGAGCTTCAATATGTGTATCTCCTTAATTAGTATTGTATTTTAACCTGATCTGCAAACAGCTTTACTTAGTACTTAGTGGTACTTCCTCTCTCTCTCTCTCTCTCTCTCTCTCTCTCCTAGAAGAAATTAATTAGCTCAGATGTAAATTCTCTTTGTACTTAACCTGACCAATCCATCTTAGTTTGGCATTTACCATAAGAACAAAAACTACAAAGTGAGATCCTATGAGACTATAATAACCAGTGGTGAAGGTTCTAGGGGAAACATCAATTAATCCTATGAACAAGAAAAGAAAAAATAATAATAATAATAATAAAATAAAAAGTTGAAAAATAGCCCAATGAGATCTAATGTATATATATAGTAGTCAAACTAAAAGAGCCCCCAATGAGTTCTCTATATAAAGTTCAATTAATTTAGTTCTTAAAAAAAAAAAAAAGTCAAATTACATTTATTGGTTAAGTATTTGTTGAAAATGGACTTGTTGTATTGTATATTGGCTGATGGGATGGGAGTATCTATTATTAGAAAGGGTACAGTGCCCTTAATGCCCTATTGAAATCTCCTTGAAAGATTCAATCATGATGAGATGCTTCTGAGAGATGTAAGTAGTAAATAGACAGGTCTCCCTGCTTGGACCATTGCCAGTAACTGAGTAACACTTCCTTTCCATTCCTTTATGGGGTTCTAGCTTCTGCCCTTGAAGTAACTTTTGAAGTTGAAAGGCCACTTCAATTCCTTCCCATCAATTGTCATCGACCGTTCTCTCTCTCTCTCTCTCTCTCTCTCTCTCTCTCTCTCTCTCTCTCTCTTTTTCTCTCTTTCTATTTCTCTCCCTTTTTTTGCTTATAAATGATGAACTGGGAGTTGGAGAGAAACCAAGAAGAAGAACAAGAAGAAGAACAAGAAGAGGAAGAGAGTAGTAGAGTGAAATGGAGAAGAGTGACAAAGAAGTGAAAGTGTTCCATAACACTGAACAACTTTCCACTGCACTTGCAGAATATGTTATTGAGAACTCTGATACTGCAGTGAAGGAAAGAGGAGCATTTTCTATTGTTCTATCTGGAGGAAATCTCATCCATCTCATGCGGTGATGGTTTCTTCTCCTTCTTCTTTCCTTTTTTTGTTTTTGGGCCTTGCTTTCTTCTTGTTTGTTTTGTAGGAAACTAACTAACTATTTTCTTCTTGTTTGTTTTGTAGGAAACTAACTAACTATTTTCTTCTTGTTTGTTTTGTAGGAAACTAACCAAACCACCATATGTAAGAATGGTGGATTGGTCCAAGTGGCATGTGTTTTGGGCTGAAGAGAATATTCTTCCCAAGAAACACCCAGAGAGTATCTATCGCCAAGCCAAAGAAGCTTTCATCTCAAAGGTCCTTTTTTTTTTCTCTCTCTTTCTCTTTTGCTAACCCTAGTTGATACTATCTACGTGGACTCATCTCCACCGTTGATTAACACAGGTTCCTATAAAATCGGCGAATATTTACTCCGTGAGACTCGGTGTATCGGCGGAGAAGGCAATGGAGGAATACGAATTTAAGATCAGACAGGTGGTGAGGAGTCGAACGGTGGCAGTTTCACCATCAAGTGATAGTCCGAGATTTGATCTGATGTTGTTGATGATGGGAGAAGATGGCCACGTAGCTTCGTTGTTTCCAGATCATCCTGTGTTGAGTGAGGAATCACAGTGGGTTGCATGTGTTGCCAGTGAAGGAAAAGAAAGCGTCACCCTCACTCTTCCTGTGATTAACTCTGCAGCTAACGTTGCGATTGTGGCAACTGGTAGTGACGTGGCTCAGAGTGTATCTTTGGCTCTTGGGGACCCACTTCCTAGTGGGTTCATTCCGGCTCAGATGGTATCACCTAGAGATGGTGGGAATCTTGTCTGGTTTTTGGATGGCAGTGCTGCTTCTCTCCTCCCCGGGAACAACGGCGGGGAAAGCTCTGCCACGTAGGATTCCAAATTCCCTGGGATTCTGGAATCGATTTAACTTTCTTTTGCTTTTTCTCTTTTTTGTCCTTTTTGGAATGTATTGGGTCCCACTGCCACGGACATAGGAGTCCCCGAGTACGTAGTAGACTTTGTCTTAGTTTTTTATGTTTTTTTTGTTTTGTTGTAGTTGTTCTTAGTTCTTAGTTGGTTACCATGTACCGCAGTTGGCAGAGAATAGAAGTTAGAATTCTATAGAGGTTGATGGTTTTATAATGGTTTGTGCTACACTAAAACATTATCGTATGTGGAAGGTGGTGGTGTCAATTCTAAGCTTGCACTGGTTAATCGGATTGAACCCTGATCAAAAAAACCCGAAACCGATCCAGACCTTTTATCAAACATGTTGGGCTTAAACCTACATTGAATAATATTTGGTCGTTCCCAGTGTAAAGATCCTACCCGATGATCGTCCCACTGAGACTGACCGATTAAGAACCCGACTCAATTCGACCGGGACTGATCGAATAAAATTCGGATAATATTTTTAGAATCTTGTCGTATTAGCAACAATGCCTTAGTACTGACAGATTTCTGGCCTCAACTCTATAGCCAATCGTGTGTTTTCAAAGGAAATCTTTAGACGAGTTGTGCATCAAACTAGCAGAATGGAGGAAGAGAGCAGGGAACAAAAATGACCGTACATATTATTCCAAATGTATGGCTTGATATTTCTTATTTCCAAAAAAATTAAAAAAAAAAAAAAAAGCTTTCATAAGTGAAACAATAAGTAATAATGGAAGAAGCTTCAACTCTCCTATTACACTTGTGGTTTCTCATAGGGAGCTTAGGTCTTTCACAATCTAGCTATCAATCGGATCCTATCTACACATGAGATCCATGTGATATCAACCTTCACTCACACGTGAAGTCTTCTATTTTAATTATCTCAACCACCACTAGCATGGATGTCTCTTACATGAAGTCTCTCATCTTCATTACCTCAACCACCAATAACATGGATGTCTTTTATCTTATCTCACCGACCAATGTGAAGCCGTGTGCATGTGTTTTGCATGCACATGTGTTTTGCACTTCTCCTATCTTCTTCTATATTTATATATTTGCATAGTAACCTATCATAATCAATTAATGAAATCAGAATTCTAATTCTAAAATAGAAGACGTGAAGTCTTCTATTTTAATTATCTCAACCACCACTAGCATGGATGTCTCTTACATGAAGTCTCCCATCTTCATTACCTCAACCACCAATAACATGGATGTCTTTTATCTTATCTCACCTACCAATGTGAAGCCGTGTACATGTGTTTTGCACTTCTCCTATCTTCTTCTATATTTATATATTTGCATTGTAACTTATCATAATCAATTAATGAAATCAGAATTCTAATTCTAATATGGTATAGTAATAACTTTGAATATGTTTCCTTGATTTTTGATTTCTCTCAATGGAGAATATATAAGCAATACAAGTGGTGAGATCCTAGTTGATCTAAACTAGGAAAGAAATACAGAAAATATTGTGTTTACATGTACAAGAGATTGTATCAACACAGGGAAAGATTTTATCATCACATGTGAAGATTTATTATCATATGTGATTAACTGAGAAAGGAAAATATATGACATGGTTGGTTTCTTTCTCTCAATACACCCCCTCAAGGTGGAGAGTTGGTAGGCCGAATCTTCAACTTGTCCCTCAAGAAAGCAAAGCGCGTCGAAGCAAGTGGCTTGGTAAGAGTGTCCGCAAGTTGATCATGTGTGGAGATGAATTGAGCCTGCAATTGCCGTTTGGACACATGATCACAGACAAAATGGAATTCTATTTCCACGTGCTTGGTGCGTGCATGAAACACTGGATTAGCAGAAAGATAGGTAGCACTAATATTGTCACACCATAAGATCGGTGGACCAGCCAAGGGGTAACCAAGCTCACACATAAGGGACTCCAACCAGACTAGCTCGGCCGATGCATTTACCAGGGCTTTGTACTCGGCCTCGGTGGAGGAGTGTGCCATAGTTCTTTGTTTTTTAGAGGTCCAAGAAATCAAATTGGGACCAAGAAAGATGGCAAATCCCCCTGTGGACTTGCGATCAGCAGTGTCACCAGCCCAATCAGCATCAGAGAAGGCCTGAAGAGAGCGAACAAGAGAGCGCTCAATAAGAAGTCCATGTGACCGGGTACTGCTGAGATAACGAAGAATACGTTTGACAAGCTGCCAGTGGTCCTCTGTTGGAGCATGCATAAATTGACATGCCCGATTAACTGAAAAACTAACATCCGATCAAGTGAGGGTGACATATTGAAGAGTACCAACAGCAGACCGATATTTAGTGGGGTCAGACATGAGAGCACCCCCTGAATCCGAAGGCTTAACTGATGTAGCCATAGGAGTTTTGACCGACTTGCAGTCAACCATACTAGTGCGCTTTAATAGATCAGAAATATATCGAGATTGGGTCAAGACCAGCCCACGGGAATGAGGAACAACTTCAATAACCAAGAAAAAATGGAGTGGGCCAAGATCTTTGATTGAGAATTCCCCAGATAGTTGGTGGAGGACAGATGTAATCATGTCAGTGCCACTGCCTGTTATGATAATATCATTAACGTAGATAAGAATATAGCAGACATGACTGCCCGCATGGCGAATAAATAATGAAGTGTCCGTCTTGGAGCCATGAAAACCAAGACGAGAGAGAAATTCAGACATGCGGGCAAACCAGGCACGGGGCACCTGTTTCAATCCATAAGGCGACTAATGCAATTTGTAAACAGAATGGGGATGCGATGTATCAATAAAACCTGGGGGTTGAGTCATGTAAACTTCCTCAGTCAATAAACTGTGTAGAAAGGCATTGCTAACATCAAGCTGTCTGATAGACCACCCTTGGGACACAACTATTAAGAGAATCAGGCGAATGGCAGTGGGCTTAATAACTGGGCTAAAGGTTTCTCCATAATCAAGCCCGTGTTGTGGGTGAAACCCCTTTGCTACTAACCGCGCTTTATAGCACTTAAGAGACCCATCGACTTTTCTTTTAATACGGTACACCCATTTGCAGCCAATAACATTCATATGGGGTGTCCTTGGAACGAGGGACCAAGTCCCGTTCCGAAGTAAAGCATTAAATTCTTCTGTCATTGCAACCCACCATTCCTGAATTTTATTTGCCTGCGAAAAATAGGTTGGTTCAGTAGGAACGGTAATTGCGTTAAGAGCATCTGGCCTGGACCTTAGTTGCATGGGATGGCGGGTGGGAGGTTGGGAAGGTTGGGGTACAGCCAGGTTAGGGATGGTTAGGGGTGGGTAAAGCTCATGTAAGGGGCGGGTTTTAAGGAGTGGGGAGTCAGGGAAGGGGTAGGGCTAGGGACGGCCGGGGAAGGCCCATCTAAGGGGGATATGGGTGTAGGGCTGGTACCCCCCACTGGGGATAAGGGTGCCTGGAGTTGTACCGCTGGTAATGGCGTGGGCATGGGAGTTGTAGGACCCTGAATAGGGGCAGAGGCCCACGGAGAGGAGATAATGGGTGAAGAGGGGGGGTCCTAGAATTGATACAGAAAAGGGGAAGGACCCTTCATCAAACCTAACATGGCGCGTAATGATAATGCGGTTAGTGGAGAGATTGAGACAGCGATACCCAAAATGAGAGGGGTTGTAGCCTAGGAACACACATGATGATGAGCGATAATCCATTTTATGTTTATTAAAAGGACGCAAAAACAGAAAACAGAGGCAGCCAAAAACTTTAAGAAAAGAATAATCCGGACTACGATGAAAAACAAGTTAAAAGGGAGAGATCCCAAGAGAGACCGGAGTAGTCATGCGATTAATCAAGTAAACAGTTGTTTCAAAAGCAAAGTGCCAATAGATGTGAGGAACCGACCAATGAGCTAAAAGAGAGAGTCTTGTCTCAACGATGTGTTTGTGATGTCGTTCAACTGAACCCTGCTGCTCATGAGTGTGAGGGGCAGAAATACGATGAGAAATTCCAAGTTTTGAAAAATAAGTAGGTAAAGTGCCAGATTCGCCACCCCAATCAGTTTGAACGGATACTATTTTGCGACCAAACAAGCGTTCAACAAGAGCTTGAAACTTAATAAAGACATCAAACACATCAGATTTACGAATAAGAGAATAAAACCAAATAAATTTAGTGTTATCGTCCACAAAAATTACATAAAAACGATGTCCATCAACAGAAACAGTAGGGGAAAGACCCCAAACATCACTTAAAATAAGTTCCAAGGGAAATAAACTCCTATGATGCGTTGTAGGTAAAAATACATGACTTGCCTTGCCCAATTGGCAGGTCTTACAAATACTACTAAGCCGAGAAGATTGAGAAGGTAAATTATTTATAATTATCATATGGCGGAGAAGTTGCTCATGTGGGTGTCCTAGGCGGCGATGCCAAATATCAAGAGAGGTGCGAACAGCATGATGGGCAGTTGGAGAACGCAAGGGGTGAAGCTCGTAGAGTCCACTTTTACTCGGATGGGAAAGAAGGGTTGACGTGGTGACCTGATCCTTCACAAGAAAGTGAGAGGGGTGAAACTCAAAAAACACACTATTATCACAAGTAAAAATTTTTGAACAGAAAGAAGTGATTTAGACATGGAAGGAACATGTAAGACATTATTTAAAGAAAATAAATGAGAAGAGTCAGAAGGAAGTGAAGAAGATCCAATGTGAGTTATGGGTAAGCCCTTACCATTACCAACATGCAATTGATCCTGACCATTATATTCATCATAGTGGGAGAGAGACTGTATATTAGGAGTTACATGATGACTAGCACCGGTGTCAGGGTACCAAGGGAGTGAGGGAGACGGTGATGGGTTGGGCAAAAGTGGTGGATTGGGATGGTGGTAGGAGGGGTTTTGGGTAGCATAGGACAGATATGTGGGGTAGGTGTAGTGGGCAGCCGGTAGGGTGTTAGGGTAAGCAAAATTATTTGGGGGAGCATAAGCAGGCTGTTGATGATAATACCACCGATCCGTGGAGTGATTTGTGCGCCAACAGATAGAACACCAGAAACGGCCAGGTTGTTGATTCAAGAAGCCACGACCGCGACCACCACGGCCCCTACCCCCTACCATCACAACCACCCTGATGAGGAGAGGGAGAGCCGTGAGGACCAGGGGAAGAGGAACGTTGAACAGTATTTACAGATGGGGAAGATCCAGGTGAAGTAGCATCAGTGACTGTAAGCTTATTGAGAGACGTGCCATGGAGAAACTCATGGCTTAATAACATCGCATGAAGATCATCATAGGAGATGGGATCAGTCCTTGTCAATAGAGAGGAGACCATGGCCTGGAACTCAGTTTTGAGGCCTTTGTAGATATGCGGATTAAAGGTGTTGGGGCGAAGAGTGTGACCAGCAGCATTTAATTCGGCAGCAATGGATTTGGCACGTTGCAAAAATTATGACACAGGTTCATCGGGTTTCTATTGAATCTCTTGTAAAGCCATGGTAAGAGACATAATATGACTTTCAGAAGGAGAAGAGAATACAGTAGAGAGAGTCTGCCATATTTCTTGACTAGTACGCTTGCCAAGGATAAGTGGAAACACCTCCTCAGAGAGGGAGGCAATAAGAAAGCTTCTAATCAGAGAATCCTGACGACGCCAGGTAGCAGAAACAACAGGTTCACTCGGACAAGGAATGGTTCCATCAAGAT
The DNA here is from genome assembly GCF_018873765.1 of Telopea speciosissima. Lineage (NCBI taxonomy): Eukaryota > Viridiplantae > Streptophyta > Magnoliopsida > Proteales > Proteaceae > Telopea > Telopea speciosissima. The sequence continues at coordinate 55,872,352 of NC_057920.1, forward strand.
AACCAAACAAATCCTGCCCATCTAGAAAGGGCTCAATCTGAGTTTGCCAGAAGAGAAAATTCTTGGACATGAGCTTGATTGAAACATAGTGATGGGCATTATGAAAAGAGGGAGAGGAACCGGTAGGGAGAGGGGATGAAAGCTCAACCATGGAGAGAGGGGAGGATGATCCGTTCCCCATGGAGAAGAATAGAAAAAAAAAATGAAAAAGGGAAGGGAGAACTCGTTGGAGTTTAGGAGGCTCTTGACACCATAATAACTTTGAATATGTTTCCTTGATTTTTGATTTCTCTGAGTGGAGAATATACAAGCAATACAAGTGGTGAGATCCTAGTTGATCTAAGTTGGGAAAGAAATAAAGAAAATATTGTGTTTACATGTACAAGAGATTGTATCAATACAGGGAAAGATTTTATCATCACATGTGAAGATTAATTATCACATGTGATAAATTGGGAAAGGAAGGTATATGACACTGTTGGTTTCTTTCTCTCAATATATACAGAGTTGTCGAGCAACCTCACCTCTAGTTCTTCTCTTCTTTTTTTTTTCTTGCTCCACCGAGCAAGCATCCATTCCAGATTCACCTCCACCCGCTTCTACCATAGCCGTGGTTACTGTCGCCCCTCTACTCTCTTCTTCCACGTCTGGTTCTCATGGCTCCCACCATTACCTTTCTATCAAGCTTTCATCTAAGAACTTTGTTTATTAGAAGACCCAGCTCATCCCTTATCTCAAAGGACAGAGACTCTTCAACTATGTTTTCGACACCAAACCGTGCCCTACTGACCCTGCTCTTGCTTAAACTTGGATGGAACAAGATGCAGCCATTATGAGTATTTTGATTGCTTCACTCTCCGATGAAGCCCTTCCTCTCGCTGTCGACAAAAATACTAGCAAGGACCTGTGGTATACCCTCTTTGCTGCCTTCAGTTCTGCCTCCACTATACGACTTATATCTCTCAATGTCGCTCTGCAGAACCTTGCTCATAAACCTGATGAAATGGTGACCCATTTTCTCCACCGTGCAATGGCTCTCTCCGACGAATTGACTGTTGCTAGCAAGCCTCTTGCACCTGCTGATTTCAATATACATATTTTCAGGTCTCTTCGATTTGAGTTTAGGCCATTGGTTCCTACACTCATGGCATGTACTGATCCTATTTCATGGCACGTACTGATCCTATTCCATACACTGAGCTTCACAGCCTTTTGCTCAGTCATGAACATCTTCTTACCTCAAGATAAGATATTATTGATCCCACAGTTGCCGCTTTTGCCAATCTCATGCAACAAAGCCACACCTATGGCCCTTCTTCTTCATATCCATGTCCTAGTCATGGTGGCCGTAGTGGCCGTGGCAATAGTGGTTGTGGTGGAAGGGGCGGTCACTCAGGTTCTCCAAGACACTTTCTCTGTATAATATGCAACCGCACTAATCACACTGCCGACCAGTGCTTCTATCGGTAGCAACACTCAGGCCAATCATCTACTCCACCACTTCTCCCTACACCACCCTATTACCCTCCATCAAACCGCCAACCACCATCTCCCGCCACTTATTTTACCCAAAATCAGCAACCCTCTACCTCTCCAAACCCTTACTCCTACCTCACTCCCCCTTACCAGACTCCAACCAATACCCAAACATGGATTCCAGACACAAGTGCTACTCATCAGGCAACGCCAGATCTTCAATCTCTATCTTCCTATGACACTTATTTGGGTAAGAAACAACTTCAAGTAGGTAACGGTAAGTGTGCTCCTATTTCACATATTGGTTCTGCTTCTATCTCCTCTCTTTCTCGTTCTTTTCAACTTTCCAATGTACTTCATGTCCCGTCTCTTACCAATTCTTTACTTTCCGTTCAAAAATTTGCGCATGACAATAATGTTTATTTTGAATTTCATGCATCTTATTTTCTTATCAAGGATGCGACGTCCAAGCATATTCTACTTTCAGGGTCGAGTAGAGATGGGCTCTACCTTATGCCCTCCTCCACAACTGTTCCACCCTCAATTCATCTTGCAACTTCTTCCTCCTACAACCGTTGGCATCAGCGTATCGGCCTTCCCCATGATCGTGTCCTCTGTCTTCTGCTAAAGGATCACCAGTTCCCGTTGCAGTCTCATCTTTGCCCTGTATGTCAAATGGGCAAGTCCTGTCGCCTCCCTCTATATGAAACTACTTCTCGCAGTGCTTTTCCTTTAGAACTTGTTTTTAGTGATGTATGGGGACCTTCCCCCACTATCTCTTCAGTTGGTCATAGATATTTCATCATTTATGTGGATGATTTCAGTAAGTTCATTTGGTTCTTTCCTTTGAAAAATAAATCTGATGTTTTTCCAACTTTTAAACGTTTTCAATTACTTGTTGAGCGCCAATTTTCCCGTCAAATAAAATTCATACAGACTAATTGGGGTGGGGAATATCGTTCCCTCTCTCCCTATTTCTCGTCCCTAGACATTCAACATTGCCTCTCCTGTCCTCACACTCATGAGCACCAGGGTTCTGTTGAGCGCCGCCATAGGCACATTGTTGAGACTAGTCTTTCCCTTCTTGCTCATGGCGGCGTTCCTCTCTCTTATTGGGACTATGCCTTTAAAATGACCGTTTATCTCATCAATCAGATGCCTTCCCTTGTAACAAATAATATCTCACCCTATCAATTGGTGTTCTATAAAAACCCTGACTACACATTCCTCCGTGTATTTGGTTGTTTATGTTTCCCTTTTCTGCGCCCTTATAACCATCATAAAATGGACTACCGCTCTTCTCCCTGTGTTTTCTTGGGTTACAGCCCCTCTCACACTGGTTACCGCTGCATGGATCTCTCCACTCATAGGATCTACATTGTGCATCATGTGCGTTTTGATGAAGACCACCTACCCTTCCGCACTTCTCCCCCCCCCCCACCTCCCTTCATCTCCTCCCCATCCTCCCCTTGGGCTATCATTTCCATCCCAACCGCCCCCCCACCCACACATATACCCCCCACACTACCACCTGATCCCCTACCCCCCATTTCTCCCCTTCCCACCTCTCAGGATTCTTCCCCTTTCCCTTCTCCGCCTCCCCTTAAAACCCATCCCCTTACTGACCTCTACACCTCACCCTCCTCCCCCATTTCCACCCACACTCACCCTATGATCCTTCGCCCCCACCCCTCCAACCCCCGTGCTCTTCACATCACTTCCTCACTCACCGAACCGATCGGCTTTACACAGGCAAATAAAATTCCTGAGTGGCGCTCTACTATGACTACTGAGTTTAATGCCCTTCTTTGCAATGGCACATGGTCCCTAGTGCCACCCACACAAGCCATAAATTTAGTTGGTTGCAAGTGGGTCTACAGAATCAAAAGAAAGGTTGATGGTTCCTTGAAACGCTACAAAGCCTGCCTTGTTGCCAAGGAATTTCATCAGCAGCCTGGACTGGACTATCATGAAACATTTAGCTCTGTTATCAAGCCTACGACCAATCATACGGTCCTTACCCTAGCCATCTCCAATGGCTGATTTGTTTGTCAACTGGATGTTCAAAATGCATTTTTACATAGCATCTTAACTGAGGAGGTATATATGGCCCAACCCCCAGGCTTTGCCGATCCTCTCCATCCCCATCATGTGTGCAAACTTCATAAATCCCTTTATGGCCTCAAACAGGCCCCACGAGTATGGTTCCATCGGCTCTCAGTTCTTGGTTCGCTCTGGTTTTCGATCATCCCAAACCGACCCATCATTATTTATCTATCTTCAGGGCTCTACCACTACTTATGTCTTAGTATATGTTGATGATATTTTGATTACAGGCAGTCAGTTCACTACTCTTCTCGGTCAACTGGCAACTGCATTTTCCATTAAGGACCTTGGTCCCCTGAGCTTCTTTCTTGGTGTTGAGGCTATTTCTCAAAAAGGTGGGATCTTACTCTCACAATCCAGATACATCACTGACCTCCTTCACCATGCCGGGATGACTGATTGCAAGACTGTGCTCATCCCCCATGGCTACCACTGTCCAACTATCTCACTTAGGGGGTGCTCCTCTTTCAAACCCTACCACCTATAGGTCAATCCCCGGTGCCCTACAGTATATTACACTCACACACCTAGATGTTGCTTACTCCGTCAATTGTGCGTGCCAATATATGCATGCTCCAACCAAATCTCATTGGTCCATGGTGAAATGGATCTTACGGTACCTCAAGCATACAAAATCATACGGTCTATTCATCACCCAATCACCGTCCCTTACTCTCCAAGCTTTCTTTGATGCGGACTGGGCCGATGACAGTGATGATCGTAAGTCAACTGACGGTTATGCTATTTTTATGGGCCCCAATCTTATCTCCTGGATGTTCAAGAAATAAAAGACGATGGCCAGGTCATCCACCGGGTCCGAATACAAGGCTCTTGCCGATGCATGCACTGAACTCACCTGGTTACGGTCTCTTTTTGGTGGTGAACTTGGTATCCCTGTCACCCACTCCCCAATCCTATGGTGCGACAATATCGGGGCTACCTATCTCTTTGCAAATCAGGTTTTTCATGCTCGTACCAAGCATGTTGAAATCGATTTTCATTTTGTTCGTGACAAGGTTGCCAAATGTGATCTTCAAGTTCAGTTCATCTCCACCAAAGATCAAATCGCGGACATCTTCACCAAGGGTCTTGGTACCGTTCGGTTTCAATTCTTGCGTGACAAACTAAGGATCCTCGAGCTTCAATCCTTATCTTGAGGGGGTGTATCAATCGGATCCTATCTACACATGAGATCCATGTGATATCAACCTCCACTCACACGTGAAGTCTCCTATCTTAATTATCTCAACCACCACTAGCATGGATGTCTCTTACATGAAGTCCCCCATCTTCATTACCTCAACCACCAACAACATGGATGTCTCTTATCTTATCTCACCGACCAATGTGAAGCCGTGTACATGTGTTTTGCATGCACATGTGTTTTGCACTTCTCCTATATATCTTCTTCTATGTTTATATATTTGCATTGTAACCTATCATAATCAATTAATGAAATCAGAATTCTAATTCTAATACTAGCGATGTGAGGAACACTACGTTGGTCAACTATTGAAGGTAGGAATCCCTTCACACTCTCTCACCTAGGGTTTATGCAAAATCCCTAGTACAAATACAAAGGCAAGAGAAGTGGGAGATTGATTTCGGTGAAGGGAGAATGGTAAAACCCCCTAAAACTGAATTGGTTTCCTAAAGTATAGGATTTCCCAAATCCCCTTCTTACAATAATGTGAGAATTCCTATGTAACATTTCTAGATTGCTAAAAGATTGGGAAGTAGGATCCCATTGAGAGTTCTACCTATGCAAAAGAAGAGGGGTCCCACAAGCAAATGTCTACTTGAAGATTCATGTTCTTCCCATTAAAAAGTTAGCTGAAGATTCTGGTGGTCTGAAAGCAGCGGTTGGTGACTTAGAGTTTCTCAGAGTACTAGGACTCGAAACATAGTAAGAGTTAGGGTTTCTTACTAAAAAAAAAAAGAGTAAGGGTTCTACTTTGTAACTTGTTTCATTTGTATTCTTACACTCTTTATGTGATATACCTAGGTTGATGCATTGTTGAATACCTAGAGTAGTTTGTGCTTACATTGTAGGAATTATTTATAAGCCCATTCTTGTTTGTTGTACTAGGGAGTTCAGTACTAGATGTTGAACATGGGGGGTTGAAGCTCCTAGTAGTTGAAACTACATAAAGTGAGGCGTTGTAGTGCCCTCCTAGTTGATGTTGGGTAAATTATGGGTAGAAAGCTCCTTGTCAGCTGCAGCTGATTAAAAAAGTAGTGTATTGACCATATTCAAAACCTATTTAAGGCATTGCTCCGTGGATGTAGGCACGTGCTGAACCACATAAACATTTTGTGTTTTGGATGTGCTCCATGGTGGTTGTGTGTTGTTTATCTTCTATATGTATTTACTTTTCTGAGGCAGACATGCATGTGTCTATATTATCATGCCACCTTGTAGGGGTTGGTCACTAACATGGTAACCTAGTGGTTATGAGCCGTGGTTGTGTGCTTGCAAGATGGTTTGTGTTTGAATGTGAATGAATATTGAAGGTAAATGACTAAGTGATAGAGCAACGTAGTTCAATATGTGCTAGAGAAGTACCATTAAGTCAATTAAGCAATAAAAGGGAAACGATTTTAAATCACTAATTCACTCCCTCTTGGTGAAAAATCATTTTTCAACAAGCTTGACAGGGGCTAGGAAATCCCAAACCTAGCTCAGCCCATGTTGAAAAGCATATTCTTTAGCGCCATGCTAAACTTGCACCCCCTAGACCTAGTCCTTACTGCACAAGTAGAACGATTTCCTAAAATATGCAGACAATTGAAAGAGTAGGATTGTACATTGATTGAGAAAATAAAAACATTGCTCATTTAATTTGTATTCCGATTAAAACAGATAATAGTCGACACCATACGATAAATGTATTTAATTATAACCGTTAAAATTATTCAAAAGTCCTTTTTTTTCTCTATTTTGTTTTCATAAAAAAAATGGATGGCAAAATGACTACAATACTCAATATGATTGTTCCAACTACCAAAATGCATGCTATAATAGAATTTTATCAATAGAATTTCTTGGTAAACAAAGAACCTCATTTCACCCCTATTTGAGTAAGGCTAACCAAGAGAAACTTCTATTGATCCCATAGATTATGGCTTTGAACCAGCCACCCCCCGCCCGGCGGTACTTCAACTTTCGGGTTTGAACAACAAGAATTGGATTTCAAGCTTCTAGGCTTGTTGGGAGGCTTTCTAGAATATCTTCTTGTTTGAGGGAAATCAAAGAATAAGGTATTACTTACTATAGCTTTAGTGAATTTCCACCGCAATCACAATCCCTTGCTTGTGTGTGTTGCTTTCTGTCTCACATCGGTATTGGGTTTGTGTGAAGCTTTGGATTTTAGCCAACAAATGTAGGAAGGACTTTGAAGCAGAATTAGATGTGTATTTGAAGTCGCTAGCATCAGGAAGCCACGATTCCCTCATTCCCTCATTCTCTCATTCCCTTATTCCCTCATTCAAAAAAAAAAACCGTTCAAGGAGAGAGAGAGGTTGGAGAATTCGAAGAAAGGAGGAAGAGAAAAGAAGAGAAAGAAAAAGGAGGAGGGAGCTTTTACTTGGAGTTGTGGCAATCTTCTTCAAGCATTCGAAGTTCAAAGAAGTTCTCATTTAGCACCATTAGAGCACCTAGCAAACTTGGGATTCCAACAACTTTTGGCATTTTTGTCTAATCGGATTTTCTCAAAGAGGTGAGTACTGTACATGATTTTACTTGATATTTTTATGAACTACTAGTCCAAGAACCAGAAATAAATAGACCTCCTCAATTGAATCAAAATTCCAATCCGAACTCCTACTATTTATATTATTTAATATTAATATTATATTGAATTTAGGGACATGGACAAAAAAAAATAGGGAATTCAGAATTTTATATTCGTGTCTCTTGTTTAGTTACTTATTTCATGCTCATATCAGATTTTTATATTGCTTAATAGATGCATGCACTTGAGTGTTTGAGAAGAGTATTTTATTCTTCACTATTTAATGCAAGATAAGTGCTGCTGAAATTTTCTTTAAAAGTATGTATGTTCTTCAGATAAAATTTATACATGATTGTGATGGTCTGACGAAGTGTTTTGAACAGTGCTTCCTAATTGATAAATTCATACATTTTGTTGTGCATAAAAAAATTCTGTTTTGTTATTTTGATTTAAAGCTTGTAGTTAAGTTCCAAGAGAATTGGAGAATTTGCTTACCGTTTGATTGGAGATTATTGTTTGATCTTCACTATTATGAGTGCGTGTCTTGGATACTTATTGGTGTTTTACAAATTCTATTTTCACATAACTATTTCATTCTTTAAAAATTCTATTTTCATATAAAAATTCTGTTTTCATATGTTTAGTTTGTTTTACCGTTAGTACCTCATAGGGTGGAGTGAAGGTGTACCTAGCCTTTATTCCAAAAATTGTTTGTATGTTATAGATATTTTTATTGATTTGTTTTACCTTACCTGCATGGGCTAATGTGTGGGGACAAGGTAAGACGACTTTCCTTGTTGGAACATTGTGCTTCCATACCATCGTATTCGAGTTTGAGAAGCATGCTGGTAAAACCTTCGGGGGCATCGTGAAGCTACTATTACTCTAGGTCACTGCTAGTGTCAATCGTTTCTGCTTGACTGAGTGGGACAGTAGGATGATGTAGTTCATAACTGTTGCATGTGCTACTATCACAAGGGCCATGATCAGTGTATGATTGCGATAGCTCTACTAATCGATTTTACATGAGAGACGTAATTATCTTCTGTCTTTATTTTTCAGAACTGTCTTTATTGCTGTTTCGATGAGCATTGCCATATTGGCTTATCTATTTGATGATACACTATGATTATGGTGATGTATGTTTTTTCCTGATAGGATACTAGATATCTTACATTATATGTATGTCTTTTGGACTTGTTTGCACGATTATTTTTACACCTGTGGAATCATACATTGTACTTGCTAAGCTTTTCCCGAAGCTTACCCTCACCACATTTCAGATATGACGGAGTTTGGAGATGACTATGCATATGAGGGCGTTGAGGACTATGTTCATGGTGAAGAGAATGAACATTTATATTAGCTATATTTAGCTTTAGACTTTGGATTTAAGACTTATGTCAGGCGATCCCTTGATGTGCCTAAGTGTTGAAACTTACGAAATTACCAACATCTTAGTCGAAACCATGCATTTTTTCAAGTTTTGGCCAACTTAGGGGTGTAAGTTTGGCCCTGTCAGCCCGAGCCCACCCTGAGCCTGAACAGGGCCTGGGCTGGATTTTTAACCCTGAGGGCAGGTTATGGTTTAAATTTTCATGCCCTGGGTCAGGGTTGGGTTGGGCTAGGGTTGAGGCCTCAGGCTAAGCCCAGTCCAGCCCGGCCCTGTGTTAGGTTATGCTTTACAATTTATTGTTTACATTTTATAATTTATGTTTAGTATCTAATTATCTATTGGTTTACCAAAAAAAAAAAAGGATAATTATCTATTAAACGCAAATATTTACAATTTTAAGATTGTGCTAAGTTTTTTAACCCAAATAAAAGTCTAATAGTCAATTGAGAATGAAACAAACCAATATCCAATCACATGAAGCAAGGCTAGTCAACAAGGCCCTATAAAAAATCAGGGTCAATCAGGGCCAAACCGACCCAGCCCGACCCGATTAGGGTCAATCAGGGCCGAGCTGGGCAGGGCTGAGCCCGACAGGTTGGGCCTGGGCTGAGATATCTCAGCCCGACCTAGGGCCGGGTTGGGCTTGGGTTGAACTAAGAGGACTCAGGGTTGGGCTAAGGCTTACTCACCCGATTAATTCTCCTTTTTTTGGGGTCGAGTGTTAGGAGAGCTGAAAGGAATGTCAACAATTAACATAGGAAGGATCTATAGAACACATGCAATCTTTTAGAAAGATTTCTTTTTTATGTGTATAAATTGTTCAATCAATTGAGTTCAAATAAAACGTATTTGAAGGTTTTATCTAAGCTAAGAGCACTAGAGTTTGATCGTAGAGAGCCCCCAAAAAGTAAGGCTTCCCTACAATGAAGCTTTCTCACAACACTAGTTCGAAAAGATTGCTTAGATGTAAGAAATTGTAGCTTGGATTTATCCATGGTTTAATCCTTATCTTTAAATTCCTTATTCGGATTTCTAATTCAATTTTTTTAGCGAATAATCTCAAGTCAACGGAGAAAATGGAAAGAGAGGGATTCAAACCTTCATTATGAATAACTCAATAACTTGTATAAAAGATTAACAATCTACCGCTCTCGTTCACAATTCCATCTCTCTTAATTGAAAAAGAATTTGACTTACTATTCGTTCACTCAGTCAATTAGTGTAAGCAATCAAACTGCGATCCAGCAGAAGCAATAACAAGATCAAAGATATCGATGGGAGATGTCATTCAAAAATAGAACAAAAGAGGCATCGATCATTACCTAGAGCCTCACAGATGCAAAACCTCCAGCCGATGATAGCCCTTTCACGATCGTTCCACGCACCATGCAAAGCTTTGCGTTCCCCACACAATCAAGCCAACTCCTCCACACTTCCAAGGATCACAAAGCCTTAGACTTTCACCAAGATCAAACACCAAGAGAGGGAGAGGAAGAGAACGGTTTTTGGAGAGGGGGAGACTGCTCCACGATTTTTGGATTTCTTGTGTCTCTTGTGAGTTTTTGGCAATCTCATAAACATATATGACTTGCACCTCTCTCACTCCCAAAATGGTAGCACACATGGGCAAGAGATATTGAGTTTCCTATTGGGATTCAATTACCAACCCATCCAATCTTTCCCAACAAGGAAAGATCCTTATTGCTAGAGGAATCCAATATTGGGTCCAATATCCAATATTGACCCAATATCTTTCCTTTTCTAACAATCTCATCCATCCTACTGTAAGATCCAATCTTACAAGAGGATCACAAAAAGGAAATCATGATCAACCGTACTGCGTAAATGAGTGGAACCGAAAGGAAAGGGGTAGGATCGCAATGGGATTCTACTCAGCTTCTAAAGTGTCCAACACCGAAGATGCCAAGCAGATGTAATAATCAACACCCACGGTAAGTAGTTAAAAACACGCATTAGTCCCCCACAAAACAATGTTGCATGGTTCAATATAAGGCATGTATACGAGACTGTCAAACCTCAATGAACCAATACACCGATCGAGAGATTCAATTACCTTGATTGGACCGAGGAAAAACACTTCAAACAAAATGTTCAAGAAAATAGATAATGTTTTGTAAGTATATAAATCTAAAAACATTTCAATACATTTTGAAAATGCTACCAGAACCGGATTTGTGTCCAATCCTATATAGAATACTCTCCTCAAGATACTCCCAACGTATGGGCAGTGGGTTCCATATCGGGCATCTCTTTCGAATACCGTCAGATACTGCGAGTCCAGTGCACCGATATATAGTCAAAGAGAGACATCAACCGTTGGTACACCAAAACTCTCAACATATGAATGCAACGATAAGGACCCCTCAGGTCAAGGGACCAATCGTGGACTACTTAAAAGAATTTCATTTTCTTTATCAACTGACAGTACACCACATGTGAAATTCTCAAGTGATCCAGTCCAATGTACATACCGAATGTATACTCACATTTGTGTCTTGGAAAATTAACCTTCCTAAACACACACAATGAGACCTCCATGCTGAACGGGATGTCCAGTCCCATCCCTAGTGGTGAACAATTTTAGGTATGTAAACCTATGGACAATAATTGAGCTCAACAACTGATCATGCTAATCAAAAATTAAAATTCATTAATTCAAAAAGGAGTTTTGTACATCAGTGTCAGTTGCCCATGAACTTTACACCCATATTCCCAACATGTTTTTCAAAAACATTAGGAGGTAATGTTTTAGTCATGGGGTCAAATAAATTATCTGCAGTGTCAACCTTAGCTATGGCTATGTCACCACGTTGAATAATCTCACGAATTAAGTGATATTTTTGCTCTACATGCTTATTCCTCTGATGAGCCCTTGGTTCCTTCGCTTATGCTATAGCTCCCCTGTTATCACATAACAATTGTATGGGTTGCTCTACTAGCTCAGGCACCACCCCTAAGTCTGTCAAGAATTTCTTGAGCCAGACACCTTCCTTGGCTACTTCACTAGCTGCCAAGTACTCAGCTTCTATCGCGGAATCAACTGTTGAATTATGTTTGGCACTCCTCCAAATCACTACACCCCTACCAATCACAAAGAGCATCCCAGAGGTAAACTTTTTGTCATCCTTTTCAGTTTGGAAATCCGAATCTGTATATCCAACTACTGACAACTGATCACAACCATATACAAGGAAGTAATCCTTGGTCCTCCTTAGGTACTTGAGGATCCCCTTGACAGCTGAATGTTCTTGTCCTAGATTGGATTGATATCGACTCACAATCCCTACAGCATGTCAAATATGTGGCCTGGTACACAACATGGCATACATCAAACTTCCTATTGCAGAAGCATAAGAACTCTCTTCATAGTCTCAATTTCCTCAGGAGTTTGAGGACATTGTAACTTGGATAGACCAATTCCATGTCTGAGAGGAACATTTCCTCTCTTTGAATCCTGCATGTTGAACCTGTCAAGCACTTTATCAATGTAGGTGGATTGTGACAATCCCAACACCCTCTTCTTATGATCTCTCACAAGTTTAATTCTTAGGATGTAGCTGGCTTCACCCAGATATTTCATCGAGAATATTTTGGATAATCACATCTTTACAGATGAAAGCAACTCCACATCATTCCCAATGAGTAGTATATCATCAACATACAGGACAAGGAAATAGACGGCACCCCCACAGATTTTCTTATACACGCATGGTTCATCAATGGTTTTGCTCAAACTCAAATTCCTTGATAGTTTTATCAAAACGGTGTTCCAGCTTCTAAAAGCTTGTTTTAGTCCATAAATTGACCTCAACAACCTGCATACCTTGTTTTCCTCCCTTGGGGAAGCAAAACCCTCTGGCTGACACATGTATATGACCTCATCAAGATAACTGTTAAGGAAAGCGGTCTGTACATCCACTTGCCAGATCTCATAATCATGGTATGCAGCAACAGACAATAGAATCCGAATGGATTTAATCATCGCTACCGGTGAAAAGGTTTCATCATAGTCAATACCCTCTTTCTGAGTGTATCCCTTCGCCACCAGTCTTGCTTTGAAATGTTCCACCTTTCCATCCACACCTATCTTCCCCTTGTAGATCCATTTACAGCCAATGGGTTTTACCCCTTGCGGCAGATCTTCAAGAGTCCAGACATGGTTAGAATCCATGGAATCTATTTCACTGCACATAACTTCCTGCCATTTCACAGAGTCAACATCCTTAAGAGCCTCAGCGTAAGTATAAGGATCTCTGTCTGAACAATCAGACACCATGTGAAATTCTTCCACCTTTTGATCTTCCTCTATGAGAAGGTTCAAACGAGTTGGTGGTCGGATAGACCTCCCACTCCGTCTAGGCTCTTGAGGTTGTTGTTCTACTGCGGGCACATCAACTGAAATTTCTGTCAGTGCAGAGGGCACTTGATCATTAGATACTTCTTTAATGATCACTGGATCCGATCTTGGTGAGATCATGTCATCCTCTAGAAACGTGCATGCTTACTAACTATGACTTTCTGATTAACCGGGTCATAGAAATAGTAGCCTATTGTAGTCTTAGGGTATCCCAAGAAATAACATCTATCTGTACGGGATTCCAACTTATCTGTCTGTTGTTTCCGCACATGTGCTATGCAACCCCACACCTTAACATGTTGGAGACTAGGCTTACGCCGATACCACAATTCAAAAGATGTTTTGGGCACAGACTTTGTTGGTACCCTGTTCAGTATATAGATACCAATTTCTAGTGCAAAACCCCAAAAGCTCAATGGTAGTTCTGAATAACTCAACATGGACCGAACCATGTCCAACAAGGTTAGGTTTCGCCTTTCTGAAACTCCGTTCTGTTGAGGTGTCCCTGGGGCAGTCAACTAAGATATAATCCCAGCTTCTTTCAGATAGTCTCTGAACTCATCTGATAAATACTATCCTCCTCAATCAGATTGGAGGCACTTGATGTAATTACCCAACTGTTTTTCAACCTCCGCTCGGAATTCCTTGAATATGTCAAAAGTTTTCGATTTACGGTGCATCAAGTATATGTAACCATAACGAGAGTAATCATCAGTGAAGGTTATGAATTATTCATAACCAAACCTCGCCTGAGCGTTAATGGGTCCACACACATCAAAGTGTATCAATTCTAACACAGCTTCGGCTCTTTTTCCCTTGTTTGAGAAGGGTTTCTTGGTCATCTTTTCTTGTAGACATGACTCACAGGTTGGATAAGGCTCTACCTTCAGTGAATCTAAAGGTCTATCCTTCACCAACCTATTTATCCTTTCTACTCCAATATGACCTAACCTTAAGTGCCAAAGATACGTTGAATTATCTTGGGCTGATTTTCTTTTTATAGAAGTATTGGAGATCTCATTTACCTCTAGTACCGATTTTAAGAGATACAATCCTTTATCCAGTAAGCCAGTAGTAACAAAAGAGTTATTAAACCGAATAGTTAACTTATCACCAAAAAGAAAAATATATCCATCATTTACCAGCCTACTAACAGAAACAATATTCCACCTAAACAGGGGGACATAAAAACAATCTCTTAAAACTAAAGTGTTATTACTAAAAAAAAAAGTAAAATCTCCAATGGCCTCAGTTCCTATGCCCGTTCTCAAATGAACTTCATCCTTACTCAGCCTTCTTGTCAGCTTGAATCCCTGCAACAAGTTGCAAATATGGGCGGTAGACCCCGAGTCCACCAACCATGTGTTAGTAGGTTCCTCTGACAAATTAAACTCATAAAGGACTAAGGTTTCAGAAATACCTTTTTCCTACTTCTCCTGCTTCTTTTCTGAGCAGCCAGGAAAGCCCGACATTTCTTCTTCCAATGTCCGTCCTTTTTGCAATAGAAATAAGTTCCCTTGTCCTTGTTCTTCTGAATTCCCTTAGACCCGACCTTAGGGTTTTTACCCTTGTCAGCCTTCTTCTTCTTCTTCTTGCCCTTGGGCTTAGAGGAAGAAAACTTGTCCTCTGTAGTCAAGACCTCCACATTCTGCTTCTTGGATGCTGCTTTTACCTCTTGCAACATGTTGCCCAACTCAGGAAATTCGACGGAGAGTTTATTCATGTTATAATTGACAATAAACGATCCGTAGATCTCCTGAGCCAAAGAGTAGAAGATGACATCCGTCTTATAATTCAGCTTGAAGGACATCCCAAGGTTCTCCAGATCTTGGAATAAGTTTCGCATTTTCATCACATGATCTATAACTGGAGTTCCTTGGGCCATCTTCGTGCTATAGAGGAGTGTCACCAGTTGATGATGGGCATGTCTTTCTTCTCTCCCATACATCTCCTTCAATTCCTCCATCATATCCTTTGTCAAATGCAAATCTTTGACAGAATCAGCGATGGTCTTTTCTAGAGAACTTAACACGAGGAGTTTGGCCTTAGAGTTTTTCTGACGAAATAACTCATAGACCGCTTTAGATTCAGGGTTTTCCTCATTGGGGAATTCAGGTTCTTTTTCATCCAGGACAGACATCAGACCTTCTGCAGACAGGAGTAACTTGATGTTCCTCCTCCAGTCAACATAGTTTGGGCCAGTCAAAATATAGTCTTTAATGAGGGCATCATAGTTGATTTGGGTTGACATTATTAAATCTACATGATGTACAAAAATTAACAATTAGCATGATCAACAACCATTGAAAAACTGGGGTAAGAACAATCAATGGTTAATCACACCCTAAGCTTCCCTCTAGCTTATAGGGTATGAATTGGAAAACGATCAACCCTTATGCTCCTGACTTAGTCTATCGGAGTTCGTCATTCACACATTGGTTGAGTGGACTATTCTGTCCGTCACTTAGACTTCCAATGTGATTTGGCCACTTGAGTGTCATGTCCATTCCTATCTGCTGACACACACTCAAGTCAAGTGTTTACCCTTAATTTTCGAGGGAATTATGGTGTTTGTGGGTTAGTGCCTATTATCATAATACATGTACCACTAACCACATTCTCTACCTATCACATGTGAGATGAGGGCAGATAATTTCATCAACCTATCCAAGTATTATCATATCGGCATCTACAAGGGTAAATCGATGAAATTTCTACACTTACCAACTAAGGGAGGCCATGGGAATCCCACCAACCAGGGTTTCCCATATCACACTTGTATTAAAATTGAGGGATTGCGGGAACGCATAAAATCACAACCATACATCCAATGTACAAGCACAAAATCACATCCATCCAAGGAAAAATAAACACCAATGGTTATGGGATAACATCTTTAATCAACATAAGTTCATATCCATGATAAACTCACTTTGAATAAAAGATGGATGGGAGCAACCATAGCCTCATATGTTACTCCCACACATGACAATAATTATGTGATAATGCATATGCAACTAACTATTACAAGAAAATTAATACAAAACTGCAATCAACTTGAACACTTCAAGTGAGCAAGTCCCTCCTCCAATCTTCTCACCAACGAACCGTCAAGACCCTTGATCCACGATAAAAAATACGATCCCGATCTCAACACGATCTCCAAGCGGTTACAACAAATAATTAATGCTAATTCAAAATTATTACAACCCTTTCCAAATAAAAATTTACAAGTTAGGAAATCAGTCCACCAAATTTGGACTGTCAGAAGGAATTACATCTCAAACCACATCCATGCCATGCCTATCACACACATCCATCTAATGCATGTAAATTTTAAATCCCATAACCACGGTCCTCATTACATACATGATGCTCAAAAATAAATATTCCAATATTTTTATGTGAAAATTACCAAAAACACATAAAATCATCATTACCATGACAACCAATGTCATAATGATCATGTGCATTCAATGCACCCATCACATAACCATTACCATGACAACCTATGTCACAATGATCATGTGCATCACATGACCATTACCATGACAACCAATGTCACAATGATCATGTGCATCACGTAACCATTACCATGACAACCTATGCCACAATGGTCATGTCACATGCCCCCCATTGTATGAACACATACATGCTTAAAATAAAATTAAAATAAGCCATTATGCCTATTGGGGAAGGTGGCTGAAGGGAAGGATCTCTCCACCCATCTTCTCCAAGTAAACTTCCCTCAAAAAGTCTAACCAGAATTTTTTTTTTTTATTCTGCTACACAAGGTAGCCATAGGAAAAACAAAAAAAGAGGGGGAGACCACAGGCTGCATGGCGCACAAAAGCACCAGCAGCAGTATGCGCCAAGGGCGGCAGGGGACATCACACGTGGCAGGCTGGGCGTGCAACAGGGCAGCAAACCCTTGGCCTTCCCCGCATGCATCCTTACCCAAAAAAATTTTTTTTTTTTTAAATAGATCGAATAGAAATCTAAGAGCATCACATATTGTAATGGAAAAATTGAAAACATTCCATCAATAACGAGGCTCGATACCACGTAAGCAATTTGCGATAAAGAGCATAACAAGATCAAAGATATCAATGGAGATGTCATTCAAAAATAGAACAAAGAGGCATCGATCATTACATAGAGCCTCACGATCAAGACCTCACAGATGATAGCCCTTTCACAATCGTTCCACGACCAAAAGCTTTGCGTCCTTACACAATCATACTCCTCCACACTTCCAAGGATCACAAAGCCTTAGACTTTCTCCAAGATCAACCACCAAGAGAGGGAGAGGAAGAGAACGATTTTTGGAGAGGGGGAGAGTGCTCCATGAGTTTTGGGTTTCTTGCATCTCATGTGAGTTTTTGGCAATCTCATAAACATATATGACTTGCACCTCTCTCACTCCCAAAAATGGTAGCACACATGGGCAAGAGATATTGAGTTTTCTATTGGGACTCAATTACCAACCCATCCAATCTTTCTCAACAAGGAAAGATCCTTATTGCTAGAGGAATCCAATATTGGGTCCAATATCCAATATTGACCCAATATCTTTCATTTTCTAACAATTAGGAGTCATTTGGAGTTATATTCCACGCTGAGGATTTGTGCTTGTGGACTAGGCTGGATATAAACAATTGTTCGGACCATAGCAATATATATATATATATATGGGAAAAGGAACTCTGTCCAGGAGTGTGGCCTACACTAGCACTCCCATGAGTCTATCTCTCTCCTCCCCATATGAAAAGACACTTTTGTCCCCTTGTTTTAAGGAGGAGAGATATAGATACATGACAGTGCTAATGTAGACCACACTCCCGGATAGAAAACTACTTACCCATATATATATATAATTTTTGATAAATGACCATTTATCATGGAAATTGTCTTATTGAAAATGTAGGTCATTTTACTACTTTGTATTACTGAAATACAATAGAAAGAATCGAACACACGATGAAACACATTGTGAGAAAACCATAAATCTGACCTGTGGCTTGTCCAAAGGTTTTTCTTCTTTTTCCAAGTAATTTTACATTGTTGGCCATGTTTTTTTTTTTTTTTTTTCTTGATGATACATTGTAGGCCATGTTGCACATTGCTTTGTTGAGAGAATAGTCTTGGCTTTCTCTTTTCATCGAGATTGTTGTTTTCATGATCACTCGTCAACCTTCCCAAAAAAGAAAGAGGTCCTCTCAGATTCCTCCTATAGTTTGGGCAATTGAAAAACCTTCCTTTCACATGGAAGAAGGGATCCTCCCTCAATAACTTACCCTGAACTACCAACTGACCTTGAAAAAGATTGAGAAATTCCCTCCAACTATGGAAAAGCAAATCATGCCTTTGCCGTTCTTTAACAGTTTCAATATCCATAATGAAATCGAATGCAATCAACAAGCGGCATGTGCGCCACCCAACCCAACTTCATTCATATATAGGTATGTACAAAGTAAAATAATAAAGGTATGGCAATGGGCATATAAAAGCACCCCCTTCCCTTTCTGCAATGGGTCATTGCCATTGTTGCCTAGCAGAATTCATAAGCTCGTGTTTATTAAGTTTCCATCTTAAAACCAATTGGTTCAAAGTGGGGTGACCTCTTGTGGCTCTTATACTTGATAGTCTAAACACCCAAAGCTGATGTGGGATTATTACCTCAATACTCCCCCTCACGTGCAGGACTTCTTGGGCTCTGTCTTCGTGAGTGGAGCAGTGCCCATCATTGACGGAGGCCCAACGTACCCACTCTGATACCATATTAAGCTTCCATCTTAAAACCAATTGATTCAAAGTGGGATGACCTCTTGTGGCTCTTATACTTCATAGTCTGAGAACCGACAGCCGTATTGAGGTAATCCCACATTGACTGTAGGTGCTCCAACTATCAAATATAAGAGCCACAAAAGGCCACCCCACTTTGAACCAATTGGTTTTAAGATGCAAGCTTAATTATTCATCGTGGGAAGGGCGAACTTGGATTTCAGTTAGTTATGCTCTAGGCAAACCTGCCACATTGCTTTCCAGAAATAAAGGTATAACATTCATAAGGGAAGGTTTTCTGATACTTCCAACTAGTAAGCAAAAATATATAATTCGTTGAAGAGGAATGGAAAAAATTAAGCTATAAATAGAGAAATATAAATGGTGTTAGTAGCTTTGGATTAATTTGGCATCAATTTTCAGTGGCATGACTAATCAACCAAGAATGAGAAAATAGAAGAAATAAGTCCACTTAATTGGAAGAATGAGCCAACAAGCTCTCATTAATCTCAACCCCAAAATCTGTCCTAAAAAATATTTCCCTTAAAATTTCCAAGCTGCCCAAAATTGTTACAAATTGATTCATAGAATGATTTGCCAGCCTCCTCAGGTGACACATAAACCAAATGGATTCCACACTTCTTTATCTTGACTGGTATCCCTATGTCTACTTGGACAATGACTCTATTATTGATTTCTAATTGATTCCCAAACACACTATGTGGTATATTGCTCACCCATATGTGATCTTGACGTGTAATTGCAATTTGACTAACCTTTGATGAGTAGACCCACTTAAGGCCTTTGGTTTTATGATGAACATTAGCTTTAGGACCACCTGTAGACGAATTGGATTCTTCATCGGCTGCATAAACAGCACATATAATCAACCCTTGAATCTTAGAACCCCAGAGTAGATGAGGAACCTGGAATGATACTGAACGACCCACATTTTGATGGTGAAACCACTCTGGAATATCACTCCCTGGAAGAAAGATATCAAACATACCACGTTCAGCCGTTCCCTGTTCAAAGAAAATTAAGTGTTCAATGATAACATGAGAAAGAGAGAGAGAGAGATGTATTTGTTCAATGATATCAATTAATTGCCCAAAGATATTGTTTTGTGTCGGGATGATTGTATTCATGGTCATTGTGACTTTTTGATCTGCAGATGGCAATGCCGAAGGTGGATCTATAAGTCATAAGCGACTATCTTGCCCTCCACTGATGGCAATGTCGAAGGTGGGGAGACAAGATAGATGTATTTGTTCAAGTCTGGGTATGCCTGGATTATAATCCTGTACATCCATTTTTTCATTAATATAAAAAATGAGAAAGAAAGAGAGAGCTAGAGAGAGAGAGAGAGAGAGAGAGAGAGAGAGACCTGAAAAACACTATTCTTGAAGGAATTTGCTAAAGTATTGCACCTTTCCATTTGAATGGTTGGCAGAGTCTTCAAACCCTCTAATCCTGCAATTTCAATCAGCTTCTTGCAATCATTAAATGTTAAAGACTCCAGGTTCTTTAAGTTTGACAGATTCCATACTTTTTCCAAAGAACCACAACCATCTACATGCAAGCCTTTTATACGTGATGGCATTTCTGGGAGTGATTGAAGTTTTCCGCAATTACTTATAGAAAGGACCTGAAGTCGAGAAAGGCAACTAATGCTAGTTGGCAAGCTAGAAAATCTGTTGTAGGATAGATCCAACTCTTCCAATAAGCATAAGCTCCCAAAATCATGGGGAATTGCACCATCTGATAAACTGCAATCTCTAAGAAGTAGCCGCTTCAATGAGCATAAACCTGAGAAAGAAGCTGCTAGAGGAGAGCTTGGACTTTTTCTTCGTAATCCCAAAGACCATAAATATGAATGCCAAGATTCTAAAGATGATCCCTTATATCCAGACAATGAAAATACTCTAAGATTCTTCAGAAGCCAAATTGAAGAGGGTAATTGTTTAATAGCTGTTCCATCTGCAAGAAGCTCCTTTAAGCATTCCATGTTCCCCAATCCCTCTGGCAAATTTTCAAGTTTTGAGCACCCAGAGATAATAAGGTTTTCAACAGATCTCAATTTACTTATGCTGCTTGGAAGGTTGCAAAGGCTTTTGCAATCTTCCAGATTCAAGAAAACTAGTTTGTAAAGATAACCAATTGATTGGTGAACCTTCCATAACCTTGAACAACCTTTTAGTACTAGTCTCTCAAGATTCGGGAGTCCTGCGAAGTCTGGGGTGGTAATTAGGTGGCGGCAATGACTGAGGTTAAGGACCTTCAAATTCTTAAGAAACTGAGAAACACAATAGGCCAAAAAAAGGAAGAATTAGTCCATATAAAATATACAATTGATTCAAAGATGGGAGCAAATATAAAAATTATATCATACCTTGGTTCTCTTCCAAACATGTTTGATGTTGCTGTGTTGTAGGTCAAGAATAACAACCTTCTCCAGATTAAAATTAGTTGGCATATATTTCAAGGGGAATCCATGCCAACAGAACCATCTTAACATTTCAAAAAGATTATTTCCTTTTGAAAATGGTAAAAACTCCTCAAAAGGATGTCCATTGTGATTAGTGAGGTTTAAATAATTGACCTGGAGCAATTTTAAGTTGGGCATATTTTCAAATGCTTCAGTACTTATCAGCAACCCTTTTAGTCTTGTTGAATTTGTTGCAACACCTAAAATTGCTTCCGTTCCCTGATAAAAATTGCAGATTATAAGTACAACAAATACACACTTGCACTTCTCTTGTTTTTTATTAAAACTTTTCCAATTCAAAGTTCCATTTTTGTGGACAAAACATATTAAATACAACTTTGAATTGGGCATTGGACAATAAAAGACCAACTGTGGAAATAACCATACTTATATGCGTTGTAAATATAGGTTGTGGTCAGGATAGACTTGAGAAGTGACCTAAGAATCCTCCATCTGGTAGCCTAGTTACAGCCCAAAAGGGATTTCTGTGTTGAATGGTGATTATATTGTCTTGATATTTGATAAAATTTCAGCACAGTGGCCACAAAAAAAACCGTCCTTTATAAGAATGTTTGAGATAGGGATAATATGGAATTTCAACTGGGGTTAGAGAAGGAAACAATCAAATACATGGTTGGCTATGCAACTAATTTGGATAAAGCAATTAAACACATGTCCAATGAAGAGGGTCCCTCGATCCATTACTTGATACAGGATCCAAATCAGCCACAATATTTCACACGTCCAAAATATGAATGGAAACCTAGGATTTGTTCATGTTTATTTCCTAATAAGTTTTTAGACACGGTAAGAAAACATTCATGGAGTTAGTACTTACCGTCTGTTTTGTAAATACATCACATACATCCTCAAAGGCCCACAGTCTACTACGTTCTCCGGGATTCTGTGGCGATTCTTTGCGAACAATTTCCCTTCCCATATCTCGAAGCAAATCATGCATTCTTAATTGGTTTGATGCATCAATTGTTATAAGCGACATACGTATGAGAACACTGATATCGATATTTGGGTACAAACCACAAGCTTCTAATATTCTAGTTGCATAATTTCTGTTCACTCCAATAAAAAAGCATGCAATGTCAAGGAATATGTTCTTCTGCATATCATCAAGTGCATCATAACTTATTTTAAGCTTTTCTTGAATTTGACTATCAGGCAATTCTTTTAGTTTCTCCAAAGCACTTTCCCACTCAAGTATGCTTCTTTTGTCAGATAGAAAAGAACCAAAAACCTCAAGAGCTAATGGAAGTCCATTTGCACAAGATATTATTTCCTTTGAAAGCTCTACATAATCCACTATAGGATGATCTTGCTCAAAGGCATGCCAACTGAAGAGTTGAAGAGATTCTTGGTGATCCATTTCTTTAGCTTTATATTTTTCATCCACTCCAATCATATTTAGCAAATGCTCATCTCTGGTTGTTATCATGATTCTACTTCCCAAGCCAAACCAATTGTGATTTCCAGCCAATGCATATAGTTGATTTGCTTCATCAACATCATCTAGAACAAGAAGGACCTTTTTACAACGAAGCCTTTGTTTAATCACAACGATTCCTCTATCACTGTAGCTTATTGCCAACTTTTTTCTCTTAAGAACATCAGAGAGAAGTTGCTCTTGTAGACAAATAAGACCATTTGGTTGCTTCGAAACTTCTCGAATATTTGCAAGAAAACTACTACCATCGAACTTGTGAGAGATCAGGTTAAAAATGGCTCGAGCAATGGTTGTCTTACCTATTCCACCTATACCATGGATTCCTACAATACGCACATCTAATCCATCACTTAAGAAATACCTCATACCTTTTAAACGGGATTCTATTCCAACTGCATATTTTGCAACATTCAAGTGTACTCGAGTCACTTTAGTTGAAACCTCATCAACAATTGCATCTATAAACTTTGGCTCGTACCTGTCAGTTGTGAAGTAAATAAAAAAGAATTAGAAGTAGAAAGTAGCATTAATTTAGATGAAGCAAGTGGAAGGCATAAGAGCTCAGTTATAGTCCTTGTTATTGAGCGTTATGAATATTGAATGCCAAACAATGAATCAACCATAATTAGACGAAGAGTTATATATTAAATAAAATAAGAAAATCTATTTATGATAGGAAAAATGGTACAAACTTGAACTCTATTTATTTGTGCTACTTCATGGTTTTAGTTCCTTACTTTTGATAGTATTTAAAATGATAAAAAAAAAATATAAGATTCCCGAGCTTAAAAGCAAAAAATAATAATAATAAATTAAAAAGTCAGCAAACAGAACAATCTAAATTGGATATTTTAAAAAAAACATAAAATGGAGAATTATAGAATATGGAAACCCTGGGAAAATATAGTTAGAAGTTATTAGAGCACCATAAAGTAATTAAGAGAAAATAATGAGGAAACTATAGAAAAATTAGAAAACTAATATAATGCGACGTTAAAATATCATTGGGGCTTATTTTGATGCTTTGTCGGTCATTGAGGATATCAACAGCCAAAATAGTAAGAAGATTTGGATTGGTCTATCACTTTATTATGTGGCTCCAATACTATTATTTTGAATTCGTTGCATCGAAAAAAGGATTACCAACAACAACAACATAGCCTTATCCCAACTTAATGGGGCCGGCTACATGGATCCTATAAGAGTCAGCAAAATAATAATAAAGAAGAAAAGGGGGAGGGGTGTACAATGTCAACACAAACTCTAGGGTAGGGGTGCAAGTTTGGCCCTGTTGGCCCGAACCCACCCTAGCCCGCCCTGAGCCCGAACAGGGTTTGGGCTGAGATATTTGGCCCTGAGGGCAGGTCAGGGCTAGAAATTTATGGCCCTGAGTTAGGGTCGGGTCGGGTCGGGTTAGGGTTGAGGCCTCGAGCTAAGCTTGGCCCGGCCCGGCCCGACCCTGATTTAAGTTATACTGTAAAATATATATTGACAAAATTTATACATTATAAACTTTAAATTTCACCCACATTTCTTTATATAATATATTATATATGAAGACAATAAGTGTTATAATATAATTTATTATATTGTTATTTTATGTAAAATTAATAATGTTCTTCCCAACCCATTCCAGCCCATGCATTTCTTTCCCCCTCCCCATGATCAGGGCCAATCAGGGTCGGCCCGACCCGACCCTGAGGGCGGATCAGGGTTGGATTTTTCTGGCCCTGAGTCAGGGTCGGGTCGGGCCTGGGCCCAGCTAAGGGGACTTAGGGTTGGGCTAGGGTTCTATAAAGCCCGGCCCAACCCGACCCTGTTGCAGCCCTACTCTAGGGCATCGTCCCTTCTTAGCTACGTACCGCTTCTTACCTACCCAACATTCGGCTCTAGGACTCGAAATGGAGTGTAAATGTGTAATACAACAATAACATCACATCATCATGGCCCAACTAAATGGGGTCGACCACATGGATATTTCCTCTCCAATGAGCTCTATTTGAGGTCATACAAGGGACAAGGCCTATGCTAAGCATGTCCTTCTTCACCACTTCTCCTATGGTTATCTTAGGCCTGCCCCTGGTTCTTTTGGTTCCCACAATCAGCATCAAGTTACTCCTCCGAACTGGGGCATCTGGAGGCCTCCGTTGAACATGGTCATACCATCTCAAACGACTCTCTCTAAGTTTATTATGTATCGGAGCTACTTCCAACCCAACTCTAATATGGTCATTCCTCACTTTATCCTTCCTAGTTTTCCCACTCATCCATCTCAAAATCCTCATCTCTGCAACACCAAGTTTATTTATATGGCACTTCTTCACCGCCCAACATTCCACCCCATACAGCATAACTGGTCTAATGACAGTCCTATAAAACTTTCATTTAAGCTTTAAAGGGATATGTCGATCACACAGAACTCCGGTCGCTCCTCTCCACTTCATCCACCCTATTTTAATCCTTTGAGCAACATTGTCATCTACGTCACCCTTCTTATTTACAATTGATCCCAGATATCTAAAGTGGTCACTTTGCTGGATCTCCCTCTCATCAATATTCACCACCTCATTATCCGTCCTCGAGTGGCTAAAGTTACAAACCATATATTTGGTCTTAATTCTACTTATCTTCAGACCTTTTGATTCCAAGGTAGTTCTCCATAGCTCCACTTTGGCATTAATCCCTGCTTTTGTCTCATCTATCAAAACTATCATCTGTAAAGATCATACACCATGGGACATCATCTTGTATGTCTCTCGGCTAAGTTGTCCATGATAAGTGCGAACAAATAAGGGCTTAAGGTTGATCCTTGGTGTAACCCAATTGAGATTGGGAATTTACTACCTTCCCCCCCCCCCCCCCCCCCGCCCACCATTCTTACGCTAGTGACCACATCAGCATACATATCTTTAATTATGTCAACGTAGTTAGTTATATGACACCCTTCTCTTCTCTAAAATATTTCAGATTAGTTCTCTAGGGACTCTATCGTAGGCTTTTTCTAGATCTATAAATAATATATGGAGATCTTTCTTGCTGTCTCTATATCTTTCTATGAGTCTCCTCAATAAGAAAATTGCCTCCATTTAGGATCTTCCTGGTATAAATCCGAATTGGTTTTCCAAAATAGTAGTCTCCTTTCCCAAGATTACCATAGCTTGAAAATGGCTTTGGTGGAGTTGGGAGTTTGAGGAAGGAGGTTTTAAACTCGCTTGCATTGAGAAAGATTAATGATTTGCCTTGCGACCATGTAACAGTGCTACCTGAGCAAACTAGGTGCTTCACCATGAGGCAATGAAGATTGTATGCTTTCCTTGTCACTCCTAAATTCAAGCTAAACTAAACCGATTCAAATCTCTTTTCCATTCAGAAAGAGGACTCTCATACAAGATGCATTGCCCTTTTTTTATCTCTCCCATGTGTCATTTGTGAAAGAATTTTCTTTCCTTTTAGTTCACTAAGAGGGAGTTCACATCAGTACTTCGCAGGGAGGGTAAAAAAACCTCTTCTAGCCCTTTAAATAGGGCGGCTACAAATAGCAAGCTTTGAAAGAACCGATTTTTGTGAAATAAAACATACTTGTGGAGAAATCTAACAGCATGGAAGATTGGCTAGCTTGTTTGGCTTGTGATCACGATCTAAGTTTTTTTCTTTTTTCCATGTAGAGAAAGCTAAGAACATGGAAGATTGGCTGCTTGTTTGGCTTGTGATCACGGTCTTAAGTTTTTTCTTTTTTCCAATTGAGAATTTGTCTTCCTCAATTAAGCAACATCTCCTTAAAGATTACCTTGGTCTAGGCATTTTTTGGTTTAAATGATCTTTGTCAAGTTATGAAAAGTGTTCTGCTTATATTCTTAGGTTGGGGATTAGGTGGCGTGTCTCCCTCCTACCTCTTTATTTGCTTCTATGGTCAATAAAATTCACAAAGGCAGCTTAAGGTCTTGAAGTTAAGGTCAATTAAGGAGAGAGGGGGGGGGGGGGAAGAATCTCTCCCATTTTATACCTCAAGACATGCAATTCTTATAGAGATAAAGTCAATTTCACATCCATTTTTAACTGAAATAGCCAAGAGAAGGGGAACAGAGTTTGGCTTTGGTTCTCCGACACAAGACCCATAAGATGGATTTGTGGCACCAATAACAAGTCAAATATTACTCATATATTTAGGGTATAGGATTTAGCATGGAACCAGTTAATTGGTAGTTAATTATTTAACTAGGATTGGTTTCCTATAATCGGCTTAACACGTGATCTAGGTATGCCCAACCACAGAAGAGTATGGATGTATTAATTAGATCAATCAAGTGTCCCCTAGACAATCTCTAGGACTCATTTTAAAGATGGTTTTGACCCTTTAAACATGGTGGTGTGCTTATAATAATGCTAGAAGGGGCCAGTTCTTTCACTAAATCATTTATTAGAATCAACCCTAATTAGTATAATTTTTACATTGAGTTAGTAAATCAGTTGAGTTAATCTGCTTCAATGGTATATACAATTCTTAGGAATTTTTATATTTAATAATCTTGGTCTTTGGATTGAGAGGATTCCAAATTCCAACCACTTGGGCTGAAATTGCGATTATTTCTGATCTCCTACTTCTGTAGAGTCAAAAATTCTGCCATTTATGCTGAAAGTTTTGCACAATAAGTTGTGGTCCTACTTCTGTAGAGTCAAAAATTCTGCCATTTATGCTGAAAGTTTTGCACAATAAGTTGTGGATTCTAACTTACATAACCGATCTAAATCATTACTCTACCTGCATTTGGATTTCCATGCTAAGCAGGGACTAAATGAAAATGCTAAACTCCCAGATCTGTGAACCTCACTTTCACATCTGGGAAAAAAAGAAAAAAAAATCTTCTATCCTCCCCCTCCCCCCCAAATCTTCTGAGTCTCGATGTTTGAAATCCCATGTGACCTTTTTGGATAGAGATACAGAGATGTTATTTCTGTGAGGTTAGTAGAATCCAAAAGAAAAGGATTCATGTGTCTTTAGAGAGAAGTAAACTGATTTTGCAAGTTCTACAAAACAAAGATATCAGCACTACTCTTGAAGAACTCTCAATGAATTATAATACCAAAATTTTCCAAGTTTAAAACACAAATACTCAATCGGTTAACTCGGAATTCATCAATCCAACTTAAGCAAATGTATGGATCATAAACTCATAGCCACACTCGGGCCCCCAAAAAAAGTCATTTTTGGAAAAGTCATTTTTGGCACTCCTGTTAACCTAACTCTTAAAGTAATCGTTCTCTCTTAGCCCATTTTAGCCTTTTTTTCTCGTTTACATTTAAACAGGAAAAAGTGTATAATCGCCCTCTCTCTCTCTCATGGGCTTTCTTTGTTTAATTATTTTCTCTCTTCTACTTTTGACGCACTAGTATGCTGAAATGTTGAAATCATAAGTAGAAAAGCATGGAATTAGAGGGAGGATTACCCATTAGCAAAATCTTTGATATGCCAACCAGACATATTCCCAGCTTCAGTAAGAGCTCTCCTCCAATTCTCCACCTTATCCATCTCCTCCTTGAAACACTCTTCGTGTTTGGTAAACGCATCTGCTAAGCACCCTCTCTGTTTTCGAACATCAGAGGGATCCACACAATAGAAAACAGGAAGAAAAGTTTGGCCTATCTTTCTCCTGCAATCCATCATCTTCACAAGCTCATTAAGGCAACATCTTGAAGAAGCATAGTTGGTGGAGAAGACGACGATGGAAACCCTCGATTCTTCAATGGCTTTCAGTAGTTCTGAACTCATACCCTCTTTTCCATGGAGTTCCTTGTCGTATCCAATGGTGTGGAACCCAGCTTGGACTAGAGCTGTGTGGAGTTGATCGGTGAAGTTATTACCTGAATCCTCACTTGTGAAGCTCAAGAAGACTTCATGCTTCCACCAAGGGGTGGAAGAAGAGGAATTGGAACTTGTTCCCATGGGTATCTTGTTTGTGCGATCTCTGACTGGTGATGGTGGAATGCGCAGCTGTGGGATCTGCTCCGAGTAAGCGAATTCGAGGTCAAGAAGCTGTTCCCATGGAGTAGTAGACAACTTCTGCTAGCATTTGGGATCCGGATTTCAGAACATCTGTACAGCTTTAGGGAACACCCAAGAACATAAGCTTCTCCGTCTACTCTAAGGACCTACAGTGTCACAGTGACTTGGTGGGACCCTGAGTACTACCCAGCTCACCAGCTGGAAGCCAAGGAAGAAGGGAAACTCTGTTTGTATCTGACGTGGTTACAACTTCTCATTTATGTCCATCGTGAAATACCTATTGCCTTTGCTACCTTGGGGGACTAAAACGGTCATTTTACTTAGAGTTTGTATGGTAAAAGAAGAAATAAAAATTCAAAACCCTGATTTCCTTAGTTGGATTTTTTTATTCTTTCTTTTTTTGGTAAATTTTAGTTGGATTAACGGCACGGGAAGGTTTTAGGAAATTTATCCTCGATAAGTGTGCGGCCCAGTGCATGGCTCTAGTGCAGCGTATCGAATTGGGTATCGGTCACTTGTAAAACCGATATGGTATCGGAATGGATCGGCTATATTGGATAAAATTACCCTTGAATTTCCTTAAAAAATAGATTTTCTGACCATTTTTTTCCTTGCCTGTACCGTGTCACTGATACGGTATCGGCACAGTATCGGGATCGGCTACATACAAAACCGGTACCGTGCGATACGATACCAATACTTAGAACCATGGCCAAGTACACCACACTTGAGAATCCAATCGTCCACCCAACATGCAAGAAGATAAAAAGACGTCATTGCCCATGTTTTTACGGTTGGATTCTTAAATGCGGTGCACTGGCAATGCACCGCACTTGAGAGGATAAAAATCCAGAGGTTTTCATGCATGACAGCATGAGGGAGGGATGGGAGTTTTTCTTAGTCATCAATACGAATTGTCCTTACTAGAACCGATCTGATTCTCTGAACAATCGAAATTTTGTACTTCTACCGAATCCTCCCTATCTCCTGATTAAGGTTGTGTAGGTAGATGTTGCCTGGTAGGGCCGATAGTAGTACATTGTGTGAGACAGAGTAAGGCCCTTCTCACCTCCTACGAGTCGTCCAGCGGAAAAGAGTTTCTGAGTGGGGTAAAAGGACTTGGGATCGTCGATCTCTTCCTTAAAGATTGGGATGAGTCGATGTCGGTCAAGGGTGTGAAAACACTTCCTGATGTCGAATTCAAAAAACCAACAAAAGGCTCCCCACTCTTCTTTGATCCATCTTAGGGCCGAGTGGCAGCCTCGACCCGATCGGAAGTGCGATGTGTCTGGAAACTCGAGATCATAAATGGATTTGGGTACCATTTTGATCGCATCTTTCATGATCTTTTCTATAGGTAGAACTACTGTGAGCGATCTAAACTTCGACACTTATTTCTTTCTGCATATTGTAAAGGGGAGCAAAGCCCCTTTTTTGTTCCCTTTATTGATAGATTAGGGGCCCTCGTGCTGTCATTCCAGTGACTCATAGGGCTTCCCTCAGTTCAAACTGGTGTCACCACCTCTCTTAGGATCGGAATGATTATCCATGCCCGATGGGTCTACATCCATCCCTGAATGTCGTCGGGTACTGTTAATGTTACACCCGCACCCGAAATATACCCTTGTACCCTGGAGCAATTTAGGCCTTACCGAAGGGTAATGCCATGGTGGCAATGGTCAACACCTATGACCTTAGACCTAGTATCTTATTATAAGTGTCCTCTCGAAGTTTCGAGAGTATGGGTCAAAGTCCCGCAACTTTCCTTGAAGTTTGGGCCCTGACAGCAGCACCGGAGTCACGAACAGACTCACCTGAACTAGTTCCGCTCGGGGATCCACCCGCACTGTTATCTGTCCTTTTGATTTATTTTTCTGTGGGACCCACATCCCCGTGTCCTAGACACCATAATTAGGTCTCCGGACCAGATAGACCTCCACTCTCACCATTAATTGGTTAGTTGGGCCATGGAAGTGGGTCCACGAGACTTAAATAAATGATGAGTTTTATATTCTAACTTAAACCAAATGAGCCTTAATGGACAAATAGGTCCTATGGACTTAAGGTGCACCCCAAACATACCCTAACTAACTAAATGGACCTAATGGTTTAAGACATGGACCAAACTAGACCTAAGGCCCAAACTAAAACCCATTTAAAGCCTAAGGGGTTAATTATGTTCTAAGGACACCTAACCAAACATGACTTAAGACCCTTCTAACCCTTAAAAGACAATCCTAAACTCCTATTCCCTTATCTCTCCCCCTCCCAAGCAAACCGTGGAGGAGAAGAGACAAGGAAAGGAGGAGAATAAGGAGGAAAGAAAAAGAAGTGGAAGTAGGAGAGGAATAGGAGGGGAAGGGAAGAGGGTGGAAGTCATGCCAAGATGGCTGACTGCCCCACATCTCCTCCTCTTACTGTCCGAACAAGGGGAGAAGAATAAGAGGAGAAGAAAAGATGGAAAGGAAGGGGAGAAGGAAAAGGAGGTGGATCTTCAAGGCTGGCTAGGGCTGGGATTGGAGCTCCTCTCACCAAGGTAAGACCTGAAACTTGGTACGTCTCCATTCCCATTTCCATTTGTATAGATTCCTTGAGCTTGCGCTAACCTAGGGTTCCATTTGGGACTCAAGGTGGAGCTCAAATGGTGATGACCGAACCCTAGTTGAGGCTTGTTTGAGCTGTATTTGCAGCCATTGTAGCTGAACCCTTGATTCTAAGCTAAGAAACCCTACCCTTGGACCAGATTGAGACCAAATCCTTATCAGATCTTACATCCATGAGGTGAACCTAGGTTCTAGTGACCATAAGGAGACCTAGACACCCCCCTCCATTACCCTGAGTGCATGGGGTACCCCAAGCTTCAGGCTGGAGAAGAAGCCCTTTGAAATCTCGAAAAAGATTTTCGGCGGACGCACTGCCGGATCCACCTGTCGTGGTACCGTCCGTCAGTCTGCCCAGTGTAATCCCTGTGATTTAACCTGAACGGATGAAGGAACGGATCCAATCTGTTGTCTTCGCCCGTGGGTCAGTTCACTCTCAGGTATGTCTCAGGGATCGAACGGATGCAGGGGCAGATTAAGATGGTGCATCCGCCCGTGGGTCCGCTCCCTCTTGGGTGTGTCTCAGAAATCGAACGGATGCCCCGACCGGATCCAAGTAAGATGTTCTGTCTGTGGATCCGCTCCTTGTGTTTTTACCTTTTGGCCTGAACGGAGTTAGGGACGGACTCACCCTATTCCTTCTGTTCGTGAGTCTGCTCGTGCTGTCTTGGTTGAAACTTGATTTTAATCTTAGGAGCTTAGCATATGACCCCTCTATATACCTGTTAATGTTTACTTTTGTGTTTTTAGGCTACCCAACTCGAAGGATAGCTGGTGCACCGGTGAGATTCATGTCAACCACATCGGGTGACACCCGAGTTCAGTGAGTGCATTTTGGGTGATTTTGTTTGGTTTGAATATATATATAATTGGCAATCTTAGGCATGCTATTATATAAATATAAGCATCGTGCGCATAGCATTATTTATCTCGAATGTGAACTATTATGAATGTGATAATATTCTCACCATTGTATCGGGCTACGGTGTCGGGTGTGCCGGTACCGAAACCCCAATTTATTTAATTATGAAAACTGTTATATGTCATCCTGATCTATATGTCTCGTGTCGTGCTGATACCCGGGTACTAAATGGAATGGGATGTTGATGCACCTGGAATATCTCTCGGGATGATAGAACTTGCATGTAGTATATCTGTGGCTAGGATGCTTGCTCCCTTATGCTACGACCCTTGCCAATAGGGGTTTATGTGTTGGATAGTCTGAACACTTGTTGCCTGTGGAGGTGGGAGAGGCCAGGTTAGGGGTAGTGATGGCTATCGAGGTCTGCCACTGGGTGACTGAATGGTTTCTACCAGCGTAAGCTCCAGTGTGATAATTGAGGTTTCACAGGGGTGATAAGTGAAGTAGCCCTCAGTGTCTCCCGAGTTATCACAGTAGCATACACTTGACCGATAGAATTGTGTGTTAGGTGGAAAATGAATCTAATATTAGCATGCATCATTCTGCTTCAACTTGTTTGTGTGTATGTATGTGTATTCCCCTTTACTCCCTCACTAGCTAGTGTAGCTAACCCCGTTGTGCAACCCCTTTTTAGTTGATATGTAGGTAACCTCTTAACAAGCATCGTTGGATGCAAATCAAGTGAAGTCGATGGCTGTGACTTGGATATAGATGTACACCCAAGAATGGTGCCCTAGTGGCGATTACTTATTATTTAATTTCTGTATTCATCCACAATCATGTATAAACTTTATGTTTAAGTAATAAGAGAGATTGAATGGTTACAAACATTGATATTGTACTATGTGTCATCATTAGAGAACCGATGCTCTATAATTTCACATGATATAAATTAAATTTCGCTTCCGCTAACTCTATGATTGGAACGATTTATTCCATTTGGTACGTTCTTTGCTATTATCACGATCGATGACAGGGTGGACTGTGGCTCAGAAAACTGTATCTGTGATCCTGGTAGGTATTAGGATGACACTGGTTGTCCCAGTCACCCCCTATTTAATGTAAAATATCTTCATCGGGATGGGGGCGTGACAGTTAACTTCGCCGCCATTCTTGTAACTGTCACCTATAACCCGCGCAGGTGTGTCTCCGCACTGCCCTGAGTGAACAAGAAAGAAAGGATTTCTCAGAGCAACCCCCCCGGTTTCAAACCCAAGAGTCAACTTTCTTGTATGAGCATTCGGTACATGTATCAGTCCAAGGAAGAGTAAAAGGGTCACCACAACTGAGGATCTCCCCATTCGCCGCGATTCATTGTTGTTTTTACACACTAGGCTTCCCTTCTCTGAAAGCTCCGCAGGACCACCTACCACTAGTCTTCAGTTAGAGGGGTTTATTAAACAAAAAAGCTAGGACGCTGGCTCCCAAAGAGGGAAGCCCAACGAATGTCAGATGCAAAGCCCCACACCTCATTAAGATCATATTGGCATACTCTCCCAAAAAAGAAAGAGCAGACCCCATTAAAGATGGGAGTGAGGTACAACAAGGTGCACGTTAGCGTCCACCGCCCTTCTCACGGAGCCGTACGTGGACGTTACTGCTCATACAGCTCCTAGCCAGCAAGCAATTAGCCTTCCTCTACAAGGAATGGAAGGGTAGCTGAATCAACATCAAATAGAGGTTCGAAGCAAACTCTAATTTATATGCATATTATATAAATAGAGGAATTCAGTTTTCTTTTCAGCAATCACCTGATAAGATAATCCCTTTCAAAAAAAACTACGGATCCCCATCACCACCCAGCCACCCCTATTCTATCACTTCAGCACCTTGTGATCTTTGAGCAAATCATTATGAACCCTCTCCGTCAATGTTTTTGTAGATTCCGAGAATACCATAGTGGATAAAGACGAGAATGAATCTAGGAATCGAGGGCATACTCTCATTCAGACCCTTTGCTCTCCTCTGGGGAGGGGTTTTTCTATAGAGAGAGAGAGAGAGAGAGAGAGGTGAGTCGAGGCTAGCCTCCCGCTTGACCGATTTATTAGAGTCGGAGGAAGGTCTCTCATCTGATGACCCTAAACAAGAAGGTGACGAAGTTGATGTGAGGTAAGCAGCAAAAGAAATAAGAGGTGCTACTCTCCCCGTCCTCAGATAAGCCTTACAAAAAACAAAACAAAAAACAGAACTCCCCAGACACAAAAAAAAAAAGAAATAAGGAGAGGGCCATGATGATGATCATATGTTCATTTTCACCCTACCCCGATGATGCGCTCCTAGCTCGCGGAGCTACATACCGAAAAAAACAAAAAGGACTCTCTTTATTACTTACTTTGAAAAGAGAATCGTTGGTTTGACCGACAGATTATATACACAGGCTAACGTCCTCTATACTCTTTTTTTTTTCAGTTTTCTTTGCCTGAAATTGTGCTTTTTCCCTCACTCTGCTCGCCTCGATTTCCATTTAGTAGTAGGGAAGAGAAGCTCGTGAACCCCCTAGTAAGTAAGGGGTTATTAGCACTATGTCCTCTTTTTTGTCAAGTTGCCTCTGTTTTTCATTCCCATAAACAACTCCTTTTCGCGGAATAGATCAAAGATCAGGTCTCATTGATTCATACGATTTGAATTTGACTTAACCTCTAAGACGTTGGAATCAGTTTAATCTATCTATCCTAAACCCAAGTAAGCCTGTCCCCTTATAGAGCTGAAAATTGACTAAGGACTTCTGTTTTCGAGTTATCAGATAATACGCCTTAATGGAAAAAACACCTATGCTTCATTATCCGAAGGCAAACCTGCAATCAGGAAATGAGAGAAGGCGCTGGCAAGGAAGAGGTATGCTCAGTGTGCGGAGGATCCGTTGAGAGTGTCTGTTGTCTAGGTAGGGAACAGTACGATCTTCTCCCCTATTGTGTTGAATCAATAAAAATAATAAAAAAAATAGGTCAATGCTACGACCCCCTATTGCTTGATCCAATATTGACTGGGGACGAGCCCTAACTTCCATAGGTCCTTGGTTTGACCTGATCCCGTAGTGGTCCTTACTTTGTTGAAATCTGAGTGGGGCCAATTTCTCATACTTGCTTAGTGTGCCCCCCTTTCGTCGAGTGCCCCACCTAGTTCACCGGGGTGTTGGCCTACCAAGCACTTGCCTGCTGCTCCTGCTGCTGCTGCTGCCCACTTGGCTCCCGAAGCGGCTTGTTATCCTTACTCTTCTCTCTGCTGGGGCCCCCTCCCATTGCTTTAGCCATAAGCTATGGCAGCTCCAGCTTGCAACCACAGGGCCCTGCCCTGCGAGGTCAAAGTGGGCTCAGGGGTCAGCCCCATTCGAATTATGTTAGGGTTCTTTCGCTTTTGCTAGATCTAGAGAGATACTACAAGTCCTCTGTCCTAGATTCCATCGATGCGATCATCTGGTTCACCGATACTACCAAAAAGCCTCATGCTTACGTTATTGTTACTGATGTAAGTATTATATCGGACCACGAAGACCCCGATCGTGCTTCTGGTTTCCATTCTCATTATTATATTGATGATAAATCTCCTCATGCTCTGGTATAAGAACTTGGGTCTGTATCATGGTGAAGGTAAGGTAACACTATGATTCTTGCTCAAAAACTAGACTATACACGTTCAAGTTATTGGCTAGTCCGACCCGACAATATTCATGGGTTGCTCGTTCAACTATCCCTAGGAGACACGGTTGAGAAGTGCCATGCATGGTTGTCCCCTATCCTTTCTTTCTCTCGGTCCCACCCAACTAAAAAACCACAGCGCGTATTAGCATGCACTTGGGAAGAGTAAAGCTGATCTTAGACCACCGTTGCTTGCTCGGCTCAGGCAAAAAGCTAAGGGCGCTCAAGCAAACGATGCAAACCAGGGAGTGAAGAAAACACCTTACCTTTATATAACGAATCAACTCCATGAGCCAAATTTCAAGTCAAGCACACGCAACCTATAAGCGAGCGTCAAAGCATGCTAGCACACAATGGTGCTTTAGGATTAGCTCGACCGCAGGGTGGTCTTAGACCAGCTCAACCATTGGGAGATAGTGGTTTGTGATCAACTCAGTCGTTGCTTCTTTGTTCGTAGATCAGCTAGGGCGCGAATCCAACAAGTACTTGGACGGAGTAAAGTGGATCTACGAGCACCATTGCACTAATGCGCGCATTGTAGTTTTTCAGTTTGGTTGGCGCGCGCCTAACTCATAAATGGGTTGCATGGGCGTTAGCATGTTTATATAGCGGTAGGCTTTTTCTTATTGGGGCACAACAGAAGCCTTTTCTTTGTTGTTTTGGCGTGCTAGCCGTTGCTTGGTTCTAGTGTGCTAGCACTCAAGAGTTTCTTCTTTTCTTCGCTTGGAGAGAAAAACTATTTTATTGCTCTCCACATCTAATGAAATTTTTGTTCCAGCCCAGACTTTAGTTCATCAATTCATCGAGGAAAGGGGGATTTACTACGAGAGTGCAGGGTTCCAAACCTTAGTAGGTATCAGGGAACAAAAAGAGTACATTGGCACACATTGCTTGGTTACTTGATGAATGGCTTTCTACGACGTTAGTGAGAGCAGAGTCCAAACCAAAACCAATTAAGCCATTCTAACTTTTTAGAGTACGAAAATGAATTAATTGGTGGCCTGTTTATAAATCCAAAAAGTTCCAAGAAAGAAAGTCGTCAAGCTAGCAAAGCTACAAGTAAGCCTAAAGCTAGTTGTTTAGTTGTTCAGCTAGCAACACTCTGAGATAAAATGTGAGGCTCTGGAAGAGTGTAGTTGTTCAGCAGATGTCAAGCTCAAAAGCTGTCTGTTCTTTGGGTTAAAGAAAGAAGAAAGTTTTGCCTCATTCCGTTGGCAAGCGAGCCAATAGATATAATTCACTATCTTTCTTTCCAAGTGAATCATCAATGATTTTTTTCTTTCTCTCTTTCCGGCAAGTAGGCATGAGTATTGGCATGTGAGCTCAAGTTCAGGGCTTGCAAAGTTGAGTACACATAACTACTAAGAAACCTTTCATGCGATAAAGCATCAAGGAAGTGAGTAGGACAGGGATTCAAGTAAAGAATATGCGGAAAGCCCACAATTGTCTACAGCAAGTCACAACAAAATCCAAGTCAAGCAATGAGAGGAGCAAGAGCAAAATCCTTATTATGGAGAGAATGAGTCTGCAAGTAAGTAGAAAGAACGAGCCATAAACCAAGAATCCGCGATTCAAATTCTCCTGATCAATCAGTAGGCGAGCTTGATGACACTTGGCTTGATTTTCAATCTTGATTCCTGCTAAAAGCTCGAAAGCACTAAAGTAGGTTGTGGGTGGAGATAAAAGCCATAAATCATACGAATGAAGCGAGACAATAACGCAAGGAAAGCGGATAAAAGCAAGCGAGATCAGAACCATTCCTTCATGCACACTAACCGACTCACTTCTTTCTGATTCTGCAAGCCCACCTACCACCAACTCCATTTGAATTGATAAATAATGTTGGGGTTCCAATGCATCCAAACGGACCATCTAAGTGTATATGAAACTGATGGGTGGGGATTGAATCGATGACTCAAATCGTCCCTATCAATATGATAGTCCTTTGGACCCTTTGCTTGCCAAGAAGAGATAACCCAAGCCAATAAGGGAATAGTCGAATGTCAACCCCTACCCTCTCCTCTCCTTCTTCTCTCGAATCTCCTCTAGGATTTCCAGTACTAGATTCCCCACTACTCCAACAAGCCGATGATGAAGGAGCAGGTTGGTTGTAGATTAGGCTAATTGCCTGAAAAAATGATTCTATTCCCCAGTGAGCATTCCCACCCGAACCTGGACCAGGCTCGGCAAACGGATTGAGGAGGAGATTGACAACTCAGAACAGGCAGAACATGACTATATAGACCTATCTATAAAGTCTATATAGAAAGGCGTCTTTAGATCTTGCAATAGAAAGAGCAAGAAGAAAAGGGTGGTCTACGATCAAGGAGTAGGACAAGGGAAGAGAAGGGAATGTTAATTGAGGATGAGTAGGTGAAGAAACCAAAGGTAATGTCAATAAAAGAGGTTTAGTCGCCAGACAAAAGCTTCCCATCGACGAGAGTGGAAGCAAGAGTTGACCATGGATGATAAACGAATCACCATAGGGTAGGGGCCATCCGGAACTCTTGATCCAGTGTTGGAGACGAGTACCTTGCTTTCAACGAGGGAGGAGCTTAGATGAGTATAGCCAGGCCATCCAGCAATAATCGTTTCCCCTGTCTTGTTCATATTAGGAATCACCATCATAGGAAAAAGTCTTTCCAAGGGACGAAGAGGAGTTCGAGAAGGAGGAAAACAAACTCTTCTTTTTAGCTTTCCGATTCTATCTCTTGCAAAGGGACTTTTCCAACCTGCAACCTTTGCAAGCGAAGAAAAGCTATGCCTGCTATGAAGCTAGGCCTGCTAAACAAGAGGTATTTAGGTCATTTCATAGGTGGGCCCCCTATGAAAGGGATCATTGGTTATGCGAGCCTTGAAGGCCAGAAAGACTAGCCAATCGGTTTCATTTGATCCTCCTACTTGTGAATGAGCCAAACTCATGCAGCTGCTGCACCAGAGAAGATGAAGAAGAAGACGAAGAAGAATGACATTAATATATATTAATAGTGCAAATGGACAAAAGCACCAAGGTAAAACCCATCAATCAAATGTTGATTTTCAGTTGCAGCCAAATGAATGGGACTGAAAATTTGGAGGTTGCGGAGTAGGAGCTAGTATAATAGTTTCATCAATTGCAATTTTATCGTCTCTTAGTCCTTTAAGCATAAGAACTATTTGATTAGAATATTTGTAGTTAATTAAAGCAAAGGGGATTTCTAGCATTGATTAGAGTACACCTCCACTTCCATTAGTCTTATATGAGGGAAATGTATTGAAGCTTTAAGAATCTTACAAAATGATAGTGTGACATAAAAGTCAATTCACTTTGTGACTACCCACTTCCACTTATTACATTTAGTGATCATGGAGTACTTGAATTCCATGGAGTAATATCAAACCCATGGGTGGCAGCCACCACTATGCTACAACTGCTCCCCCCACCATACTATCATTAGTCTACTCTATAAGGAAACAAAATGATGCTCTTAGCATCTATTCAAATTAAAGTCTAAACAAAGAGGGCCATGGGACTACTTTTACATAAAACTGAGTCAATTGATAACAAAAGTGTCACATAAAAGTCAATTCACTTTCATGCATGTCTTATGCTGGGACAAGAACAGTCAATCACTCAATCCTACTACTTGGTGATTTACTTTCATTAGTCTTACAATGTAGAAGATGAACTTGAAATTACTTTTCTTTTTCTTTTCTTTTTTTCCTAAAAGGTCATATATATTAAAGAATTTTTAAAAAAATAATAAATTAAGATAAATCAGGGACACCAACAAAAAAAAACTGTCAAATGAAACCCCCACCTACGGCATTGCCATCAACAGGGATCAAAAGCAAACAGAAGAGAACAAGCAAAACTGAAAAAGCAACAAATAAACTAGCGCCAATAGAATCTTGGTCTTTCCTGATCAAGATCGAAGATCCTCATATTAGAGTTGAATATTCTGTTCCATTAAATCTTCACTCTTCAATGGGAGAGTTTAAATAGAGATTACAAGAGGTGAGATCCTTGTTACACTTATACAAGGAAAGTGAATAAAGAAGATATATAAAATATAGATCACAATTGGAGAGGATCACTGAAAACCGAATTACCATTCCTAGAGAGATTTCATATCACATGTGGAGATCTAAAAAGATCCTCAAGCCGAGTTACCATTCCTGGTGGGAATCCATATCGCATGTGGGATTCAAGAGAGAAAG
Organism: Telopea speciosissima; assembly: GCF_018873765.1. Lineage (NCBI taxonomy): Eukaryota > Viridiplantae > Streptophyta > Magnoliopsida > Proteales > Proteaceae > Telopea > Telopea speciosissima. The sequence continues at coordinate 55,912,531 of NC_057920.1, forward strand.
ACAATTTTATCCTCAATACTCATAACTGGCGTAGGCCAAGAGTCAATAGGAGTAGAAGTTTCTAACTTTGGCACCCGACTTATCAAAATAATCTGCCATTAGTAAGTGTTTTTTTTTTTTTTTGAGGTGTTCCATTTAAACATAGGGAGAATGTTCTCTGTGCCGCAGCGCAAGCTGAGCCGAGGCACATGGACAGCTTGTGTAGGGAGACAGGGTGGTCATTGCACCCACCCCATGTGCCTGGGCGCAGCCTGCGCTGTGGCACAGAGAACAGCACCCCTTAAACATATTATCATCTACTTAATTCAAGCATACTCAAACCTCAATGCTCAGGGAGATTGGATTTTTCCGGAAGTGTAGTCTCAATCACTTAGAATTCAAGGATTTTGTCATACATTTCCACTGTTGAAATTTCAAGTCCATAGGCCAGTCCCACCCCAACCATTGTGTCCATGTTGTGTCATATGAGCATGCATGAATTAAACAACCATAGTGTGCTGGGGCCTTTGGGTTGAGTTAGAAATCTAGAACAGATTAAAGGCTTTTGCTTTGACTTCTTTAATGTGAAAAAAAAAAAAAAAAATTCAAGCAGGTGAAAAGAGTAAATCTTGAGAGACACTAGCCTAGTTAAGCTAGGGCCTTCTTTGTAATTCATTTAATCATTTTTTTAATCCCCATCATCCAATCTTGATATATACTCAACAATTGAAAAGAAAAAGGAAAGTTTAGTTTTTTCCCAAATGCTAACCCAGCTTCTAATTTATGACTCACCAAGAAAAGGTCTTCACTCTCTGGAAGGCTTTTAAGTTTCAAGTAGAGCATAGAATTCACCCACTTTCATTGTAGACACCATTCAATGCAAGATACTCAATTAACTCAACAGTGTACGATCTTTTATATAAAAAAGAAAATAAAAAATGTATCCCATTCACTCTTGGTAGTAACCATTCTTACATGTCTATATTGCCATGTGGATAGATGATGTGGTTATTTCGACCGTTGGATAGAAAGGTCATGGTTTGAATTACCCACATGTTAAATTTCATAGCTAATTCAATCAAGGGCAACAGCTCTCTACTTGGTCGCATGGTCTTTACACAAGCGTCTGGGCCAATGGCTGAGCACGCCTGAATATCTACTCAAGGGCCAGAGACGTCATCTCATGATGCCCTATGAGTGGGCATAGGAAACACCACCAAGTAAAGATCCTTTTCCTTTCAATCAAATACCCCATTTTTATTAGCATACATCCTCATGTATATCCCGATGCATGAGGCCCCAGCTTAAGGGGTCATTAGATTCATCCTTTAACAAGAAACATCTTAGATACCTCTCATCCACCTTCAACGACATTGATCAAAAATTACAATAGTGTATTCCTTTCTTCTTCTTTTTTATGGGGTTGGGGGGTTGGGGGGGAAGCTATGACATTAAGAATTTTTTTTGGTTGAAAAGCAAATCCATTAGCAAACTAACAAAGATTACAGTAATTTGAACTGAAAGAAGATATTTTCCCTACAAACTTGGTAGTTCGATCTATTAGCTAATACATGAGCTGCCCAAACTACTTCCCTTCCTGTTTTATAGATACAAAAATCCTCAAAAAGATCATAATACCGCATTATATTATGGGAAAAGGAATGTTAACCGGTGCTGTGTGTGGATGTCTACCTAAGCCCAGACACAGTCAGGCACGAAAAGACTGCTGCATTCCTGGACCTTTCCACTTTTCTAGAGGGGTGTAGCGGTCTTTTTGAGTCAGGCGGTGTCTAGACGCTGGCAAAACACTGGTTAGCGTTCTTTCTCCCTTATATTATATAAGAGATGGAATAACTTCCATGGCCATGTGTGAAATTCTCCTATTTTAGCCACGACGCCAGCTGAGCTGAAACAGTCCATACTTCTACGCACTTGATGCCCTGTCTTGCTTCTTCATGTATTCCTTGTTCGATTGGTTTTTTCTTTTGCTTCATCTTCAGAGTCTACATATCTAGAATCGGAAGGAAAAAAACAAAACATAATTCCCATTTCCCTTTGATAAGAGATTGAAGCCTAACCAACTTCATTTGTTTCCTTCTTAAAATTTCCATATGTAACAAGGACTGAATAACCATCTTGTGGGTTTAAACTTTGGCAATCAAGGTTTATAGGAAATTGAGAAGATTCCGGGTTAGGAGGATCAAATGATTCGGAGGGCCAGGTGACAAATGGTTTGGAGAGCAGGTTGACACACCATTGTTAATATTGGACGGGTTTCGATAGGAACTAGGTTTCTCACGTCTATGTAATACAAATTCTTTTCATGTCAAATAAAATACAAAATTTTATTTTCTCAAGTGCGGTGCACTGTCCAGTGCACCACACTTGGGAATCCAATCGTCCATCCAACACTTGAGAGGACAAAAAGATGTCATTGCCTATTGACCAATATAGTCATTCTCACACTTGAACGTGCTATAGTGGGTTTCCTTCGGTGTTTCCGTTATATTAGGATACTCTCTTCTATTGCCTCTATTGCCTGCCATGTGATAATGGAAACTACAATCGTTATCACATGTGAGATTTCTTACCCTAATGGGATTCCTTGTATTATGTATTCACCATTGTAATTGGTTTACACTCAATGAATAACAATATACTTCACAATCTATTATGGTATCCAGAGCCAACCTAGCTCCAACGAGCCAAGTCTGCAAATTTTTTTTTTGGGAAAATTTACACATACCCCCCTGAGGTTTAACGAAAGGATATTTTCAACCCCCAGGTTTGGAAAATTCTGCGTACACATACCCCCCTGAGGTTTAACGAAAGGATATTTTCAACCCTCAGGTTTGGAAAATTCTGCGTACCCCCCTGAGGTTTGCAAATGGTAACAGATAGGTCCATTCCGTCAGTTCATGACTAACACTGTCAAAATTATGATATGAAGTGACCACATTGCCCTTGTAAGAAAACAAAAAAACAAAAAAAAACAAAAAAATCTGCAACTCATCTTCCCCGATTTGGGGAAGATGAGTTGCTAGAACAGAAGAAAACACAAATAAAATAAGGGTAAACTCCTCCCCCAGATCTGATATTTCTGAAATTAAATAATCAAAACAGATAAACAGAAGAAACTTCTACTTTTCATTAAAATTTCGTTTTCATTATCACAATCTATTCAATAACCGTGCCAGAGCACCATCACTTCTCCATGTTAATTCGATTCGCAAATCCTATCAAATCCATGAAAATGAATTTTAATCCGAAGTGTGGGCATCGGATCTCCGCTGAGTAAGGGGAAATCAATTTTCTTAGCTTCGTCTTCAATCTTCGAACCATGATCGGGTTCACCTAAACCCATCATCACTAGCCATTAATCACAGCCAACTCTTAATCCCAAATCCATCTCTTAGCCACCGAAATCCACAATCCCAAAACCATTACACTGTTTCTTCTTCCCACTTTCTAAATCCACCGAATGAAGTTGTCTTAATTTTCCATTTCCATCCCCACTTACCCATTTTTTTCTTCTTCCCTTTATTTCCTTCTAAAACCCTGACCGAGAATCCCTGTTCCTATTTTCTTTCCCTACCATCAAAACCTACAAGAACTCATCATCCTCGATCTGCTTCTTCTTCTTCGGATCCATGGCCAGATTATAGAATGTGGCTCGGTGTTGGAAAGCGACATAATCCCAGAATGTGGAGTACTACTGGCGATGAACATGAACATCCGATGATGGAGATGGATGGAAATTTGGATTTGGATTTTTCCCTAATTTCAAACCCTAAATTTCTAAACAGTTGAAAAATGTTTTGAAACCCAATTGCCTAGGGTTTTCTAGTTTAAAACCCATTCCTTTATTTCTTTTAATGATAATTACAGAAACAAAAGAAAAATCCTTATGGTTTTGAAACCTGCAACTCATCTTCCCCAATTCGATTGGGGAAGATGAGTTGCAGGTTTTTTTTCCTTTGTAAGGGTAATTTTGTCCATTCACCTCTTTTTTTTTTTGGTTCTTCTTAGAAGGGCAATTCCATCAGCTCAAGTCTAATTTTTAACAGTGTTAGTCATGAACTAACGAAATGGGCTTATTTGTTATCGTTTGCAAACCTCAGGGGGGTACGTAGAATTTTCCAAACCTGGGGGATAAAAATATCCTTTCGTCAAACCTCAGGGGGTATGTGTAAATTTTCAATGGGTGAAAACTTTGACGCCATCTCTTCTTCCACCACCACCGATCAAACCCTCCCTTCCCCCCTTTCTCCTTCTCTTGACCATGCCCACCATTACTTATCCGTGAAACTTACCTCTAAGAATTATCAATTTTGGCAAACCCAGATTTAACCCTTCCTTGAGGGCCAAGGCTTATTTGGCTACCTTGATGGAACAACTCCATGTCCGGCTGATCTGGTTGCTGCAACTACTTGGCGTCGCCAGGACTCCCTCCTTCAGAGTCTCTTAATCGCATCCTTATCTGATGAGGTTTTCCCTCTCATCCTTGGCAAACATACTAGACATGAGATTTGGTAAACCCTGCACGCTGCCTATTCCTCTCCATCTGAGAGTCATCTCATGTCTCTAACAATGGCGAAGCAAGAAATTATCCAGAAACCTGATGAATCTATTTCACACTTTCTTCAACGTGCGAAGTTCATCTCTGAAGAACTCAGTGCTGCTGGTCATCCTCTTCGCACCAGTCAATTTAACCTTCATGTTTATTGTGGCTTGAAATCTGAATTTCAGGCTATGGTCTTGTCACTCCTCACTCGGACCACTCCGATTCAGTATGATGATCTTCATTCGATGCTTCTCAACCATGAGTTTATCCATGGCTCACAATTGTCCAAGCTTGCCCTTACTGATGCATCTGGTTCTGCTACATCAACATCCGTAAAATAACGTGCAACGTACAGGTCCTGCCTCTGATTCTCGATCGCCCTCCATGGGCCATGGGGGTGGTGCTTACTCACGCGGCCACGGTAGCGGTGGTTATTCTCATGGCCGGTTTGGTCATGGTTCTGGCCGATCTCAAGGGGGGCGTCTCTGTTGTCATTGGTGTAATCGTGATACTCACGACACCGCCCATTGCTACCCTCCCCAATTTTCTTACCCCTCACACTTCGCTCCACCATTGCATTATCAGCCTCCCCCCCCCCCAGCAGCTCATTATACCCATTACCCATCCATGCCTAACCACCCTCTTCTACCGACTCCACCTTACCCACCCAATTCTGCCCTAACCTAGTACCCGGATACCGGCGCAACTCATCATGGCACACCCGATCTTCACTCTCTATCTTCTTATGATCCATACACTAGTAATGACACTCTACAGGTTGGCAATGGTAAGGGTGTTTCTATATCTCATGTTGGTTTTTCCTCTTTTACTTCCCCTTCTTCTAATCGTCGTTTCCTTTTATCTGACGTGCTTCATGTTCCGTCTATTTCAAAACCATTACTTTTTGTTCATCATTTTGCTACTGATAATGATGTGTTTTTTGAATTTCACCCTTCCTGTTTCTTTGTGAAGCATCAGAAAACCAAAATCACAATTCTATCTGGGCCGAGAGATGGTGGTCTCTATACTGTTTCTCCCACACTGTGTTCTTCTCCTGCTGCCCACCTTACTTGTCGCACATCTCTTGATGGTTGGCATCGTCGCCTTGGGCACCCTCATCCTCAACTTCTTTGTAGCATTGTTCGTGACAATAATCTGCCATTATCTTCTACTACCTTGAGTCCATTGTGTACTGCCTGTCAGTTGGGCAAAGCGTGTCGTCAGTCTTTAGGAGAGCCTTTCTCTCATAGTTTCTTTCCATTAGATTTCATTCATAGTGATGTTTGGGGTCCTTCCCCTACTCCCTCCCCCATTAGCCATCGTTATTTTGTAATTTTCGTTGATGATTATTCAAAGTATATTTGGTTTTATCCAATAACTCGTAAATCTGAAGTTTATTCTATTTTTCTTACTTTTCAAAAATTGGTGGAACGTCAATTTAATTGTCAAATTAAATCTATTCAAACTGATTGGGGAGGGGAATTTCGCACAGTTCCCAGATTTTTTGGTGACATTGGCATTTCTCATTCTCTCTGCTCCTCACACCCATGAGCAATAGGGAGCTGTTGAATGCCGCCATAGACACATCGTGGAAACAGGTCTCTCTTTATTGGCTCAATCTTCTGTCCCATGGGTGTATTGGCCCTTTGCATTTAAAGCAACGGTTTTCTTAATCAATCATTTACCTTCTCGTGTTTCTTCTGGTGTTTCCCTTTACCAACTTCTATTTCATCGTATCCCTGATGATTCGTTCCTTCGTATTTTTGGGTGCCTCTGTTTTCCTCTTCCTCTCCCTTTTAATGCTCATAAGATGGATTTTCGTTCGGCTCCTCATGTCTTCTTGGGCTATAGCCCTTCACATCATGCTTATCGATGCTTGAATCACACTACTGACAAAATTCAATTTTTTCGTCACGTTTCCTTCTTTGAAACTGAGTTTCCCTTTGCCCACTCTACTGCCTCTTCACCTACATCTCTTCCTTCGTTCCCACCATGGGTTACTGCCCCCAATTTCTCTTTATCATTGCCACATCGTGTACCCACTCCACCATCACCATCATCCCTTCCTCTTGGGGCTCCTCCTATGCCATTTTCACCACCTACCCAGCCACCGCCCTCCCCATCTCCATCAAGTGAATCTGCCATTATCCCAACCATTGACCCTACTCGCACCCCCTCTCTGGCCGACATTTATCAAGTTGCACCACCTCCCTTGCCCACATCCCTAGCCCAACCGAACAAATTATCCTTACACCCAGTGCCTATACCTTCTCACCCCCACCAACCCTCCCCCATCACCACCCAATCTTGCTGCAACTCATCCTATGCGGCTGCGTTCTCACCTTAAACCTCACCATGCCCTTACAACCTCTTTATCCTTACCTATGGAGACTACTTATTTTTCGTAGGCTGTGAAAACACCTCAATGGCGGACTGCAATGAGTGAGGAGTTTAATGCATTGCTTCGCAATGGCACTTGGACTTTAGTTCCTCCTAAACCTGGAATGAATTTGGTTGGTTGCAAATGGGTATACAGGAGTAAGCGCAAGGCTGATGGGTTTCTTGAGCACTACAAAGCACGTCTTGTTGCGATGGGGTTTCATCAACAAGGGGTTGATAATAGTGAAACCTTTAGCCCAGTGGTAAAACAGCCTATGATTCGCACCATTATCTCTCTTGCGGTGTCTCGTGGCTGGTCCATTCATCAGTTAGATGTTTAGAACGCTTTCTTACATGGCGAATTAAATGAAGAGGTCTATATGGTGCATCCACTTGGATTTGAGGACAAGACCAAACCCCAACATGTCTGCAGGCTTCTTCGCTCTCTCTATGGACTGAAACAGGCCCCTAGTGCTTGGTTTCACCGCTTATACAGGTTTCTTCTTACTTCTGGGTTTCCAGCTTCTAAGACTGACTCGTCTTTATTTATTCTTTGGCAGGGCTCTACCGTGTTATATGTATTGATTTATGTGGATGATATTCTAGTTACTGGGAATTCTCCATCTGCTATTTAACAGTTGCTCTCTGGGTTAGCTACCGAATTTTCCATCAAGGACTTAGGTCCCTTGAATTATTTTTTGGGTATTGAGGCATCTCCTCACCGCACTGGGCTTCTTCTCTGCCAGACTAGATTCATCAATGACTTATTGCACCGTGCTGGTATGTCGGACTACAAACCGATATTGACCCCTATGGGGACCTCTAGTAAGCCATTGGATTTAGGGGGTGCTCTCCAGTACGTCACTCTTACCTGACCAGATGTGGCTTTTGCTGTTAATCGAGCGTGTCAATTTATGTACTCCCCCACTGAGGAACACTAGAGTTTTGTTAAATGGATTCTCCGATATATGAAGGGCACTTCTACTCATGGTCTTTATTTTGAGCGTTCGTAGTCATCCACTTTACAGGCCTACACGGATGCCGACTGGGCGGAGAGTACTCATGACCGCCGTTCCACTGGGGGTTATGCAACTTTTGTAGGCCCAAATCTTATCTCTTGGAATTCCAAGAAGCAGAAGACGGTGTCTTGCTCCTCCACAGAGTCCGAGTATAAAACTCTTGCCGATGCAGCCGCAGAGTTGATTTGGTTACAGTCTTTGTTCAACAAACTTGGCATTCCCCAACCCACAACTCCAATTTTGTGGTGTGACAACATTGGTGCAACTTATCTCTTCGCCAGTCTTGTTTTTCATGCTCGTACCAAGCATGTCGAAATTGTCTTTCATTTTGTGCGTGAACAGGTTGCCCAAAAGTCTCTTCAGGTCCAATTTATTTCAACTCATGATTAGGTCATCGATGCATTGACCAAGGCGTTGCCTACCACTCGTTTCCAGTTCATGTGGGACAAGCTAAAGATCTGGAGTACCGGCTCTTCATCTTGAGGGGGTGTATAAGTGTATTGACCAATATAGTCGATCTCACATTTGAACATGCTATATTGGGTTTCCTTTGGTGTTTCCCTTATATTAGGATACTCTCTTCTATTGGATCCCATGTGATAATGGAAACTACAATCGTTATCACATGTGAGATTTCTTACCCTAATGGGATTCCTTGTATTATATATTCACCATTGTAATCGGTTCACACCCAATGAATAATAATATACTTCACAACCTGTTATTGCCCATGTTTTTACGGTTGGATTCTCAAGTGCACCGCACTTGAGATGATGAAAATACATAACAATCGTGCCTACTAAGAAAATATATTCAATATTTGTATAAGTAGGCGTTCTTTTATGAGGAAAAAAAATATATTATAGACTAAACAGAAAGCCAATCATTTAAATTCTCTCTAATAGATATACAAAGCTTTTCAATTCTAGCTCTAAAAGCTAAATTGTGAGCTACCGAAATTCTACCCCTGTCCTATTTCATAAGACATACTATAAAAAAAATTGTATTCTAATTCCTTATATCCCCAAAAACAGTAAAGATCTCCCAGACCATTTCCCATTTTCTTCCTCTAGCCACTCTACCAAACTTTGGCAGTCATACCAGACGTCGGCTGTTGTGGCGCCTAACTTCTTTGCTCTTTGCAATCCACTGAGAATGGCTCTTGCCTCAGACTCTGTGTGCGCTTCCTACAAAACTGAATTCCATAATTAACACTTATATAAGAACTCTTAGATGCACAAATAGACGCCCAACCAGCTTCAATTCGTTAGATTCCTTAGCAAAACTACCAACACATATAATTGTAAAGCATTCCAAAGAAAACAATAAGATTTTTTTTTTAACCCGAATATTCACTGGGATCCAGGCCAGCACCCTAGAAATTTAAAAAAAAAAACAGCAAGTGATACCAATAATAGATAGAAAATGATACTTACTATTTTGACCATTCCGAATTGTGGAAAATAGATTCAAAAAACCAAAGAAGGTACTGAAAAGACTTCAATGCGTAAACCCAATAGCCTTGTGGACGAAATTCGTTTTTGAAAGAGGACAGGAAATAAAAACATACCAAATAGATTCTCTAATTCTATTGGCACAGCACACATGTATCAACAATATTCAAATAAGTAACACAATTTATCTTTTGTAGGTAAACCCTCTTGTAATAGTTTCCATAAGAATATTCTAAACTTAGGGTGAACTTTAGAATGCTAGATAAGATTCAAAATATTCTCAGACTGAGGTTTTCTATTAGAACCATGATCAAAATTCATGTGCCTCTGAACGAGGAGTCAAGTAACAAGCAACAATTTTAGTTGTCAAAACATCACTCTTAGCATAATGCCAGAGGAGAAAATCTTCATGATCGGTAGAAGCTAAAGGAATCCTCAAAACAAGCTTAGAGACAAAAACAATGTTCCTCTTAAAAATGGAATGTGATAATAATATTTTAATAAAATAATACTAGAATCAAATTTTAAACTAGTCTCCAGCAATAACCGTCTTTAACAAGCTTAGAGACAAAAACAATGTTCCTCTTAAAAAAAGAATGTGATAACAATACTTTAATAAAATATTACTAGAATCAAATTTTAAACAAAAGTCTCCAACAATCATTGTCATAGCTTCAGCTCCAGTGCCCATCTTCAAACGCACTTTATTCATGTCCACCCTTCTTGTCACTTTGAACCCCTGCAACATATTGCAGATATAAAAGTGGATTTAGTATCCACCAACCAAGAATTAGATTGTTCAAAAGACATGTTTTGACTCACAAACGAAAAGAGTAGTAAAATTACCTTCTTTGGGAGTTTCATCTTCTTCTTCAAGGTAGCCAAGTAAGCACAATAGTTCCCTTTCCAATGACTCTCTTTTGAACAAAAGAAGCATTTTCCCTTGGCCGGGTTCTGCAGTTTTCTTCTGTATCTTTCCACCCTTATCCTTAAGGGTCTTACCCTTGTTAGTCTTGTTCTTCTTCCCTTTGTTCTTGGAATTTGAACCTTTTATGTATGTGGCATTAACCTCACCTTTTTCCTTTTTTAAGGCTTTTCTGATATCTTGCAACTTATTGCACAACTCAACATCTAGTTGACATTGAGTTCAACGAAGGGCAATATGTTGAGGTGAGAGAGTTGAAGGACTTATTAGTGATACTTATTAGTGAAAGAAGTATCCGGGTCTCTAGTTCTCGAATAAGTTTCTTATCTTCATGACATGCTCGATCTGAATCCCTTCTTTCATCTTGGTATTGTAGATAAGACCAACAAACTCATGGTGCTCATGCACGCAATTTGGAAATGTTTTTGAGCTTATCTATCATACTTGCAGGTTATGCTTTTACATAGTTGATCAATTTATCGATCCAAGGATGTATAACATAGCCTTGAATCCCTTGAGTGGTAGAATTCATAGATCTCATGTTGATAATAGTCATCATCAGCGGGTTTCTCGGGGGCTACCTACTCAAGAATTGATGACAGATGTTCTGTAGTCATGAATAGCATAATACTCTGATGCCAATCATTGTAATTGGGTCCTTTCAATTTGTAGTCATTAATTAGGATCAGGAGGGTAAAATTTACAGAGACCTTCATCGTACAAATATCTACACATATACAAGAAATAATTAAAATGCATGAACATAATAATGAAACCATTGAATTCCAATGGGCAAAACATAGACTAAGGTTTTTCACAATTCAAGATTCCCTCTTATCCTGAAAAGTGAATTGGAATAAACCAACCCTTACACATGCAACTTACCCTATCAGGAATCATTGCATACACGATGATTGTCTGGACTATGTTGTCCACCTCCAAGACTTCTAATATTATCGACTACTTGAGTGTCATATCCAGGTCCTATCGGTTGACATAGACTCAAGTCATGTATATTCCTATCAAATCGGACTGAATCACAGTATCATTAGAAATAACCCACTATCCCAATGCCCCCTCACTAATTGTGTCTATTTCCTATCCAGTAGGAAGTAGTGTAGACCGTTGACAATAAAACCCTGACAATGTCCTATTGGCTCTATTGGAAGTCGTACTATCAACTTCTACATTTACCATTGATAAGGGGTCATGGATATGATCTACCAGTTAAGACCCATATCACACATGCTTGTTAACAATTGAGGGTATTAGCAGAGCACATGCATATATCAACATATATCACATCATCACATATCACATGTATATAAACTATAACTTTTCAACTGTGGTTATGAGATGGCTGGATTAGTGAGAATAATAATAAATTATTACTCCCACTAAATCAAAAATTAGTTTTAATATTATAATATGGAAACCATGCATCTTATGCAACACATGATGGATGTTACTTGTGCTTGTCCATCTTTGGCATCTCCATGTAAAAGCTCCATCTTCAGCATCTCCATGCAAAACTCCATCTTTGGCATCTCCATGTGAAATTGAATAAAGTCCATCAATGCGTACACCATTAAGTAGGTGTGTAAGTTTGGCCCTCTTATCCCGAGCCTGCCTTGGCCCGCCCTGAGCCCAAACAGGGTCTGGGCTGGATTTTCAACCTTGAGGGCAGGTTAGGTTTGAAATTTTCAGGCCCTGGGTCAAGGTCGGGCTGGAAAAGGGTTGAGGCTTTGGGCCAGCCTGACCCTGTGTTAGGTTATGCTTTACAATTTATTGTTTACATTTTTGTAATTTTTGTTTAGTATCTAATTATCTATTGGTTTACAAAAAAAAGGTTGATTATCTATTGAACAAAATATTTATAATTTTAAGATCAAACTAAGTTTTTTAACCCAAAGAAAAGTCTAATAGCCAATTGAGTATGAAACAAACAAATACCCAATCACATGTGTCTCATTTTTTAATGCATAGGACGACGTAAGTGGCACAAAAGTCGGGCAAGTCAGGGCCAACCAGGCCCTAGCAAAAATCAGGGTCAATCAGGGCTAACCCAGCCCTGCCTGTCCCGATCAGGGTCAATCAGGGGCAAGCTAGGTTGGGCTGAGCCTGACAGGGTTGGGCCTGGGTTGAGATATCTCAGCGACTCAGCCCGACCTAGGGCTGGGTTGGGCTTGGGTTGAGCTAAGAGGACTTAGGGTTGGGCTAGAGTTTTAAAAAACCTAGCCCTGTTTCACCCCTACCATCAAGTCTCCATCGGTTAAAATTACAATTAAAAATAAAATTGCAACCTATGTCTATATACTTTCTTTTCATAAAGAACTCCCTTGGAAAAACCAACCCACCATTTGGGCTGCCAAGGGGAGGAGTACATCAATTTTATAAATAAAAAAAAAAGAAGGGGAAGAAGAAAGAGAGAAACACAAACATACATTTCATGCCATATATTATATTCATAAAATTAAAGAAGTAGTCATCCACATAGATTCTTAATCCATTCCCATAACCACATAAATATAGAAACAAGTAGGATTTCCATTGAACAAAGAATTGCAACCATTCAATTAATTAGAATCTAAATAGGACATAATATATATCTCATGTCTATGCATTAAAGTGTGCATCATATGCATACAATAATTTTAAACATAATGCGAAAAGACAATTAATATGGATTAATATCATAATACAATCCAAATTAAAAGTCTCCTAAACTAAACTCTTTAATTTAGAATTTTTGATAGTGGTGGGTGAAGAGATACTCTCTCACCCATCTTCTTCCTCTCAACTTTCCTTCTTCTTCTTCTTTTTTTTTTTTTTTTTTGGGTTGAATCAGGGTTAAACCCTAAGATGACATGAGAGAAGAAGAGGAGGGAGGGGAAATCCACCATAACCTGTGACCTGTGCAGCACATGGACTGCAGCCCGCCGCTGCAGTCGTTGCGTTGCTGCAGTCATGGGCTGCAACTCGTAGCAGCAGCGCAGGTTGCATCCGCGAGCCATGCAACCCGCGGCCTGCAAGCTCCATGGCTGCCGCCCATGGTTTCTTAACCGTGGGCGATTGCCATTGCCGGTACAAAAGTTTTGTTATATTATTAGTTTGGGAAAAATAGAAAAACCCAAACACGTATGCCCTACATCAGATCCAACTTCCATCAACCGTTAATGGAGAAAAACCATGAAAATCCTATTTATTCCAATCAATTTCTGAATGCGAATGGACAATCGTGGCTTTGATACCAATTTTTAGTTTGAACCTGATACACAGCGGAATCCGTATTTGATATGTTTCGATCATGCATTCAAAGATTATGGTAAATAAAAAATTATCCACGAAAGAGTATGGTTACCTTAAAGCCGCAAACGAAGCTCCTCCTTCAAATAGTAGTTCTTCCACGACCTGAGCAAAGATTGGGATTGACCGATCAACACTTTGATTCTTCAATCAAAAATGCCAATGGGAAGATCACCACCAAGACCTAGGGTTTCAAAAAACCCTAGCACCTCAAACACTCACACACACTCTCGAGAGAGAGAGAGAGAGAGAGAGAGAGCCAGAAAATTCGATGGAGAGGGAGAGAGGATTGGTAAATTAGTCCAGCCCTCTCCTCTCTCCACTCCTTATTTTATAGTGTGATCCCACCCATGTGGTGGGATTCCTTTCTCCACACACTTTTGGTTCAACTATATTTGGTGGTGCAGAGAATCTTTCCATATTTCCCGCAATCTTTGTTTTTAAGGTGAAAAGAGGTACTAAATGAGATTGATATCTATTGAATTATGGCCAACAATGTAATCCAATAAGATTTTATTTATTGTCATAAACAAAAAGATAATTAACCAATTAATATTCTTAGATATTGTAATGTAAAATTAAACACTTTAATTTACATATATGATCTTCCACAATTCTAATATCCCATAATGAGCTTTAGGATATGTATTTAAATACTGGCAAACCTCAACTCATCGTACAATCACGCTCCAAAGATTTTGTGATTACGACGAACGCCGAAAATCATTTGAAATAAATTTCAATATATAATATATCCATTTTTATATCAAAAAATAAATTTCGTAAACAATTTATAGAAACGCCACTGGTACTAGATTTTTTGTTCGATCAATCACAGACTTTCTCTGTTCTTGATATTCCCAAATTAACGGTAGTGGATTCCATGTTGAACATCTCTTTCACTAACAATGCAAGATCACGTGTCCAGCGCGTCGATATATAGTCTGTAGGACGTTAACCCATTGGCTTATCAAAACAAGTGACATATCATCACAACAAATAGGATCTCTCAGGTGAAAGGTCAAATGACAGGTTCGAATCTCGTCCTCTCATAACTGGTAGTAACACATGCGAGATTCTCATTAGATTATGTACCCATATTTATGTACCGAAAATGCATTTTTGGTAGCATACAATATGACGACCATGTAAACGGGATGTCCGATCATGTCCCTATTCTAGAACTGTTTTGAATGAAAACCCATGAAACAACTTATAAGCTCAATAAAAATATATGTCATGCATAAAATAAAATAAACACTTTAATTAATATGAACCCGGTTTGATAGACATATATCCAACTTTATTGTTAATTTTCTCCTTAAAAGTGGGCTAGGTGGTTGTTCCCAATAGGGTATTAAGAAGATTTGGAAAGCACTATAGAGTATGGAAACTTAAAATTCATCCTGTTTCAAATATTACTTTTGAAAAATTTTAGTTGTAGGTGTTGTTACAAAAGATAAACTGGTGAATATCATATAAGTTGATCCTCTTTGTTTCCTTTATAAACTTGAAAATTAATCTATATTTTCTTGATCTTGTAATTTTTTTCAAAACACATTTGGGCTGTAGGGCCATTAATTAGGGATTCATACAAAGTACCTCCTTAATTTCTTCTTCTATTGTTGATTTGTATGAATCTTTGCTTTCCTCCCCTTCTCTTTGCCAATCCGATAAGTCTCGTTTGTTGTTTTTTTCTATTATAACTATGGATTATATTTGGTTATTCCGTAATAGATGTATTTTCCATAATGTTTCGCCCTCTCTAATTGTGAGTTTGTGCATCATTTGTAATTGGTTTGTTGACACTCTTCTTTTCTACACCCTCTAGTTGTAAAATTTCTTCTCCTCAAAACTATGTCTCTTTATGGGCCGTTGTTTGTTATTTAAATCATGTTTTTGGCTTGCTTTTATGAGTTGTGGATTTTCAAGGACTTGCTAGCACCCAAGGCCAGAGACATCTTGAAAAGTTTACAGCAGGCAAGCCAAAAGGTTACCAAAGAGTGAATCGTTATCCCTTCCAATTTGCTGCTCCCTTCAAGTCCTCCAATTCATCACATGGGGGTGGAAATGACCACTCTATCCCCTGCCCGAAAACACTGCCAAAGGTGGGATTCACTCCCTCTATTAGAGGAATTGGAGGAATTGGAAGTGCCCGTGAATTGGAGGTGATAATTATTCACCAAAGAGTAGAGCTTTGGGTAGGTCATATGTGTTGATTTGGGCGTTATTTCATAAGTTATATTTGAGTTCGGTTCCTCTGCACGTACCTACAGGCGAACGTACATGTGAGAGCCAACCACTTGTCCTTTATTCGCCATTTACAAGAGGAGGAGGAGTTTTTATGGAAACAAAATTAAAATGTGATTGGCTCTGAGACGTACATTCACCTGTTGGTACGTGCAGATGAACCATTCTCTCGTTAATATGTTTTTGGTTAAATTACACAATTACCCTTGGCAATGATTACACATTTTATTTTTGTCTTAAAAAAAATAATTCACTTCACTTCATACCAAGTATGATCTAAAGAATTAAACAAAAAGAAGAAAAAAAAGAGTGACTAAAAAACCAATGATTTCTCGAACTTTTTAATTACAAGTTGACAAAAATAGTTTCTCTACCACCACACCTCAGCCCATTATTCCGATGGGAAGGGTATCAACAAGCACGAAAGGTATTTCACACCTTCAATCATCAATGGAGTAATAATGATCCTAGATTCACGTGTTAAAAATTTTTTTGGGAAAATTACATGATTAGTTACTTTTGGGTTTTTATTTACAAAACTGTCCACCCTATGTTTGAGTTAACAAAAATAGACAAAAACAAGTTTAGTTTTGCAAAATTAGACAAAACGGTGACTCTCCTTCCTTCCTCGGTAGTTCTCCTCTGAAAAATCTCTTTTTTTTTCCTCTGTTACTTGGGGTAGCAGAGAATGGCGGTGGCTGGGACAAGGGTAGGGTTGCAGGGAGTGGAGGATGCCTGGACAAGAAGGCAATGACAGGGGTAAAAATGTCTAAAAAAATAAGTGTGAGAGGGAGAGACACTATTTTGTCCAGTTTTGTAAACCTTAACTTGTTTTTGTCTATATTTGTTAACTCGAACATAGCGTAGGCAGTTGTGAAAACCCAAAAATAACTAATCATGTAATTTTCCCAATTTTTTTTCAAAATAAAATGTACAAAAAAAGTTTTGAAAAAAAATATACCGAATGATATAGGTGAAACCAATAAAGAACACGGATCATGTCCTTGTACAAGTATAATCCAAGACCCTCCAGGACCAATAACATGGAATCAACCAATGTGAATTTACATTACATAATCCCCCTTTCTTCTAGCTCTATAGCACTATAGGACACACTCTACATCAAGGAACAACCCATCCATTGAATTCCATCCCCACCATCCCAGAGATACACTATCTGATCGAATCAATGGAACCAAAGAAAAACACTTAAAATCATTCCATTGTTCATTCTATATATAGTGTTTATCTCATTATAATAAACTCAGTGCAGCGGAGATGAGGATGTTGACGATAGAGACACACGAGACCGCTTGTTTCCCGACACTAGCTGTGCCGAGGCAGACAAAGCAGACTTGTCGACCACACCCTTCAACGCCCTCCGTAGCTCTCCCAGCACATCTTCCGCTTCCCTTTCCCCTTCCCTTTCCCCTTCCCCTTCCCCTGCCCCACTCTCTGATGATCTTCTCTTCACCACAATAACACTCTTCGTTCTCCCTCCAACCGTCCCTATCTCCGCCTTCACCACCCTCACCTTCGCCTCCACCGACCTCAACGCCCTCGTCAGATCCCTCAGCAACTCCGGCTGGTCTTCACAGCAAAGCGACGCCCTAATCAGTTTCGCTTCTTCATCACAATAATCCAACGTCAGCTCGTCCACCTCGCCCGGCAACGACCACTCCCTGCAACCCATACCACTGCCACCACTGTCATTCTTACTGCTGACCTTTTCAGATGACACGTCATCAGCTAGTTTCTTCAGATCCTTCACGTGCTTCACTACCTCCGCCAGTAGCGATGCCTTGTCCGTCTGCCATTGAGTGTGACCCAATAATTAAATTACATAAACACCCCCATTAGTCCTTACTAAAATTACATAAACACCCCTATTAGTTACATACCTTGGTTGTGTTGGGAAGAAGACTTCGAAGGGTGGACAGGTGACCATTGATCCGTTCCCTTCTCCTTCTCTCAGCTTCACTGTGACTCTTACCTGCAGCAACAGCTTTCGCTTCTGCTGCTTCTGTTACTGTTGTTCTCGAACTGAGTGAAGAGATTCCATCGTTCATCGGCATCATCTCCATCGATCTTCCTCCTTCAACTTGAACAAACCCTCCATTTGAAAGATTACCCAACAAACCATAGTAGCTTGGGAAAGGAAACATTTTCTTCCTTCACTCCAATTTCTTCTCTAAATAAGCAATAAAAAGAAGTAAAGAACTGTTCTACTCTGCCTCAATAGTCAAAAAGGTTGAGCAAAAGAAAAGCCTAAAGCATTATTAGACCTGTGAGAAGAGATATTTCCTTTAATGGGTAGTTAGTAAGAACAAATACTGATTCTCAATATCTCACATTCTCACTTGGGAAATAAGACAAACAAAACAAATGCAGAGAAGATACAGATTACCTAAAGGAGTAGGGTTAAAACACAAATCAAACCCACATCGACTTGTTTCTCCACGTAAAGATCCTCCAAATCTGAAAGGTCAATGTTCGCCGAAATCCTCTCTACCAAATCCGATCACAAATAGAAGAAAAAGATGCAACAAACAATAGAGTAGGTAGGTGGAGAGATGAAATTAAAACTGATGAAACCCAAGAAATTTTTTTTTTTCTTTTTTTTTTTTACGGGGGAGCTTTTTCTAAAGTGACTTCATAAGATTCACTTTGTATTAACCGAGGAAATCAAAACTCAGGTGAAAAGGGGAGAGAGAGAGAGGGGAAAGGAATGAAGGAATGTTTCCAGGGAGGAATAGTGAAGAAGGGGAGTGAGAGAGGTGTAAAAGAGACAAACATTACGTAATCATTCTCCAGTGCCATACGGCGACGCTACAGCTTTTGTGAGTAAAGCAGAGGAGACACAGTGATCATGGCCCGACAAGCTTCTTATCAACCAAAAAGCATGTTTTCTTGTTTTTAGTTTCAACTTCTCCTTCAACTACTCTGTTCAAACACTCATCCACCATTAATTGGATTAAGCTCAATGGATGATGGGACCCATTCCATCTTTGAATTCCTGATTGTTCTAATTAAACTGAATGTTTGGTAACAAAGTTAAGGTTAGCCTCAGAGTTCATGATCTGCAAATACACTGGGATGGGAATGGGACCCAATTGCCTAGTACCCTGGCCTGACCTTGAAAGAGACAATAGGAAAGCTGGGGAGAAATTGGGCAGGAGGAGTCAGAGTTCAGGACTGAGGAATTTAATGGATGGGAAGAACTGGGAATTTGTTTTGAGATATGAGGAATTTAATGGATGGGAAGAACTGGGAATTTGTTTTGAGATATAAGCTATAAACATTCACATCCATATAATACCTTCCTATATTCTTCCATGTCAAAAGCTGAAAGAGGAAATAGGGAATCTTAAAAGGGCTCTCCGACCATGGCTTTTATTAGGATGGTTATACTTATATCATAATAAAATGGTATCAGACATGGATAACAGAGGTTAAGCAAATCCATCTGCATTATTATTGGGAACTAAAGAGTTTTTTTTTTTTTTTTTTTTTTTTTTTTTTTTTTTTTAATGAAAAAAAAATTTTTGGCGAAAGCCTCTAGGAAAGGAAACATTACAGGAATCTTAAAATAATGCATTACATAACAAGGTTGGGGTAGATGAGAAGCACAATCAATTTGGATCCTCTACTGTTGAGCTGCCCGGCAGGGGACCGTGCTGCCCAAACACGACGAGGGGCGCAATGACCACCTCACCCCTGCCCGAACGCCTTACCCAAGTGGGGGTAAGGCGGTCATTGTGCACCTCACTTTGTCTAGGCAGCACGGTCCTGCCAGGCAGCTTGGCAGTAGATGATCTGGATCCAAGAACAATTTCGGAAGAAGCTCCCAATGAATCAAGAAGATCAGCCACAGCATTACCCTCTCTTAAGGGTATGCTGAGAAAACTACAAAATCAAAGAGGTGTCAAAGTTGGATGTAGTCTTCAATGATGTAGTGAATGTGACACAGGATCCTCGGAACCTCGAAATGAGCCAAAATTAGAGGGATCCAGATCTTCTACGGCACGGGCTGCCCATCTTGCCATGCTGCACAAACACAAGGTGGTGTGCATTGACCGCCTTACCCCTACCAGAGCGTCTTACCCGAGTGGGGGTAAAACGGTCATTGCACGTTGCTCTGTGTCTACGCAGCACAGGCAGGACAGGACAGCGCGCCATAGAAAATCTGTATTTGGAATTAACACAACCTGTGTAAATGCCAAAAAGAAATCTCCTAAGCCAATCCCTTCCAGAACCACTCGCACCTGGGTGACCCAAGCTTGAACCATTCACATTAATTTTGATGAGGCCAAATTTGGGAGGAACCCAAGAGACATGATTTCTCGAAACAGAACCACACTGAGGTCTAGCTTTTGAATAGAATTCTTTAGCAAACCTCCGAGCTCTGGAGATTATATCTCTCAAAGTTTTTAAGTAGTAAAATTGAAAATGGAAGAGAGATAATTAAGCTAAAGATGTCATAATAAGTTGAAGATCATAGCAACCTTGCTATCCGAGCAACTTGAGTTATTGAAGGAATTGATTAATTGATGTAAGCTCACACTGAGGTTCATCCATAAATGTACCATGAGAGAAGGAATCTGATTCCAGACATTACTAGCACCAGGACATAGGATGAACAGATGTGTCGGATCAATGGCAGGAAAACCACAAATATGACAGTGTAAGGCTATATATTACCTCGATTTTGAAGAAAATTTTATGTTGGAAGCCTATCATGAAGAATAAGACTTTTGGTGTCATAGGAACATGTCACATCTTGAGGAATAATTATCATTTTCAATTCGCGGGCACCTCCAATTCCTCTATTAGGGGGGAAGTGGATCCTACTTTGGGCATTGATTTTTGGGCAGGGGTAGGGTGATCATTATCGCCCTCATATGAGGAATTGGAGGGAACAACGAATTGAAAGGGACAACGATTCCATCTTGAGCCATACTCAATCTGAAGGTTATATGTAGATGCCACAAAAAAAAATACCATTGGTCGTAGGTTTTCTCCCCTCCCTTTGCATTATATGTCTTGCTTTCAACTCCCTACATTAGTACAACAACAACTTGACTCAAAGTTCTGATCTTTCTTCTGGTCCAATAGAGAGAGATCTCTTCTTCCTACCATTAGTTGGAGAACCATTTGTCAACCCAAGAGATGTGGCGGTTTTAATGTGAAACTCTCAAAATTAACGAATGAAGCTATGCTTGCAAAGAAAGCGTAGGAATTATTGAATCCATCGAAATCTCTTTGGGTTAGGCTCATGAAACAAAAGTACTTTCCTAACGTTGATTTTCTTCATGCTTCTGTCACTACTACAGCTTCGTTTGGCTGGAAATCAATTTTGAATTCCTGTTCCCTTCTCCT
The DNA here is from genome assembly GCF_018873765.1 of Telopea speciosissima. Classification (NCBI taxonomy): domain Eukaryota; kingdom Viridiplantae; phylum Streptophyta; class Magnoliopsida; order Proteales; family Proteaceae; genus Telopea; species Telopea speciosissima. The sequence goes on from NC_057920.1 coordinate 55,933,786, forward strand.
AAAAGTGCTCTTCATCAAAGTGGTAGATGGTATGTCTATTAACCCTTGGACAAACTTTTGGATACCTAACTATAGACCCAGTGCAGTGACCTTTCCTCTGTCTATGTATACTCTCAATAATGTTCATCAACTAATTGACCATAATTCCAAATTGTGGAAGGCAGATGTCGTGTTCCATTGGTGGCCTCCTGATGTAGCTATGCAAATCATGACTATTACAATTCCTAATCTAGATCAAAAGGATAATATTTTGCCTTCTATCCTTGAAGTTTAGAGTTAACTTGAGAAATTAGACTTGAACAATGTGACTTCTTGAGCTCACCCTCTATGAGGGGGATGCCCAAATTGACATCCAGTTAGAAGTGGGGGTGACATGAAATCTGAATGAAAGGTCCTTAAGAGAATAACCGACATTAGTGTTGTAGTGAGCTCTTGTCTTATTTGTGTTTAGAAGTTGATCAGAGAAATGGCAATAAGTGTTGATGGTGTCAATCAAATAACTCACTTCAGGATCCAAGGCTCAAACAAACAAGATTAAATCATCAGCAAAAGCCATGTGAGTGATGAACTCCACTCCTCTGAAAAGCCTTATCCCTTGAATAGGAGGCTTCCTCCAAATGTGTAGATAAACCTCAGTACATAAAACAAAATGATAAGGTAAAAGGGGATCTCCCTGTCTGACTCCCTTTTGATGGGAAAAGAAATCAAGAGGTGTGCCATTAAGCAAGACCGCGAGCTGGGTAGGCTCCACACAAAACATAACAAGTGCAACCCATCTTGCGTTAAAACCATAGTTAGATAATGTGATCCGAAGCAAACCCAATTCGATACGATCATATGACTTGCTCATATCAAGCTTGATAGCCATTTATCCATTTCTTCCAGGGTGCTGAGATTTGATTTTATGCAAGAGTTCATGGAAAATAAGAATATTGTCCTGAATGTGTCTCAGCTTAATTAAACCATTTTGATTGAAGGAGATAAGCTTCTGGAGAAGGGGGTGTAATCGTTTGACAATGATGCGAGTGATGATCTTGTAACAAAAATTACATAAGTTGATAGGCCGATAATTTCCACATGGGCAGCTTATGCAGGGGGGTAGGGTGATCATTGCGCCCACTCCATGTGCCTGGACACAAGCTGCGGTGCGGCACAAAGAACAGCGTCCCATATCAAAATTACAGGTTCTATCTAGTGTTCATTGGATGACATCAGAGTTTCTCAAGTTAAACAACCAGGACAAATGGTGGAAGGGAAACCAAAGTACTTGGTGAATGTGACTAATGACTGCATATGCACACAGTCCAATCAGCAACTCAACTGCCCAGGATTCAATACAGTAGTGGAGGTTGACCCTTTGATCTTAAGTGTAGATGAAACTCTTGCCTATTTAACAATGGTCAGCCATTTTATGGTTTCACCTCAAACAGTTTTTTTTTTTTTTTTTTTTTTTTTAAGTCTATCCTACTCAAGGGCCCATAGGTCAACTACAAACTAAGAGGGAAGGTTAAGACAAACCCACAATCTACAACTAAAAGGGGGGATGGGAGAGGGGTGCCTATCCCCATCCCCTATCCCCCCCCCCCCCCCTATTAACACTCTCCAATTACAAAAATATAAAAAATAAAAAATAAGGAGTATTGGTTTATGGAGTTTGAAAATGGAAATGTTTTAGTTGTTTGTTATGGTGTTTTAACAGATCATCAATAATATTGGCTTGTTTTTGTAAACCAAAGAAATTTTAAAAAAAAAAAAAAGGATTGATTGGTCCCACACTACAGCTCCAGATTGGGCCTATAAGAAGTCAAGATCCATACATTGATTGAGCATCAACAACTTGTGAAATGTCATCTGCCAAATGGATTTCATATCCCAAAATATCTGCTTGATCAGATCAATTCTTAAGCTATAACCAACAATATGATCAATTCTTTGATGTTTGAATTCTGAAACTCCATTAAAATATGGCTTGATTTTCTGTATAACCCACATATGGAGGAGGGTATATGCACAGCCCTATTAATCTAACACAACTAAAAGAAAGGGCCCAATTGTTGTGATTGTGGTAGAGCCCAAGTGAGGTGCAAACAGGGCCAGGGCCAGGTTGAACCAATTTTTTGAAAACCCTGACCTAGCCAGGGTCCCCACGGCTCAGTCCTGACCTGACTGGCCATGGAGGTCGCGCACTATAAAAGCTTGGCCCAGTAGGATCTCAAAACCTGATTGCTACCATAATAAAAAAAAATGGATTTGAATCGGACAGATTCCATATATGGTCTGCTCCAATTTTATGCCCTAAATTATGACATTTACATGGTAGAACCGTACAAGAGATTTTATTGCTGCATTTGTTTCACCGTAAAATATTTTATAAGATATGTTAATAATCAATACAAAAATTCAAATAAGAATTAGAAAGGAGGAAAATATTTACCAAAATTCAATAAGAAAATTTTAAAAAACAACAGATCACTATCTTGATCATTGGTATCTATCAAACAGTTAGATTTGTTCCCTCATTCAATCATGTTCAAATGTGTTTCTATGTCATGTCCAACAAAAATAAATGGTTGAAAGATATAAAATAATTATTTTGAAACAAATGTAGCTTTAGGGTACAAAACCCAAGCACAAAACAACCAGCTTAAAATGTACAAATAACCAGGAGAAAACCCCAAGTAAATATTAAAAAATGGACCGAGTTTTCCTACACCCACAATGAATGGGACTCGATTCACCATGGGTGTCGGATAGGCAAGAGAGAACATCGCAAGGGTGTTTGGGAAAATACTAAACCCTATAAGGGTTTGTGAACCCTAGGATGGTAGGTGAACCGTCCCTCTGTGGATGGAGGAAATTTTTTATCCTTCCAACACTAAGGAAAAGAAAAGAAAAGAAAAGAAGAAAAAATCCAGAGGATAAACAAAGAGTAGAGCACCAAAGCACAAAGATGATGAACGACCTCTACAAAGCTCACTTCTTGAGAGGTCCCTAGAGGCTGAGCACAAGGAAACCCAACTAAAGATCATATCATTCACCTTCATGGCAGTTCAAATAGGCTAGCTCCATGATATATTGAACTCTACTAGTTCTCTCCAACCTTCACCTGCTGGAATTGCATTCCAAATTGTCCTAAAGGGCTGAGATAGTAAACAGATGAACAATCTTCAAAAACAATACGCCAACTCAAATTCAATGATTTCATTTTAATCATATAAAACCTGTCGTATATGATTAGAATGAAATCAATGAATAGCTCCAATTATGATTAGAAACAGTTTAAATCAATTCAACTGTGTGCTTCAAAACCCTTTTGACCTTCACATGATCAAAGTCAAATAAATTGAAGGCAAATCTTATTATCAAAAGACAACCACGGAATGCCTACGAACAACATATTCAAGATCACCAGACAAACTTCCACAATTCATTGGATATAACTGAGGATCCTTAGTTTGCCTCACCAACAATTACTCCAAACAAACTATGTCGAGCAAATGCTTAGTTTTCTCACTGACCTCAACACTCTCCATCTTCAACCGGCGACGGATCGATTGGCTTGTTTTTCCAGATGCTGCATACGTCCGGATCAAAGATTCAAACACCTCGCTACCAAGGGAAACCTCAGCCTTATTCAGAATCTCAACAAAACCTTCTGCACCCTCAACATCCCTCTGCTGCTCGAAATGTGCCATTAGAGTATGAATGGTCTCTTGTGATGGGACCCACTTCCCACCATCCCCTCTCCCCGTAGAAATAGCATTGACAACACAATCAACGGCCAATGTCATCTCTCCATTCTTCAAATAGTAATTCAAAAATATCTCCCAAGTCTTAGCATTAGGCTTCGCCCCTCTCCTCCTGGCTCGCTCTTGGAGCTCTTTGGCCTTATCTAGCATACCTTCTCTGGCATAGGTTCCAATTAGAGCATTGGCAATCCTGATATCATATGTAGAGCACCCACACTCCCATTCATGGAAAGTTTTCTCAGCACCCGGCAAATCATTTAACTTTACCAAGACTTGGATCATATTCAGATAACTTATATTTGCTGTTTTTGGAAAAGCCAGCCTCAAAGACCGCCATACCCGATATACCTCAATCAGATTCCCTGTCCGACCATACAGTGTGATCAGGAACTGAAAAGCAGAAAGATTCTGGTGTCCATTTATCTTCTCCAGTTGCTTTAGCGCCTTTTCTGCCTTCTCATTCAGGCCAGCATCAATGTAAATTGAGGCTAGATTGCTATATGTCGTCCAATCTCGAGCAACACAGCTATCCTCCTTCACCTCCTCGATAACCCTCTCAACACCAAAGATGTCATTGACAGCAGCAAGAGCCCTCATCCAGACATTGTATGTGTAAGAATCTGGCTTGATATCATTTTCCTTCATTTCCTGTATTATGGCTGGGATTTTATCAGGCTGCCCAGTTTTCGTGTACAGGGTCATCAAGCTGTTGTAGGCCATGGAGGTTGAAGCAAACTTAAGTTCCTTCATCTTTTCCATAAGAGCTTCTGCCTTTTCTGTCTTTAGCTCCTTGCAATAACAGTTAAGAAGGGCACCATAGCAGAGGTGGTTTTTTGACTCTTCAGGGAGATTTATGAAGTAGTTTTCTGCAGCAGCAACACCTTGGGCTTTAGCCACAATATCAAGATGGATAGCTTGATCACTGACTGTTGGGTTCATGCCTCTTCTGTGCATGGCTTCTGAAAGCTGCATGGCAACAATCAAAGTTAAGAGTATAAAATTGAAACTAGTAAGCTCCGAAACAATGGAAAGCAAAGAGGACGAGAGATATGAAACAAATGGTCTGGAAGCATAATCATGACAAGTTGACAACAGAGTTGTGCAAAATAAAAAAGAACAAGCAGATCATAATCCTTTAATGCAAAATTCAGAAAAAATAAAATGAAAAGATTGCAATCTTTTGTAAGTAAAATGAGTATGGTTTGCTCCAGGTACGGTACTACATCTTAATAAGCAAAAAACATTATTTTTCCTTTGACAAGTAAGAGTGAAAATTTGTATTGATGAATAAAGAAATGGTACACCACCCCAACTTTCCCCCAGCATTTTATTGATGAGTAAAGAAATTGTACAACATCTCAACTTTCCCCCTACCACAGAAGATTCCAAGTAAAAGATACAAGAGATTTCATTAGCTTTTCTTGGCATCTATCGGCGCAAGCAATTTGCCTGTGAAGCCTAGGAAACTAAAGTCCTAGGAAATGGTAGTTGTTGAATCTTCTACAACCAGTATATTATCAAACCCCTGTCTCAACGCATTATGCATGTTTGGGACAGCTTTTGGGGCTTCCGCACAGCACAACCAACCAAAGGTGTCTGTTTGGAGCCGCCTCCCGTCTCATAATCCACAAATAAGCCCCCCTGATGTAGATCAAAATATGAAGAAAAAAAGACCAAAACACTGTTTGCGTGAACAGTGTCACAGCCCATATTTGCCTTGTGTGGGGATGCTTTTTAGAAGATCTTGTGGGCCCATCAAGTGGAGAAAGCTTCCATCCTAATGCTGCCATAGGTTAGTTTCTATTTTCAGTTTTAGAAAGTTTATTTTATTTCATATTTAGGTAGCTTCTAATTTTGGTTAGTTTCTATTTTTGTTTCCTTGTTTATTTAGAAGGCTGGATCCTATAAAGCCTTAGTAATTTCTATTTTCCATTAGCTTCTATTTTCCTACTGTCTATTTTATTTTAGGAAGTTTCTATTTTCTTACTTTCTATTTTGTAACCTTGCCTAAGCTATAAAATTGGCACCCATTGTAAGAAAGAGTCACCAATTGATTAATGAAATTTACAAGCAATTCTTGCCTCCAATTCTGAGAAAGAATTTGCCTTTCAACAGCTGAGATGGCTGTCGGTGAGAGACCCAAGGCAGAGATAGCCTACCCCCCCCCCTCCTATCCCTATCCCTCTTTCTATCTATCCTTCTATTTTCGTTTTTGTTCTTCCAATCGACCCCTACTGTTGTTGCCATCTTGTGACTGCAATAAACTGCCGCTGGAGAACTCTTTGAAGACTTGAATCAATCCACAATCATCACCAAGTACTGTTGCTGCTGTTTTCACAATCAAGTGAAGGACTGCTGCACCTGCGATCTCAGTTCTGCCCAGAATCTGCTGCAAACTTCAGCCTTGAATAACTTCACAACCAGCCATTAGAATTGGCTGATAGTTGGAACACAAACTACCCTTGCCTAGCCCATCACTCGATCCTACTTTGGAGCCATTCCTGCTGCTGGTTTGGTCCTTACTCACTATGATGCAGATTCATCACCCAAATGGGCTTATTTTATTAGGAATAAGTCTAGGGTTGGCATATATACATGCTGGGCCTTTGATCCCAAGGGTTTTCTATGTAATAGGCCACTTTAATGAGCCTAAACTAGGGATATATAGGTTGCATACGGGATTAGCCCAATACTTAGTTTATTTTTATGTTTTTTAATTGAACCGGTTCAAATTGGTTGCATCCAATTGGTTCAATTTAAGTGATCATGTGATTTGGTTAAGTGGTCATGTGACAACTTAAGTGGTCCTGTGATGTAAATTGGGCTGGATTAAGACTCTAGAAGTCTAGCTATGTTTTGAGTCTATTTCCTTTAGTATTCTAGTTTCCTAGTCAGTTTAAGTTACCTAATAGGTTAGGGATAGGGTTAGGCCTTTCCTTTTTAGTGTCTAAGTCTATTTTTGAGTCTTCTATATAAGTTTGTAAGGGAGGCCAGCATTGAATACGAATTTGATTAATAAAAATTAGCTTTATGTTTGCTGCCATTGCTACGGCTCTTTGTGAGTGTATATCCTTGTGGATCTCAAGGTGGATAGGGTGGGTGGACTCCTGCGACTCCTTGCGTCTGTCCAGTACCGGGAGGTTCTTCTTCTTCTTCAATCAAGCTTCTTCAAGCTGCTGTTGCTGCCTTTGAAGGAGATCAAACCAGTAAGTAATTTTAGTTTCCTACATATATCCTTCCCCTCCATCTATCAAACCCTAACCTCCATTAAACCTGCAACTCCTACCTTAACTAGGACTCCCTCATAACTACAGATCTGTCCATCAGTTTCAAACCAAACTTCCAGCATACAACCCCCACACTTCCCCCTACACTCGATCCTAAACCCAGCTCATAACTCCCACTCTACCCTCTCCATTCCTTCACTCCATTAAAGCCCAAAACCTACAACACAATTCTGTCCAGAATTGCAGAATTTTAAAACCTTCCCAAATCCTATTATTTATATACCATAAAAGCACCTAAACCTGCATATTAAAGCCATATAAGACCCATTCCCAAATTCCCATTCTAAACCCTAGAATTAACCTAAAACCTAGTGCTGTCCATTCGAACCAGCAACCCCTTTTGCTATTGATCCTGTTATCTGGCTCCTTGTAGGTCTCCTACCTATCTAGGACTACATTACACTAAGTCACTAATTCTGATTTAGTTTCTATTTTGGCGTGCTGCTGCAACTATTATCGATCCTACTGTAGAGTGGTTCTTAGTTGGACTCCTACATTAACCCCCCCCTCCAGCTTCTTGGCTTCTGACGCTGAGGGGGAGGTGATTATTCCAAACCAACTTTGCCCATTGGTCCTGGACTTTGATGTATGGTTATCCATAAGCATAAGCACCCGAAATCCGTCCAAAGCATACACATAGTCCACCCCATCTAAAGCGAAAGTAATTCCTCCCTTATATAATTCCATATCCAAATGGACTGTCCCACTGCTGGATCTAATGACCACGCCCCCCCCCCCCCCCAAAAAAAAAGAAGCCAAAACACTAGATTGCCCCAAATTACCCCTTTGAAGTACCCCAAGGGGACAACCTCAGTTGGAAAGGACAAAAAAAAAAACACAAAGAGCATCCTAATGTATGAGGCTCTGCTATTGCAGGGTCTGGGAGGGGCAAATGTATGCAGCCTTACCCCGCTTTGTGGAGAGGATGTTTCCATGTTTTTAAACCCCCCCCCCCCCAACCTGATGGTTGCAATAGCGCAACTTAACCATTGCGCCAAGGCTCACCCACTAAGTGATCATGAATGCAACTCTCCTTGGGGCTTAGCTATCCAAAAAAAAAAATTCAGTTGAAGTACTCCAGCTGGAATGGAGGATCAAAGCACCTCTTTTCTATCCCTTAGAAAGAAAAAGATAATCACATTCTCCCAGTCAGTCAATAGAAAAGTGAAATAAAGATCTCTACAAACGGATTAGCCATGGCCCTATGTGTCCCTCTCACCTTAATGTCTCAATGATTGCTAACTCCGAAGCAAATTGATCACGAAATAAGTTTTCTGTCCTCCCCTATGATCCACAGTCCGGCTAATAATGTGCCCTCCATAGAAGCCTCCCTCTTGCCCCAAATGAAGCCAAATCCCAAAACCACGTCAACCCCATAACATCATTGGGCAAAGTCTAACTCATATAAACACCTCAAGGAATTGAAACCATAACTTCTTGGCAAAGGAGCACACAAGCAGTGACGTAAAAAAATCGACAAGGTAGAACTTGGAAAGAATTAGAGATGAGATTGATAACGTGACTTCAAGCGGTGTGGGTGTACTTGCCATCCCTCTTTGATTTGCCTTCTTATAAATAGAAGAGTATGAATACCCAAAAAAAAGAAAAAATAAACATTAATTTGTCTGACATTTTACTCTTCTTTGGAAGTTACAAACAGCCATTTCAGTTAAAAGTTAAAAAAATACAGTTCCTTTACTGATTTCTAATATATACTTAAATTAGGAATCCATCCCGATGTGGGAAACTCAAACTAATAAGACTCCATCATCCAAAGCAAAATATGTGATGGTTGCTATGATTCTATTACCCATTACCTTCTTTTACCATGCATGGATCACAATGTTATTATATGTGATGGTTGCTATGATTCCATTACCCATTCAGCAGGATGGGCTGCAGTAGTACTTAGTCACTCTCACTTTCATTCTGTTTCGATAAGTTGTGGCTCTGCAGGGAACATGTTGGTTTCGAAAGTCAAAATCATTCTCCAAGGGGTTCAGCATGTGGTGGACCATGGGTTTGGCAAAATTGAGGCGTGGACTGAAGGATTCTCAAGCCGGATGGCCTTTGGAGTTCTCTTAACTGTGAAAAATACTGGTACTATTGCGGTAGCTGCTAGAGCTGCTCTTAAGGCTAGGCAATCTAAGTTAACAAAAACAGTACTTACAGATAATAAAAAAAAAATTAATGTGAATAGCTCTTTGTTTTTGTTTGTATCAAAAGAAGAGAAAAAAAAATCATCCAAAGCAAAATAAAAACAAAACAAAGCTCCAACAGTCAAGCAGAATAAACTTCGAACGCTACAGTATTCCATGTTTCCAAAATTAAGTCCTTTTATCTTACCTTTAAAGCAGGGTAGTACCTCTTCAACTCACGAAGCCTCTTGACAGCAACACCCACCTCCCATTTGTAAACTCTCTTGGATTCTTTCAGAAATTTATTCAGCTCGGTTCGAACACTGGTCTCTGAACTCCCTTCTTTGAACAACCTTTTATACAAGGCTTCTTCCAAGTATTTCTTCGAACGCTTCTCAACACTCTTTGTCCTACCACCACGCAGCGCCATTTTCTTTTCTTCTTAGTTCTTCCAGTGATTGCTTCCAAATTAGTCCTCTCCAAAACCCTTACAGATGATAACAACTTAACTGCATTGGAATCTCTATGTAAAATAATGTCAGAACTATGTGGTTATTGATAGGCAAGGTGAGAACAGAATTGGCCAAAACAATAAATTTTTGCCTGATCAACAGCTATCAATTATGGAACAAGTGAGAGTTATTATTTGCTGCATCAGATTAGTCATCAACTTATAATTCCATTTCAATAATGGAAAATAACACAAACACAGAGGTTTACCTCTTAACGTCCGGTGACAAGCCGCTGAGCCATTGCGAGCATACAGGGAGATCCGCCGCTAGGGTTCCGGGGCGTGCCCTGAAACTGAAAGACGAGAGTGACGACTTTGGGAGAGAGAGAAATAAAGGGATTCCAGTCTATGGGTTTGCCTGGTCTCGTCCCTTGTTAACCCTTTTTTTTTTTTGTTTTTTTTCAACGATTTTTAATTTCCCATGGGTTGATGTTCTCTATGTGGGAGCGTTGCCCTGCACGCTTGGGGATGGGGCCGGGGGACTTCCGCCTTCCCTGGGTTGGGGCGGTCATTTCGCCCTCCCTCTATGTCCGGGTGTGGGCGATACACTTCCCCATAGAGAACTTTTCTCATTTCCCTTTTTATCATAGTTGAAAAACTAAGCTTGGTGAATGACTGGACAAGTCATGCAAGTTAAGGTGAGCCAAAGTTTTCAAAAATCTAATCAAGATTCATGTAAACTCAATTAGAATAAAATATAATAAGAATCGATCATAATTTGTCCAACCAAGTTTAGATGCTTGATCTTTGCGTTGGATATATGTGTCCATTAAACCTTAATTAAGCGTGTTAACTTGCATTATCATTTTATGTGCAATATGTTATCTTGAAGTTATAAATTAAAGTGCAAACAACTAGGGATGGTATTGGTCATATTGTTCATAGGGTTGTCAGTTGTCACATTGTATATTTCTTGAAATGTGATTCAAGAATATAGACGTTATTCATATTATATGTGTGTTGGACGTGATTATTACAAGAGTCACATGTGGATGATCGTCGATTGTTTATGCATCAAGGCTCTCTGATAGTTGTTTTTGTCTCAATACCTGAGAGGTCATTACCATTGCAAGTATACTTTGTGCGTCTGTGTTAATGATTGATGCTTATACCGACCATATATCGGTAAGCAAGATTCATGATGTGTATCTATTAGTGAAGAAGATACTCAACATGGAATCCACTTCCGATAAGGGAGAATATCCATAGAAAATTTACGGACAATGATTGGATGAAATCTGAATTTGATGGTAGTTTTGCAAATAGTTTGTAAATATATTTAATTATTATTATTATTATATTTCAAAATATTTAATAATGTTTTATGTCCATTGTCCAATCAATTAATCCCATTTTTATTTTAGAAAAAAAGGCTTTTTGGTGACCCACGGCTAGCAGGCCACCTCAAGGTATGTACCAGCCCCACTTTGCATCCTAGATTGCCACTCATGCTAGCCTTGTACGACTTGTTGCCTGCGGCAGCCCCCCTCCCTCTCTTGCTCATGGGTCCTATACTCTTATGGAACCTGCAACTTTAAAAAACAAAAAATAAATAAATAAATCAAATTTGGAGCAAGACTTGGCACAGGCCCACGCACCAAGCTATCCGCATGTGAACACAAGCAGCTGGCTAGGTGCAAGAGCCCGCACCAGGCTGGCTGCCCCCGCAAGCAGGCAGTTGGCCAGGCCTTGGCAGCCCACACCAAGCTAGGCACCTGATAAACCATAAATACTCGGACCAAACCTGACTTGCCATGTGGCATGGCATGAAGGAGGGGTAGCTCAGACCCGGCTACATCAAGACCCTTCTGATGGACCTAAGAGGAAGAGACCCAGTAGGTCACGCAAGGACCAAGGTCACCACCCAGATTTACATCATCCTACCGGCAAAGGAACCTTATCCCTAAGGAGATGAACCACGCCTACGCACGACCCTCAAGGATCTTATCCAATATGCGAGGGAAGCACATGTCCATCCACTAGGAAACACCTTCCCTACCCGGACTCTACCTCCAAAGAGGAGGTGATCTATTACGTGATGGACTCTACTACCAAGGAGACTATCACCAACTACCTAGACTCTCCACTGCCATACACAGCTATAAATACCCAGGTATTCTACCCCATTAACCCATCTTGAATTCTAGTTATTCATCTGTTGCTCAGAAAGATCTAACTTAGACATCGGAGAGTCCTAGGCTGGGACCACACCGGTTCTCCCTTGTCCTTGACGTCTTTTTGTAGGTTGCGGCACCCGAAGGACCACCCGACGATATCTTGACACAACACCACCCATGCATGCAGGCAGCCAACTAGGCGTAGGCCACCCTTCTCTAGACGATAGGTCCTTGGTGACCTGTACAAACTGAAAAAAAAAAATCATTAACAAAGTTTAGAACCCTGGTATGAAGAGAAGATAAGGAGTTCAGTTCCTCTCCACGTACGTGTGAGAGGTAACCATCTGTCCCATTTTTACCATTTACAAGGGGAGGAGGGGTATTAATGGAAACAAAAGGGACAAGTGGTTACCTCTTGTCCACCAAAATGAGTTACGGGTCAAAGTAGAGTGAGATTACCGAAATAGAGAAAGAGAGAAAGAGAGATGGGATCTCTAGGGTTTTGGGGAATTTTAGAAATAAATGAAACAGAAAAATACTAAATCAAAAGACAAAAAATATTTTAAAAGAGAAAATGAGGGTGCTTTGGAGAGTGCAGGTTTTGCAGGTCATGGGTAAAGCTTTCATCACCCGCTATTTGAAGTAAGGAGGAAGAAGAAGATGAGTAGTTGAAATAAGGGTAAAAAGGTAATGTCACATGCACCAAGTGGTATTTTAGGGATTAAAAGTGTTATTCCTTACACACGTCACAATTTAACGGATGGAAACTAACAGCCTGGGTATTTTTGTAATTGATTACCACCAGTAGGGGAGAGGGTGTCATTATTGAGTACACATGGAGAAATTTGTAATTAAGACAAATATAGGATAGGAGATGTAATTACATAGAAATATATCTTACAATTATAGATTTTTTTTCCATAAGAAAACTAGAAATGCTACTATAATTTGAATAGAAAATATTAGATATTTTGTAATTTAATAGAAAATAACCAATACAAATAAACAAGAAATTTAAAACTATCAAGTATTATTAGATTCAATTTCAAATGCTTAAAACAAAGTCGATCCGATATCAAATTGAATTTGGATATTGATGCATTTGCTCTAAATTCCATCCATGGTATATCTCTAATTATCTCTTTTTAGTCAACCTTATAAATTTATAGAAGGTTTTGCAAAGCTTATTAATTTTCTAGTTCACAAATCAGAAAACGACATTTAGGCATCAAAAAAGAGTAAAGGAATGGTACAATTTTTAAAATATTTTATAGGAGCACGTCTCATCATGCTCTTAACCAAAAGTAAAGATAGCATGCCTTCCAATAATTGCTATGTGCAATTAATTGGAGCTGAAAATTTGTCTATAGATAGATTCCAAGATGCTATGATTATCTATCAAATTCTACTTTAATATATGTGTGAAGTGGTAAAACAAGATATTATATGGAGTGCATATATATCTATATACTAGAGGCCAATCCTCATATACATTGAATCCTGGTCTAAAATCTTACACGTGGCAAATCCACCTAATTTTCTAAACATTCAATAATTCATAATTTCTTCTTAGAAAATTAATGTTTTAAATCAAATTTTTTTTTTAATAGAATTTTTCTAAATCACCCTTAACGTCTGGATCCTCTCCAATTAATTGGACGTCCAATTCCTTTTTAATCATCCATCCAATTATTAGAAGATTCGAACATATATTTTAATATCTGTTAATACATTGAGATACATGTCAAGTCCTCCTCATAATTAAATGGATGAATGAAAAAGATCTTTTTCTAACGCATTGGTCTATCAGCCATTAGCCCCATCAGGGCGTGCCCTACCAAAAACTAAAAAAACATCCATCAGAGCGTGTTGTGAATTTTATTTTATATTTTATTAATATCAGACTTAGATCATGCTGTCATGTCACAGAATTCATGAGGGTACGCCATCACGGCCTATGTGTTTAAACTTTCACGGACACGCCACGCCAGGCTTGTAGAGTTGTATTAATGTGAAAGACGACAGATTAATAATGCTCTGAGTTTGTGACGGAGATTTGCCTCCTTGCCTGTTTTGCTTTTCTTTTGTAAATTCGACGGCAAGATTCGCACAAACTCTGCCGGATTTCGGTGGCACTGCATGTGTCTTCGTCTCCACCTAACCCTCCCGCTGAACAACACGACGACAGCCTCTCTTTGGCTCTAATCGTCTCCCTATATCGGCTCTGTTTGATCAGATTCGATTCGAATAGTGAGGTAATTTGGTTATTCTTTTCCCGTTTAATGTTATCTTTACGTGTCTATGTTCCCAATTGGAGATCAATGAACCTTTCTTGCATCTTTTCTCGATGGTTCTTACCTCGATATCTTGAATTAAGGAAAAAGATTCAGAGGCAGTTTCTGTTTTGTTGGAACTGGGTTAGACTTTAGGGTTTTTGATTTATTTAGAGAATTTGGTTGATGGGTCGTGATCGGTTTCGTCTTTAGGGATTCTTATCTCTCTAATAGTTTTAACTGTGTGAGAACAGGTGCATCTTGCTGGAGTGGTACAATTCTGTGATTTTTACATGGCACTGTGGTTTGGGTTTTTCGGTGATTGTCTGTTTTTATGCAATTGGAGAAACATTACGGTTTTTTAGGTTTTCATTCTATGGTGATCGTGGATGGGCTTTAAGGTTCTACTGGGAATTAGATCACGTTGACCGTAGGAGAAGGAAATTTTCAAGTAGTCAGATGAGATGGGGAGGGTCTGTTTTTGGCTGGCTGCTGGGTTAAAAGTTATCAATTGGCTTCTCCCCTTTCACTAGGGAGAACTGTTCTCCCCTTTCACTGGAATTTTCTTCTGTTTTTTTTTTTTTTTTTTTGGGGGGGGGGGGGGTTGGGGTGGGGTGGGGTAGGGGGTAAGTAGTAAAGTTTGTTGATATTTGATTAGGTAAGAAAAATTGGAATGGGCTTTGTAGTAGCATATAGGAAGCATCTAAAGTTCAGTTTGGATTGTAGGGGTCCAAACATCCAGGAATTGTTTGATCTACATTAGTTACTGTTGTAAATACATGCACATCATGGGATTCGCATCCTCCTGCTTCAGTTCCCACAACCAATTGGAATGTGAACCTTCACCTAATGCTGTGGAGTTTGGCGTCTATTCACATGCCGGAATTAGTTGCCTTGGTAGGAATTTAACCTGACAGTTTTGTGAACAAGTTGTAGCACACTTGGTAGCTTGTGGTGTGTAAAAGCCCATTGCTACCAGAAGGTCTTGGGTTCAAGCCTCCTGGTTCACACCTACCCTTCCCCTTAGAATAGAATAGAGTAGGACCTATCAAAAAAAAAAAAAAACCTGGCAGTTTTGGACTACTCATCATTACTGAATTCGATACAAAAGCAGAGCAATTCACCGCTGTTGGACTCCCACGATCAAAGTCAATCCTTAATTTGTAATCTTGACCAAAAAGCGTTTTAATCAGTCATTATATATTCTTTCTAGATGTCTTATTCATGAAAACATATAATGTTTAGTTTTTCAGCTAAATTATTTTTGTTAATAATGCAGTGATAAACTCGAACCAGGAGAAATCCAGTGGGAGATTAGCTTGCGACAAGAGCTCAGGAAAAGGACAAACCAGGTTTGAAGAAAATCAGATAACTAGATTTAAACAATTCTAATCAGCCTGAAATTCCAGTTCAATAAATAATACATGCAGTAGATCAAGTTTGTAAATTATGATCTGAATCTGACAGACAGATTTGAGGTAATGAGAGAATCCTTTTGAGGCTATGATTCGTAAAACCCAAAAAACCAGAGAATTTGATAGTAGAAATTTTATGTCTCTTAAACAGAAACTGAAATTGATATGCAATTGTGGGAAAGAAAGAAATAAAGATATGATCATGAATTACCGCCTGACCTGCAGGGCTGGAATCACCACAACAGAGAGGTCTGTATGACTGTATCCCGCAAAACCAAAGGCAACAAGCCAAATTTATCACTCAACTTTGTGTACAAGGCATAGCCCTTACATATGCTTAAATCAAAAACTCAAAACATGAATCAAACCAGGCCTAAAACTCCTCCAGACAATAGCTTACCTTGGGCTCTTGGAGGTTGTCTACTGCTACTAAAACTCAGCTGCTTAAAACAAGGCTAGATTCATAGGGACCTAATCTAACCCAATTGAAACACTTCAGTAACAATTAAAAATAAATAAATAGGTCTCTAACTTAACTAATAAAGTAAAGCCCATATTCATTCCTCTTACCCATATTTTAGGTCCATTAAAGTGGCCTATTACAACGGTTAAGGTTGCTCCATTGTGACCAAGTGGTCATAGGTTCGAGCCTAGAAACAGCCTCTCTGCGAAAGCAGGGGTAAGGTTGCATACATTATGACCCTCCCCAAATCCCTCAGTGGCGGGAGCCTCGTGCACTGGGTACGTCCCCCACCCCTCCCCCTTTTTTTTTTTTAAAAGTGGCCTATTACGAAGAAAACCCGTTGGAGTAAAGGCCTATCATGTATAAAAACCAACCCAAGGCTTATTTCCACTACAATAACCTTTTCTCTGATTCATCTGCATCAATTCTCCCTGGCATGAACAAAACTCGACCATGAGTTGTGAAGCGATGCCGAATAAGATCCACAGCATCATCTTTCAATCTGACGATTTTGACTTCTCTTGAACAATAAGAAGAAAATCAGCAATCCTCTACAATCCTTTTATAGTTTTGATAGCAAATAATGTAGTGCTAACCCCAAACTAGGAGTATCCAGTGGGAGATCAGCTTATGATAGGATCACAGGGAATAAGGACAAACCAGAACTGAGAGAATTGAAATATCAGCATATCAAAGGATCTGATCTGGTCAATAAACTGGTCAAACACTCTATAGGGAACCAATCATCAAAATTATAAAGCAATCCAATGATCAGATTTTTATGTCAGAATCCTTCTAAAGATATAAAATTGAAAATTTTGACAGGGAACCAGAATTTGATAGCAGGAAATCAGGGAGTTCAGAACAGAATCAGGTATGGGACTGATATGCTGATTAAGCAGTAAATAGAATCCTTAACTGAAATCAAAATTGAAAGATCGATCTAGAAAATAGGAGATTTTGAAGCAGAAACAAACTAGGACTCATGAAAACGATAGGATTCTTTTTTTTTTTTTTGGGGGGGGGGGGTTGAAATTGAAGCCAAATGGAAAGTAAAAATAGAAAGGATATGATCAGGGACCACTGCCTGATCTGCAGGTTTGGAATCACCACTAGTACCCCAACCTTGGAATCACCACCAGGGAGCCTACTGAATCACCACAGAACCAAAGGTGACAGGTCAAATCTATTTGTTGACAAGGCATAAGTAGTCATAACCCTTACATATGCATAAATAGAAAACTCAAAATAGGAATCAAACTACGCCTAAAGCTCATCCAGACAATATCTTACCTTGGAGTTAGTCTACTGTTATTAAAACTCAGCCTAAAACAAAGGAAAACAATTTAAAACAAGGCTGGATATATAGAAACCTAATACAACTAAACTAATACTCTTTAATAACAGTAAAAAAATAAATACATAGGACTCTAACTGAACTAATAAAGTAAATCCCATATTCATTCCTCCTACCCGTATTTTGGGCCCATTAAAGTGGCTTATTACAAAGAAAACCATTGGACCAACGGCCCAACATGTATACAACCCAACCCAAAGCATATTTCCACTGAAATAAGCCCTTTTCTCTGATTTATCTGCATCTGAAATCTGAGTAAGCTGTCTGTTATCTTTCAGCTACAATGGCGTCTTCTGCAGACTCATGGATGAAGGAACTAAATGAAGCACAGAAGCTTGCTGATGATATAAATGGGATGATTTCTGAAAGGAGTTCTTTGCCCCCATCAGGGCCAGATACACAACGTCACTTTTCTGCCATTAGAAGAAAGATTACAATATTAGGGACCCGACTTGATAGTCTGCAGTCCCTTTTATCTAAGCTACCTACTAAGCAACCCATGTAAGCGTTTTAGTTCAAATTGTTTTTGAATATTTAAAAAAATGATCTGTGTTTTGTAGTTACATGAATTTTGATATTTCGTCTGCTGTTAGTTTCTTCTAAGGTTCTCCTTTATATGGAAACCAACTCTCTGATGCTCTTCCCCGTATTGAAGACATCAGGACCAGTACTCTTTTCATGTTGTTAAGACCACTGAAGCTATGATTATTAGCAACAGTCATTATATTAGATCATTGTTTGTGCAGACATAAATTTATGTGTGGTGGTTGATGGTGAAATAACAATTTATTTACTGATGGAAAAATTAGTAGATACAAGTATAGTCATAGAACAGCACAGGCCTCAATAGGTTAGGCTCTAGGCCCCCAATACAGGTGGACAGATACAATAAAATTCACATACCAATCACAGTGGTTAAGAAGGCTCTATTATCAATCTCTAAAATGGTGATTTTACTAGTTTAGTTTTTTTTTTCTGGAGGCTTACAATGTGTTGGATCACTTCCAAGCGTTCAAGAACATACCTGTTTTTTTTAATAGATTCTTTTTAATGAGATAGCAGTTTTCTAATTTCTTATTTTAGCTTGCCATGGTGTTTCCTGTAATGATTGTTCCCTTCATGATGCATGATGGTTGCTGTACTGCTGGCATGGGACCAAAAGATGTTTTACGGTGAGAATTTGATGGGTAATCACAGTAGAAATGATATGTTATAAAATGGAGGCAAAGTTAATGTAAGGGAGGTGTCTTCAGACTGCAACAGGGGGGAGGTAATTATCTGTACTGAGAGAACCATGAAATAGCATTCAGTGAAAGATTGGAGAGGACAATTTAGGTTTCTTTATGGTATGGGAAGAATTTTTTAAATATGTCTGAGAAAAATTTTAGTAGACTTGTCTTTTGGTTTTAAATGATTTTAATAGAACTTAGCCACCTATGGGGTTAAAGCAAACAAGTCATCAAGTCAAAGGAAAACAGCAATACACGAGTAGCATTGGGAGGGGGGGGTTCTAGAAGCAAGGCAACACCAACAAGGCGACCAAGGCGCCTGGACGCCTAGGCGACACTAGATAACTATGTTCTACTTATCTACTTGCATATAAATATGTTGTATTTCTGGTTTGAGACGACAATTTGGCTCTCTAAATATATTTATTTCCAGGGAACCTTTCTTTGAGGTTTATGAATACTGTGTACTTGATTATTTTTTAATATTGGATATATGATATCTCTATCAATACTTGGGGCCTCTAAATTTCTATGCTCCACTGAAAACCAATTCTCTTGATTGTATTATTTTGTTCCTAACCTTTTCTCAAATTTGTTCTTCAAAATACTCAGAACAGAGAAGGAGATGCATCGGCGCCAGGATATGCTTGCAAATTTGAGATCCAAAACCAATCAGATGGCCTCTGCCCTGAATATGTCCAATTTTGCTAATAGGGACAGCTTGCTAGGACCAGAGGTAAAGCAAGATGCTATGGGCAGAACAACTGGCTTGGACAACCATGGTCTTGTTGGCCTTCAGCGGCAAATAATGAAAGGCAAATTTCTTTAACTTTATTACAAGATCTCTCTCTCTCTCTCTCTCTCTCTTTTGGGCATTCATGATTTGAATAAATTTATGGGCTTGTATTGGAAGCAGAACAAGATGAAGGTCTTGAGAAATTGGAGGAGACAGTAATAAGTACAAAACATATTGCATTGGCTGTCAACGAGGAACTTGGCTTACACGCTAGGCTTCTTGTATGTTTTCTGTTAGATGGTTCCCATGTCTTTTGTTTTATCCTATACGTACATTATTTTCTCAATTCGATTCTGCATTCCGGAACTTTATGTCTCCTTTCTTCTCAACTGTGCAGGATTCCTTGGACCAACATGTGGACTCGACGGACTCCAGACTACAGGTTACATCCGTTATCCTTTGTATACTGCATTCAAGCCTAGTTGTTCATAGAAACAGTTGCTTTCATGCACATGAACACATCAATATATTGTTGCATTCATACAACATGCACTTCTAATATTACATTTGTACAGATACAAGTGCAGAATCTAATGTGCGTTTTAATATCTCAAATTTGTCAAAACGTATGTAAATTTTGATTGATGGAATTAACTAGACAGTTAAATGTTTTGCCAAAAAAAAAAAAAAGTTAAAAAACATAGAAGACTAATCATTTCCGTAAGTTATTGTGGCTTCCGTATTTCTTGAATATGACTAGTTTGCACAACCAAAACAACCTCATAACTAATTATGCCCTTGGTTATTATTTCTGTTCCTACAAAGACCCTCAGTCATTATCTTTGACCAAGGGTATAATTAGTTAGGAGGGTTCTTTTGGCTGGGTAGAATAGTCAATCTAAGAAATTTTGAAGTCGCGACAACATATCTCATGATTTGAACTAACCTCAGTTTGACATAGGGACCTTGATCGTAGTCTCTGCAAATGTTAGGGCCCTGACCTCAGTTTTTGGAGCAGGAGGGACCCTGCTAGTACTTTCACCAAACAGTAGGGATGCCATGTGAAATTTACTCAACTTTACTACAACAGGGAAGAAAATTACTGTATCCAAAATATTGCTGCTAAAGATAACAAATGTTATTGCAAATAACAGTTACGGGAACAGCCGTCTGATGGAAAACAATTTTCACTTCAGTTCAGAGAGCTTTTTTTTTTCATCGAGAATTCTTTGTTCCCTTTCGTGTGAATTCCAGTTACGGCATTAATCTTTCATTGTATGATACATCAGACTTGACCTGTGTATTAGCTCTACGTATTTATTTTGGTCTTTTGTTGGATGCAGCGTGTGGCAAAGAGATTGGCAATTCTAAACAAACTTACTAGAGGTGGTTGCTCTTGCATGTGTATGCTTTTGGCTGTGATTGGGATTGTTCTTCTAGTTGTTGTTATTTGGGCCCTGATAAAATACTTGTAATACCAATGATGGTAAGCACAACAATCATCTATTCCAATCCCTTTCCTTACTTGTGTGTTTGTGTGGGCACTTGAGTCATTTTTATTGTTACACTTTTAAATTAGCCCTTGAAGTTCTTATGTGATTTTGTGTGTCAGGGTGTAATCATGTTAGCCCCCTTCTGTAAATTGCTAATTACCAGGTTTGGAGAAAGTATTGTGTACAACAATTGCCTTGTTATGTTTGGCATCGGACTTGTGAGGATAGACATGGTCCATCCATTTTAGACAACCCCTGACCCATCTCAGACAGGTCAAGTTTTAAACCAAAGTAAGAAGGGCCATTGCCTTATGAGTGACTTTAAAGCTTCATACTTCAATTAATCTGTGAGAGAATATATATATATATATATATATATATATAGAGAGAGAGAGAGAGAGAGAGAGAGAGAGAGGTCTTATTTAACCATCCCTATGTTTGTTTTGAGCTGAAATCTGACCAGTGGGATATGTGTTGTGCTTAAGTATACAACTTCCAAGTTTGCCAGGTTAACAGGTTTCATAATGTTTTGTTTTTGTTTCCCAAACAATGTAGGACTAAAGCCCTATTAGGCTGTTAGTAAAGAGGTGCCAGTGATTGAATATACCCTTAACCCGAATCATTGACTTGAAATCTTTTCTTTGGGGTCAAAACATAGGCTATTAATTTTGTGTGTGTTTGTGTTAGGTATTTGATCGATACGTCAAAAACTCCAGAGCTGATGGAACGTGTTAAATCAATTCATTTAATTTATCTCATATTATGCTAGTCCAATCTAACATTCATACACTAGATTGACCACCATGCTTTCGTGGTCGTCATCTTTGACGGTTCACTTTTGTGGTTGGTAGCTCTCTCAAGTGGCTCCACTGTGCCCCAGGGTTTTTGCCTGACAACAGGTAGTCATTTCTGGACTGTTGTCATTCTACTCCAAGTAGTCTTATCTTAGGTAGTCTTTTTGGTGACTCAAATTTGTGATGTGGTGTCCAATTCTGATGCCAAGTTGGTATCAGAGATAATTTAGGGAATAGTTGGTAATATGTGGAGGTGGTCAAGCCTCTTTTTCTCAAAGAGAAGATTTTGGGATTTAATTTTTATCTTTACTTCCCATTATATTATATTATATTATAATAAGAATACAAATAATGGTTAAATCATGACGTATTACAAAATAACTATTAACCATCTATCACCACCTATTTGATAACCATCCATTATCTCACAACCTTCCATTCTTACCTCCACTACAATACATAAGGTAACTATCACATAATTCCTATTGAACTGCAACTAAATATAAATTGGATAACCTCTCCCCTACACTCACACATGGGCCATATATGCTAGCACGTAATAGCGTGTTTATTTTTTTGTTTTTTTGTTTCTTTGTTTGGGGGTGGGGGTGGGGGTGGGGGTGGGGGCGGGGTTGGGGGTGAGAATAGATCATCTGCATGTATGTGCAGGTATATCTTTGAACCAATCACATTCTTATTTTGTTTTCGTAAATACCCCTCCTTCCCTTGTAACTAGCAAAAATAAGATAGATGGTTCTCTTACATGTTTGTGGCTCTATGCACATGCACGTATGTGCAAAGGAACTGATCTCGTTGGGGTTGGGAGTAAAATCCACTTTATTTTATTTCGCTCGTATTGGATACTCATGTTACATTTGACAAATACTTGACCATACTTTTGGACCGAAGAGATCTCATTTTTTTCACCCAAAAAAAAAAACGAAAAAAAGAGATCTCATTTTCTTCTCTATCAACCATCAGGAAGGGTGTAGACTGTAATTTTATTTCATTTTATGTTTTTATGAAGATAAATGAAAATTACAAAAAGATAATAAAAAATGTCATGACATCATCTTGAGCTGTCCCACGCAGCTTCTCCCTACCTGCCATAATAGCTTACGATGGAAACAAACTTACTACAGGAAAATTATCTCCTTCAGTTTTCTGCCAGGCCTAGTTTCCCAGTTCCTCTAATAGGGGATGGTGGATCCCACCTGGGTAGAGTGTTTGGGTAGGGACAGGGTGGTCATTCTAGTCCCCCCCCCCGTTAGAGGAACTAGGGAATTGGGCTGGGTAGGGAACTCGAGGTGATAAAGATCCCTACATCACGATCATCCTTAAAAAGTACAAAATTCTCATTGTTTCGAATTAATTAAAACAGAAATGTAGCGGAAAAGGAAAACAGTGACTCCCCTTGGCCAAGCTATATATCATCATATTCTCTAATAATTTAGGAACTAAATCAACCAAAGCTGGAGAGTCCATCCAAACCTCCATCAGCTCGGAGTCCCTACTTCTGCCTTCTGTACGTAACTCCATCATCCAATCCAATTCATTGGTAAAATGGTTATCACTAGCAGCATAGATAATGAATGACTGGATAATCAAGAGTGGGCAGTGGTTGTGTAGGAAACCTCAGGATGTCAAATTGGAAATGGGACCGAAAAACCGAAACCGACCTAGACTGTATAAACGGAACCGAAAATACTGAATGGAATTTGGTTACAATCCAGAGCTGAGATTTAGGAACGGAGAATGGTTCGGTTTGATTTGATTTTCGGTTCCAACATAGAAACAATGGTTAGAATCGAGATCGAACCAAATTTGGGTACTAATATATTATAGTATATTAATATATTATAATATAGAGAACATGTTCTCTATCCGGGAGTGTGGCTCTTGCACCAGTGCGGGGCCAATGGAACACACACGGAAGCATCAAAGCAAGATTTCTACTTTTCATGTGGGGTGGGGCAGTCATTTTGTTCCATCCTGTGTATGAGCACAGTGGCCACATTCCCGGACAGTCTCCTTTTTCCCTACAATATATATTACTATTATTAATATTAGATTTTATAATATTGTTATATTATAGTGTAATATATTATTTCACCTTTGCAAAGGTGAAGTGTCAGGTGGCTCATGCTTTTTTCATCAATAAATCATTTGTCTATCAAAAAATAATACCTCATTCTTTCTTTTTTTTTTTGTGAAAATAATAATAACTCATTCGGTTTGTTACAAAAGGGATAAGAATTAACAATATTTATCCATCTGGCAAGAATAACTTTGCAGTAATACCATTATGTAAAACCCTCCATAAGAAGAATTCAAACTTGGGGGGAACTTAGAGCTTCCAAAAATAGTTCTATCAAATCCTAATCCTTCTTCTTTCACGATTAACATTAAAAAGGTGAACCAAGGTCTAATTAATTAGATACTTGATTGTAATTATAGTGTTTACCCTTATGTCCGAGGCACGATTGGAGGTGATCTGGATCTATGGGCGGTTCCATGGATCCGTGGGAGGTTCCACAGATCCGTGGAACATACTTTGGAGTTGTGAAACAAAATATATTCAAAATATTTTTTTTGGTTCCTATAAATAAGACCCTCCTCCTTTATAATAGATCCGAACTTGGAGTTCAAAGGCAGGTATAGACACTGAATTTTGTCACCCCCCGACGATGATGACAACAGGATACGGACAGACATCGGTATCTCTCTCAAGAAGGACTCTTGTCCCTACATTTAAACCAAATCACCCTAACATCTCTAAAATGACTAATAAGACCCTTTTACCAAACGCTGAAGGAGGTACTGTTCATCTTCCCCAACAACGGAGGTCCCACAGAAAATTTTTTAAAGAGTCAGAAAGGAAAAGAAAGCCCACAGGCCCAGACAGAACCCCAATACTAGAGGAGCCCATTTAAGGCCCAAAATCAAGGAAAATTGGCACTGCGCCCCCACGGCACCGTGGGGACCCACCACTGCACCACTGTATTTTTTTCACGTTGCCGTAAAGGGGTGTGACATCAGCCTACTGACGTCATCCACGACGCAGTGGAGAAGTCCCCCACGGCACCGCGGACATCTCCACGGTGCCGTGGAGGACTTATCTGGCCTAGCTTGTGGGGCACTCCCCCCTATAAATAGGAGGGTCCCCCTCCCCTCATTTCACAGTTTTTCGGGCAGAGAGACCCTCCCAGCTCATTTTTTACCCCTTTTTCCCCCGATTCTCTCCCTCTTGAGAGTCTGTTGGAGCGAGACTCCAAAGGTATGGGTAGATCCTTCGATTACCCACTCGAGTAAAGAACGGTTCTTATCCCGTAACTTCGTTATCCCGTCAGTGTACGGATTACAAAAAATCCCTTTCATAGCCGTTATTCTGTCTGCATTCAGATAACGAGAATCCCTTATACTGTCGTTACTCTGCCTAAAGTCTGAGTAACGAAACCCATCTCGTATAGTCCTTACTCTGTCTGACAAAAGAGAGGCAAGTCGATTGTCCGTCTCCACCTGAGCCATGGGACATCACATATTTCGTACTTGGTGCATTTTCATTATTTTCTTGTATTTCATAACAGGTATCTGTCTCTTTCCTTCTTATTATTTTTGGCATAATGTAGACAATTAAAGTAATTCGCTTTAGTGTACATAGTAAATGATTTTTCTTTCTTTATCATGATTAGTACATCATAACTTAGCCTTGCATTTTAGTATAGAATATATTATTAAGGGAAAATATTCGAAAACACACATCTAGTAGAAAGACCGATTTATCCGGGTGAGGTGGGTACCTAACACCTTTCCACTCTCGTAACCTGACTACTTACCCTAAATCTCTGACCAGACCATATGGAATCACATAGCCCTTTCTGCTAATCCCGGATGGGGTTACACCCATTGGGTCCTAGGCCTTAATCCTAGGTGGCGACTCCATTTCTTTATGAAGTATGATTCCAATCCCCATGATGATATATCGGAACGATACGCCGTTATTCATCAAAGCCAATCTAAATAGCAGTTTATGATGATCTCATGACTATTAGTTTAAAAAAAAAAAAAAAAAAAAAAAAAAACTACTACCCGTTTTTCCAATGTCAAAGTCTTGATGGTCAAAGATCTGGAGCTTTCCATACATCTGATCCTCTTCCAATGAGTCGGAAGCCTAGATGAAGATTTCATCTCATAAAGCCTGTTAAGGGAAGCCCCCTTTGTCTGCTAGTCACCTCAAATAAACCCTGAGACAACAAAATTCGCTAGTCCCCCAGTTGTGTCTTAGCCTTTTCCTTAAAAATAAAAAAATAAACTCAGTTTGGCCCACCTACACCTCATTATCCATGTATCCTCTTGCTCATCAAAATGTCCCATTAGCTTCTAGGGTCTAACCGGAAGAGGTCTCTCGGTGAAGTAAGATGTCACAAAGGCAATACGTTTCCGAAGGATTTTTAAAAAAAAAAGTAGCTCTGTCTCCACAACCAAAATTGGGCCAATCTCAAAAAGAAAAAAACGAGAGTTAAAAAAAAAAAAGAGAGCAACAAGAGCCAACAGATGTAGTGGCTCAAGACATAGCAGATAATCGGGAGCACTTGAACCATGGGGCAAAAATAGCAACTTTTCCTTCGAAGACAATATTGTCAAAATTATCAAGGTTGAAATTACCAAAGTCTTCAGTTAAGACACGAGAGGGATTGCCAAGCTTCTCGATTACATTACTAAAAAGAAGAAATTCCCCAACAAATTCAGTTACCAGAATCTTGGTAGAATTTTAGGAGCAGAAGTGTCAAGTCATGGTTAGACCCTAGGGGCATATTTGAGCCTCTACCATCCTTTGGAACCCAGTCCTAAACCCCATTATAATCTAGTAAAGCCCTCCTGGGCCAAATGATGATGAGACTCTCGTTCACAGCTTCGAGCTCACCCGGCTATGATGGAACTTAATTATCAAGGCTTTGACGTTAAGGCATCTTTGTCCTGAACTACGTTCGACCTGATCCCTATTTGGGGTACGTAAGCAACTTGATGAAGTAATAATCAAGTTCGGTCCTCCCACATATACGATTTTCCATTCGTCTATGTCCAACTTTTCATTTTTGCTCACTTGCATCATATCTATCATATTTCTACTTTTCTCTTTTCCAATTGGTATCCCTTTCTCTTTGATGCGATCCGATGGTGTAAAGGAAAAGAAGCACATCTGCTAAGATCACGAAGATTTATGGCTTATGAGGAGATGATTAGGGGATTAAATGCCAGCAGCATTGTACTCACCTTCTCAACCAGTAAGACGGTCAGAAGAATCAACTTGTCGCTAGGTCAATCTCTATCCAAGATAAGAAGGACAAAGGAGCATAAGGAAAAAGATTTGTTTCCTTGGGGCAATCCACCAGGCAAAAGCATTTAATTCATAGCACCTGAATGTAGTTCATAATATCCCCCATCCCCATAATAAGAAAGAAACAACATTCGTCCTTACGTAGCATCTAACACGGAGAGACCGGCCGGCCGGGCGAGGTGGGTGCCTAACACCTTCCCACACTCGTAACTCGACCCCTTACCCGAACCTTTGGTTGGACCATATGGAGTCACATAGCCCGATTCCGCTCACCACGGGTAGGGCTACACTTAATGGGTCCTAGGCCTTAACCCTAGGTGGCGATTTCTCATTAGGTTAACATATTTTAATGCATAATCCCAATCCCCTATTTATCATATATTGACAATGTTATCCACATCCATACACACACACATGTATCTCCCAAAATCCTATGTCACCAAGACACCAGAAAGAAGGGCTGAGGAAACCTTCATCCCGGAGGACCGCGGTACTTACAACCCATCATTCGATCCTCATTGTACTCGTGCACAAGATTGATCCAATATCTGATCCCCCTTGCACTCGTGTGCAAGTTAATCATTGACATTTCTAATCCTCGCTATACTCATGTATAGTTCAATCATCCCGTGAATCTTCGGTCTCTGTTGTACTCGTGTACCGATTGACCCATCATCCTGATCCTCTTGGTACTCGCGTACAAGGTAATCATTGAATTTCTTGATCCTCACTATACTCGCGTGTAGTTCGATCTTCCCATGAATCTTCGGTCTCTGTTGTACTCATGTACAGATTGACCCATCATCCTGATCCTCTTTGTACTCGCGTACAAGGTAATCATTGAATTTCCTGATCCTCACTATACTCGTGTGTAATTCGATCATCCCATAAATCTTCGATCTCATTGCACTCGCGTACAAGATTGATCATTATATGATCCTCCTTGTACTCGTGTACAAGTTAATCATTCAACTTTCTGATCCTCACTATACTCGCGTGTAGTTCGATCATCCCATGAATCTTTTGGTCTCCATTGTACTCATGTACAGATTGACCCATCATTTGATCTTCATTGTACTCATGTACAAGATTGATCCATTATCTGATCCTCTTTGTACTCAAGTACAAATTAATCATTGAACTTTCTGATCCTCTCTATACTCGCGTGTAGTTCGATCATCCTATAAATCTTTCGGTCTCCATTGTACTCGAGTACAGATTGACCCATCATCCTGATCCTCTTTGTACTCGTGTAGAAGATTGATCCATTATCTGATTTTCCTTGTACTCGTGTATAAGTTAATCATTAACATTTTTTTATCTTCACTATACTCGTGTGTAGATCGATCATCCCGTGAATCTTCAGTCTCCATTGTACTCATGTACAGATTGATCCATCATGTGATCCTCCTTGTACTCGTGTATAGATTGACCCATCTGATCCTCATTGTACTCATGTACAGGAATGATCCATTACCCGATCTTCCTTGCACTCGTGTACAAGTTAACCATTGAATCTTCTGATCACTTTTGCACTTGCGTGTAATTTTGTCATCCAACCATTGCCAAAACTCGTGAATGGCTCATTCCCCAGTAAGCCCTTTCAGATGAGACCCATCTCTCACTGAAACTATATCTTTCCCTTGGAACGACTAGAGTGTGTCGGTCCATAGATCAACCAAATTGGCTATAAGTACACTGTGTCCATGTCTTGGGGTGTCTTTCCACGTACCATTGTCTTGGATTGATCGAAGAGTAACTTTCCACGCCCCATCATCGACAAAAGAGTGTCATTTCAATAGTCGTCCAAATCGGACGAAACCATATCCTTCTTCATGATCGGTCGAAGGGTGTCGTATCATTCCTAAGTTACTTGGTCATCAACCAAAGGGTATAGGTAATCAGCCGAAAGGCGTTGAGTAGCACCAAATTACCCCCATGCATCTGATATGATTTTCATTCCCCTGTGGGGCAGTCATTTATCCATATCCTAGTGAAATAATCAGCCATGCACCCCCAGCACACATATAATTCCCGTTCAAGCAGTGCTGTATCACTCTCAAAACTTGATTCTCGATTGAGCAGTGTCGAATCACCCTCAAAAGTTGATTCTCGATCGAGTGGTGCCGTATCACCCTCAAAACTTGATTCTCGGTCCAGTGGTGCCGTATCACCCTCAAAACTTGATTCTTAGTCGAGCGATGCCGTATCACCCTCAAAAGTTGATTCTCGGTCGAGCGGTGCCGTATCACCCTCAAAACTTGATTCTCAGTCGAGCGATGCCATATCACCCTCAAAACTTGATTCTCGGTCGAGCGGTGCCGCGTCACCCTCAAAACTTAATTCTCGGTAGAGCGGTGCCTTATCACCCTCAAAACTTGATTCTCAGTTGAGCGGTGCTGCATTATCCTCAAAACTTGATTTTCGGTCAAGCGGTGCCATATCACCCTCATGCATTCTCTATCGGTTAAGTGGAATCTTTTTCTAGATTTAGTGAATGATTCCAACCCGTTTGAATCTTCTTCAAGATTTAACGAATGATTCTTCGAAATTTAGCAAAAGATTCTTGACCGTATGAGTCTTTGATTTCTAATCATTCGGGTCGACTGTTACTCTCAAGTAAAAGACCAAAAGGTCATTTGCCAGAAGAGTACAGAATGAAGACCGTTACTCTTAGACGTGTGACTGGATGGGTCACCCGATAATAGA
This sequence comes from Telopea speciosissima, assembly GCF_018873765.1. Lineage (NCBI taxonomy): Eukaryota > Viridiplantae > Streptophyta > Magnoliopsida > Proteales > Proteaceae > Telopea > Telopea speciosissima. The sequence goes on from NC_057920.1 coordinate 55,963,395, forward strand.
GTGCGGAATGACAAAATGAAGACCGTTACTCTTAGACGTGTGATCGGATGGGTCACCCGATAATAGAGTGCAGAATGACAAAATGAAGACTGTTACTCTTAGGCGTGTGACCGGATGGGTCATCCGATAATAGAGTGTGGAATGACAAAATGAAGACCGTTACTCTTAGATGTGTGATCGGATGGGTCACTCGATAATAGAGTGCGGAATGACAGAATGAAGACCTTTCCTCTTAGACGTGTGATTGGATGGGTCACCCGATAATAGAATGCAGAATGACAGAATGAAGACCGTTACTCTTAGATGTGTGACCGGATGGGTCACCCGATAATAGAGTACGGAATGACAGAATGAAGACCGTTACTCTTAGACGTGTGACTGGATGGGTCACTCGATAAAAGAGTGCGGAATGAAATTAATTTGGGTTGCCGAATGGTCGGTATTGTCATGAAGATTTGGTTATTACCGAACTTTTTTTTCTCTTAAGGGTTATCGAAAGATTTCATCGCTATTAACCGCTTGTTTAGTAACTCCGGTTGAGTGGTACCATATTACCCTCACATAATAAAGATTTAGTTTTTCCAGAGTTTTTCATTTGAGGTTTATCGAAGGATTTCATCGTGATTAATCGTCTGTTTTGGCAACTCTGTCGCGTTTGAGCAAAGCGTCAGCAGTACATGCTCTTGGTGACAAAATTAGTTGGTCATTTATCTTTACCCTTCGGCTGTTGGCACAGGCCTCGGCCAAAGATGCGCAAATTGTAGACACTGAATTTTGTCACCCCCCGACGATGATGACAACAGGACACAGACAGACATCGGTATCTCTCTCAAGAAGGACTCTTGTCCCTACATCTAAACCAAATCACCCTAACATCCCTAAAATGACTAATAAGACCCTTTTATCAACCACTGAAGGAGGTACTGCTTACCTTCCCCGACCACGGCGGTCCCCTAGAAAATTTTCTAAAGAGTCAAAAAGGAAAAGAAAGCCCACAGGCCCAGACAGAACCCCAATACTAGAGGAGCCCATTTAAGATCCAAAATTAAGAAAAATTGACACTGTGCCCCCACGGCGTCGGGGACACTCCCACGGCACCGTGGGGACCCACCACGGCACCACTGTACTTTTTTCACGTCGCCGTAAAGGAGTGTGACATCATCCTGCTGACGTCATCCACGGCGCCGTGGAAAAGTCCCCCATGGTGCCGTGGAGGACTTATTTGGCCCAGCTTGTGGGGCACTCCCCCCGGTAAATAGGAGGGTCCCCCTCCCCTCATTTCACAGTTTTTCGGGAAGAGAGACCCTCCCAGCTCATTTTTTACCCCTTTTTCCCCCGATTCTCTCCCTCTTGAGCGTCTGTTGGAGCGAGACTCCAAAGGTATGGGTAGATCCTTCGATTACCCACTCGAGTAAAGAGCGGTTCTTATCCCGCAACTTCGTTATCCCATCAGTGTATGGATTACAAAAAATCCCTTTCATAGCCGTTATTCTGTCTGCATACAGATAACGAGAATCCCTTATACTGTCATTACTCTGCCCAAAGTCTGAGTAACGAAACCCATCTCGTATAATCCTTACTCTGTCCGACAAGAGAGAGGCAAGCTGATTGTCCGTCTCCACCTGAGCCGTGGGACATCACATATTTCGTACTTGGTGCATTTTCATTATTTTCTTGTATTTCTTGACATGTATCTGTCTCTTTCCTTCTTATTATTTTTGGTATAATGTAGACAATTAAAGTAATTTGCTTTAGTGTACATAGTAAATGATTTTTCTATCTTTATCATGATTAGTACATCATAACTTAGCCATGCATGTTAGTATAGAATATATTATTATGGGAGAATATTCGAAAACACACATCTAGTAGAAAGACCAGTTTGTTCGGGCGAGGTGGGTGCATAACACCTTCCCACTCTCGTAACCTGACTATTTACCCTGAATCTTTGACCAGACCATATGGAATCACGTAGCCCTTTCACTAATCCTGGATGGGGCTACACCCATTGGGTCCTAGGCCCTAATCCTAGGTGGCAACTCCATTTCTTTATGAAGTATGATCCCAATCCCCATGATGATATATCGGAACGATACGCCGTTATTCATCGAAGCCAATCCTTGTCGCCATAAGGCTGAGGAACCCTCGTCCCGGGGACCACGGTACTTACTGCAGGTTTTTCTGAGTTTTTTTGTCACACCCCGCCTTGGACATCCTAGGAGTAGCATGAACCGATGCGGTCTCGCACCCAACCTAGCCAGGAAGCTCTGTGCAGCACAGTTATCAAACATAAAAATAAAGAGTACTAACAGCGGAAAGATACGTATAAACGTAAAGTATTTACATAAAGTCCAATGAGGGACCACATGGTATACCTGTATAGTATGATCAAGATTATACCCCCAAAAGAAAATCCATAATTACAGACTTTTTCAAAAAGACTATCTACATTAGTGTTATACACACATAAAAAAGAATATAAATATCTACGGCCTATTCCATCAGGCCTACCTAAGAGTATGCACATAGATCACATATGCAGGACCCATCATGCTCCTCGGGCTCTGGGTCTGTGAAGTCCTCAAAGGCATCATCCACGAACTCGCTATCAGGTAGTCCGTCACCTACACATTCATCTAAAAAAAGAGGGTTTTCACAAGTGTGAGCTCACACTGAGCCCAATGAGAGGAAACAACACACACATACAAATGATGCATGCTCACATATTTTTAAATGAAATTATCAATCGCACAATATGATGCATGTTCGATTCCATTTTTATTAATCCACCTAACAAGCAGACTAAGTCTTTGGTTTGAACTACGGTATCGACTCGAGGGGTACTTTGGGTCACTTCTTTTATCGCCGCTGCACCCCCTCAGCCAATACAAGTAGGGAACCCGCCTCCACGCTTGGTACGTTGGCTTCAAACCTTTGGGCAGACCCCGATAGTCAAGTACCCCTGACCCTAGGTTAAATTCCTTTGCTCTAGGCGTCAGTAACCTGACTACCCAACACCTGAACCCCTGCTGGTAAGGGTTGTAGTTCGGGGTTTCCATCATAACCATGTTTTCTAGATGATGACATGTTGTGTTCAAGAGTGCACCGTATTCCATATACACGTCCGCTCAAGAACACAGGGTCACACAAATGGTGGTGCATATTAACTCCAAACAACAATCACAACCATTTTGCATATCCATACACCATTAATGAGAATAGCTTATACCATAGCAATTCCAAACAAGAGTTTAATATATCAGAACATGTTCAATTTAAACAATACACAATCCTAGACATGCATCTTTAGCTAACAATAAAATGAACACTCAAATATGAAAATCAAATCTGGAACTGTTGTTCATATATATAATAAATTAGATACAAATCACAAGCAACACCAAAAATCCCACTCACCTTGGTTGTCTTGATCAAGATATCCAACCAAGTGTCCAAAATCAAAGAGAAAGAGTTCAAAGCAGCTTCTATCCCCTAAATACAGAGTTATAAAAATGTTAAGACTCTTCCTAAAAGGCTAGAGTATCATCCCAAACCATTAAAGATCCCAAAAAGTCATTTAGAGGTGGTTGGAGCTTCTAGCTCCAGAAGGGCCGGTCAGCCTGCTCTGAAGAGCTAGCCCAGAAAACAAAGTTAAAAACAGCAATTTATTTGGCTGGGTTTTGACCACCAAGCTTGGTTCAGTTGGCCAAGGGGCTTAGGGAAGAGGAAAGAACACCCATTAAAGTCAATATTCATTGATTGTATGTATGATCCCAACTAAAAAGGGAAGGATTTGACGGTGAATTTGCTGAGTTAAACTTAAGAAATCTATAGCAGCAACACCTAAGCTAAAATAAGATAATCTAGAAATGGATTGAACTAATTACAAGTTAGTAGCTTACTTAATGATTGGTTAGAGAGGATTTGAAGGAAGAAGATCCAACATGCAAGCACATCAAGAGGGATTTCCAAGCCAAAATCACAAGCATATGCCCACTCCAAGAGCAGCCCAACGTTTTCTTCCTCTTAGCTTGGAGAAAAGATTTCTCAAAGCTAAGAATAAGAATATATATTTAGCCCCAAGGGCCTGTTTGTAAAAGGGTAGAAATAAATGGGTTTCTCCATTATTTAAAAAGTGATTCAAAGCTAAAAGGAAACCGATTCCGAGATAAATTTATTAATACACCAATTATCGATATGCCGGGGTCATACCGATACGACACGAGGTCTTACAAGATTTGGTCACAATGGACCCGGGAGGTACGGCAAGGCATCAAGCCGGCACGGCCAATCATGGTAGTAACTGACTCAAGGCCGATCGAAACAAGCATAGAATAAATAACTTATTTTAATTCTAAAACAGGTGTTATTACCTAATGTTAGGCATCCAACACAGATAATTGTTGCAAGTGGTCCGCCAAACATCTCTCGCACGCGAACCTTATATGCGACGGGCCACAGGGTTCCTTGGATTCCATCAAGGCTTTGTTCAATGGTTCCTCCACACAAGGTGCAATAGGGTGCGGGTTCATTTCAATGACGGACAATGCCCACAACGCGGAGACGGTCATGGCACCTAAAACCGCACCCGTAGGACCTATTAATTCAATAAAATTTTAAATTAGGCCCAATTTTATGCGGTGGGTCTCACATTTTTCCATCTTTTTCGACGTTATCTCGATGCCTTGATGCTCCGTTATTTTGCGGAAAGTCCCTCTATGTCTCGAATCTGCAAAAACGGGGATTTTTCCAAATTTGGTTTAAAAGTGCATGCGTGATCCCACTTCTAAACCCAATCTATAGTCCTTCAAGAGAGAGAGAAATAGTCCTTCCCCCTCCACCTGAGCTGGGGTTTTGTCCGATTTTCGTAATAAAAGTGTGCCCGATAAGCCGAAGTTTTGCCAGAATTTTAAAAAAGTTCTCTTGATACGTTGAGGTTTTGCCCAAATTTTGTCAAAAAAAGTTCGTTTGATAAGTTCGGGTTTTCCTCGAATTTTATCAACAAAGTTTGTTTGATAGAGCCGATGCTCCGCCGAAATTTATGCACGGAAGTTCCTCTCTTTCTGACCCTTGTTGGAGGTCATGCTCAGGTATTTTCACCTCCTTATTTCGTTTCAAATTTGGCATTATATAGGCCATTAAAGTAGCCTCTTTACTATATATATTAATATTTGTTAAGGTGTTTTATGAATTTTCCATGCATATATATGCCCATCATGTATCATAAATGCGCATAAAAAAGACATAAACCTTCTCCAAAAAGTATATTTTTATCCTTGCAGATCGCTAGAGATGACATGTTGATATATGCAAGTCCTTGGAGAAAAAAGAGAGTGAGATGGAAGATTTGGTTGGAACGATAGATTGTTGAAGAGATGGGTTTGGATTTTGCAAAGTAAGGGTAAAAGGGTAAAACTACATTGATGAAGGATAATATGACCATTTATGAATGTTTTGCTTCAACTTAAAAGATTGGGGTTAATTGTAAGTCCCACCATAGTTCAGGGGAGGTGCATGTAATTGTTCAAACAACAGAGGTTGTCTGTAATTGGACCAAACTGTAGGGGGTACATGAAAATTACTCAAAAAGCCAAAAAAAAAAAAAAAAAAAACTGTTTTAAACAGAAAAATTCGATCATTATTCTTTGACGAAAACTTTTGTATTAAAAAAAGGGTTATTTTTAAATGCCCCCTGAAAATGGCCAAATTTACAGTTGTCCTCTTGAATTTTCACTAATTCCACATGTACCCCTATTTGCCAAATTAAGTACCATTATAGTTCCTACCGCTAGACAGAGACATTATAACATAATGGATCCCAATTTTTGAACTTCGATGGACCATTATGCCCTTGGATAGGGTAAAATGACCAAAATGACCTTACCTGGAAAAAAAAAAAAAAAAACCTGCAACTCATCTTTCCCAAATCGTTTAGGGTTTGGGGAAGATGAGTTCTTGAATCAGAAATCAAGAATGGAGTCATTGGAGAAGCAGCAACAGAAGCTTGTGCAATAGGAGGAGGAGGAGCAACAACAGTTGCAGCGGCTTGGACTTCTTGGGCTTTGTCAGGCAACGATTCTGAAGCTTCAAGCGAAGAAGAAGCCGAAGAAGAAGACGAATTGGAATTGGCCTTCAATCTGGCCTCGAAAATCTTGTCCTCAGTCTCGGCGAGTAAAGCAATGGCGGATCAACAAGAGCTACACCTCCTTCATCTACCATGATTGCAGCTAAGTACCCATCATAGAAAGTCTCAACATCGATGTCAGCTTTGTCTGATTCAACAACAACGACATTTTCCCCCTTAGAGAGTTTATCCCCTTCGGATTTCACCCAAGAAACGATCTTCCCCTCGGTCATGGTGGAGCTCAGTGCCGGCATGAAGATCTCTCGGATCTTGGCCTGAATTAGAATCAGGTTTGAAGGGTTGTTTCTGAGGGTCGGGAGAGCTAATGGGTTGGGGTTCTTGTGGAGCTTCGAAGATGATGGGATGAAAGAGGTGCCAATGTTCAGTAAACCTGCCATTGTTAGGAGGCGTGTTTGAATTCGTTCAAGAGAGAAAAATGAAGAGTTGTAGAAGTTTAGAGAGTTGGATTGGAGAAGGAAATGGCGATTTTGTTATGTTTCGGGTTGATTTTGGTTTTATTTCCTTTCGTTTCTTCCTCGAATGCATCGACAAACAGGCAGAGATTTCAAGTATTTCTCCAACGACTCCATTCTTGATTTCTGATTCAAGAACTCATCTTCCCCAAATCCTAAACGATTTGGGGAAGATGAGGTGCAGTTTTTTTTCTTCTTTTTAGGTAAGGCCATTTTGGTCATTTTACCATATCTAGGGGCTGAATGGTCCATCGATGTTCAAAAACTTGGATCCGTTATAGCATAACGTCTTTGTCTAATAGGAGGGACTATAGTGATACTTAGTTTAGAAAGCAAGGGTGCACATGGAATTTATGAAAATTTAGGGGGCAATTGTAAGTTTGGTTATTTTTAAGGAGGCATTTGAAAATAATCCTAAAACAAAATATTTTAAACAAAAAATTATCACCCCAGTACTGGGAGCGGTCCAGTGCGCATCGTGCGACTGGACACTGCTCATGTGCGCACAGTGGGGAAGATCCTTTTTAAACAGAAAAATTCGATCATTATTCTTTTGACGAAAACTTCTGTATCTCTTTTTCATATTTTTGGAGTGAAAACGACCCACGAAGAAGAAATTCCCATTCTCTCACACAGTCACACTCGATGCTACACACTCCTCGCTCAGATCCCAAAAACCACAAGAAGAAGAATGAAGAAAACACTAGCATTTTCGATTTCTCCTAAAAGGATTTCGTTTTTCTCCTTTTCCTTCTCCTTCGTTTCGTCCAGAGTCCACAAAGACATGTCCACGTTCGTGTGACCTTGAAAGAAGCGTCTCTATTGATTGCTTTTGTGATTCTTCAATGGCCACCGGTGGCGGAACCGAAGAACAGCAACAGTTTTCTCTGTTAGGAAAAACCCTAAAAGAAGGCGAACGTCTACTAGCCCCTACGAGGAGACCCGACGGTACTCTCCGAAAACCCATTCGAATTAGGGCAGGTTACGTCCCTCAAGATGAAGTTGCGATATACCAGTCCAAAGGTGCTCTGGTAGGACAGAGCAATTCATCGTTTCTGTGTTCATTCTGGGTCACTTCTTCTTGTTCGTGTTTGCTTCTTATTTGTTTGTTTTTTCTTGTCGTAGCTGAGGAAAGGGTTGGGTACACCTGAGTTTCTTCCAGGTTATGATCCAGTGTTGGATGCGAAGCTGAAGTCTAAGTCTGCTAGAAAGAATGAAAGAAAGAAGGAGAAGAAGCAACAGGTACTTAGTTGCTCAATTTCTTCATAAGTTTGAGTTTTTAAAGCAATTTTTGCATGTTTTGTTCTTAGCTGGAGTAGCTGATTAGGATCACTGTGAAATTGTTTATTCTGCCTCAGTAACAAGAGATACTAGGGCAACCAGTGGAATGTTGGGTTAGTTAGATAGATCTCTTTTTTTCCATCTATGCTTGCCTTGAATGAATTTACTGGATTTTTGTGTTAGAATGATTGGTGTTTAATCAAAGAGCCAGTGTATTCTGTGGGAGCTGGTGGTTTTAGGAGTAAGGGATTGTTCTTGGTGAAAAGAAGCCAACTTTCTGCTAATTATTGCTTTTGAATGTGGAGAGCTACCCACCTATTAATGTGGTTAAGTGGCCAACATTGGACCTCACATTAGTTCTTTATGAATTGGCCGTTTGATTTGTTTAAATATTGCTTGAATTTTTTTCTATTGAAGATAACTTGGGGTAGTAATATTTGAAATCTGGTTATAACTTCTCTGATCTCTCCATCCTTCTAATAATCAGTGTATCAGACAGAGGCTATGATCTGAGTTCTTGGGTTCTAACTAATGTAGGAACTAGTTCAACTAAGAACCAACCCTACAGTTGGATCGATGTACTGTCTAGCAGTGGAGATCTTCAGCAAAACACCATAGAAAACTGAACCGCATACGCTAATTTGAGGGTTCTTCAATCAGCAATGGATTGGAACTCCATACGGCTTCTTGTAGTGACTGGTTACAGAATTCCAACACTGTAGTTAAGCCTTAGATTGCAGTAGACTTCAGAATACAGATCTCCCACAGAGTCGATTGGAAAATAAAAGAAAATTCGAAGAAGATAAAATAAGGTAGGATAGATTTGGATTGAGTCTCTCACTCTCTCCCGGGCCTCTCACCCTTTCAAGGCATCTCAAAAAATTAAATAAAAGTCCTAATCTATCTAGGAAATAAAATCCTAACCTACCCTCTAATTTCAGATTGCATATAAGTTTATTTATAAAACCAAAACAGAAACAGATCCCAATAGAAACCTATCTAATGAAACTAATTATAATAGCTGTAGGAGTCCTCCACGTATTGGCAATTGAGTCTTCAATTTGCGTTCAATCTCTACCAGCTGTCATGGGGCCCACTTGAACCTAGAATTAATCTTCTATTTAATCTTTACCGCAAGGAATTTGTCTTCAAGACTAATCTTCTCACAGCTGGCCGCACGAAGTGGAATTACTCTGGAAAATATCCCCCTACAAATCAGCAAACTTGATTGCAATTATATCTCCCAAATATAACTGAGGGAAAATTACGTGTACACCCCATGTACTTTGCCTAAAATAGGAATAAACCCGAAGTTTCGAAAAATTGGCTTGTACACCTCTTCGATTTAAAACGAACTACCTACTCATTATTCGGAGGTGAATCATAGAACACCAAAAGCTGTGGTATCTTATGGACCTAACATAGGTCACATCCCTCACAACATAAGATTGAAAGATCCAAACCTTCCTCTCCGGAGCGGAAACGGACGTGGCCAAAACATATAAAGATCGGCGTAGTCGCTCATAGGGACATATCCGGATAGAGGATAGTGACGATCGATTCATAGATAGATCTCTCTCCATATAGATAGGAATTGGCTGTTAAGTGATGACGTTGGATATAACTTGGACTTGAATGATTCTTATACCCTTTCCTAGCACTTCTAACAAACCAATGACCATCTCTTCTTCTCCCTCTAAACTCTTCGGCGCTGCCATGGATGAACTCCAGACCCTTAAGACCCGCCTCTGCATCATCGGTAGCGGCCCCGCTGCTCACATTGTCTAGGGATTTCCTTCCACTGCGATGGGCTCCGTGATCAACTTCACCAAGGCAAGTAGGGGATTGCGTCTGATATATCTCCTATCAATATCCTATACTCTTCCACTGAAGAAAGGTAAAAAGAGTAGCACCAGTGATTTGGGTGACCATCCATCTTCAAACCCCTGCTTAGAACATGCAGAATCAAGCGGCTTTATTCTTCTTTTCCCTTGTTCCGGTCACAAGCCCGCCAGTGAGATAGTTGACGAGCAACTTCATAGATTCTATTACTGCGTTACTGCTGGCAAAAAATGTTCTCATTATTTCACAACTCTGGCTGCGAGGTTCGGCCATTGGAATGCCATTATCAGAATGGAACTGCTTGATAAACTATGCAGAGCTGAATTAGGAACCAGTTCTGTGCTTGTTAGCTTCTCCCCTGTTTTTGATCAGGTGAAGATTCTGGCTCTGAGCCATTTTAGGATCAAAACTCGAATGGTTGCTTGCTTAACAGGTAAAGATCTCTGCATACATCTTGGTTGGGGTTTGGCAAACTGAACCCACCAGTGGTATAGACTATGGAGTGTAGGAACATTTCTCCGTTTCTTGGTACTGGAAACTCAGCACCTATGGCAGATGGTACTTAGCTCAAGTCACTTAAATTCAACCTTTTAATTTACTTCCATACCCTTTCCCAAGGAATTAGTATTTGGTTATTAACTAGTTCGAAAGAATGAGCCGATCTCATACGATGGGGAACTCTGATCTATTCCACCTTTAGTTCAGGTTGTGGGAGATCTGGCGGAGGGGGTAATGTAGGACAGTAGGAGTGCGGGAGAGGGCAGGTAACCCAGAAAAAAATCAGACTTACTGGGTCGCAAAAGCCTTATGCTGATAATCGCATATGTTCCGAGAGAGCGATAAGATCACGAAGAAGGGTTACTGATGAGAAACCTTGCAGGGATGAACTGCTGGAAATCTCAGAATCCGGCGATTTGAACCGGCCATAGGCGACGGGCAGAAACCCAAAAAGAATGGGTTTAACATTGGCTAAGGTGAGGAAGATGAACATTAGTCAAAATCGGCAATGAGGAAGTGGAAGTTCTCGATGTCGGTGGTGGTGGTGAATAGGCCACTGGGTGCAATGTCATTGGTCATCCAACCTTTGAAGAAGATGGGTTTGATCTCTGCACAGGCGGCGAAAATGGCGGCGGTGTGAGCAGCGGGGCCGCTACCGCTGATGCGGAGGCGGGTCTTCAGGGTCTGGAGTACATCCATGGCAGCGCCGGAGAGTTTAGAGGGAGAAGATGAGACGGTCATTGGTTTGTTAGAAGTGTCAGGAGAGGAATTTCAAGCCCAAGTTATATCCCATGTCATCACTTAACAGCCAATTCATAACGGACTGTTAATTTTGTGTGTGTGTGTGTGTGTTTTTTTAAATCGAAGGGGTGTACAAGCCAGTTTTTCAAAACTTTGGGTTTATTCCTATTTTAGGCAAAGTACAGGGTGTGTACGCGTAATTCCTATAACTGATCAATCTCCTACTTTATTTCTGGAAATAAAACCCCTTTTATGCTGCTGGAGGATTTCTTCTTCAAATCTGGAAATATGGTAACTCCAAATCTATTTAAATCTGAAGATACTTCTTCCACAAAATATGCTGGACGATAGGGGGGGTGAACCTAGACAGGTCTTGCTCATTCCTTATGATATACTCCTCAAAATTAGAAATCTGGTCTGCTGGAACGTGCTCCATTGAACCAACCAAGAACCAGGCCACATCGTCAGACCAGGCTGCCTTCCACAGCAATTGAATCCCACGACTACACTGGGCTGATTTTGGGGCCTTGTTCCTTCGGCTACACATGGACCTATGATCTACATCACTAACCCAAAGAAATTTCTAGATGGACCCTTAAATGTATGTAGGAGTTGTTTGAATCCTTACCCTGATGGTTTAGTGTATTAGGATTCTATTGATCTTTTCTTTTCTTTTTTTATTTTTTTTTTATTTTTTATCCCCTAAGGTTTCCAGGAAGTTAGTTTATGCCCCCCTCTTTATTTGATGAGTGACTATTATTTTATTAAGAGCTAAGAGAAGAAAAGAACACAACAAGGCTCCAAAGAGGACCAATCCACAACTATAGATAAAAACAACAATAACCACTCTCTAGGTAGAGCAACTTAGAGACCCCCTACACAATAGGCTTCACTAGAGGATGCGTTACGAATCCTTGCTGAAATAGGTTTTACAAACAGGAGAGATGACGAGTTGCAGAAAATGAAGCTGGAACTCAAAGAATATAATGGGAAACTTGATCCCCACACATTCCATGACTGGCTTACTTCTCTAGATGACTACTGTGATTGGTCTGACTGGTCAGAACCCAAGAAACTAGAGCTAGCACGAGCCAAGTTAGTTGGATCAGCTGAGGAGTGGTGGAGATCATATGAGCATTGAGCAGAGGCTACATGTTCGTGGCACCGAATCTACCACATGGGAGGAGATGAAAAAAAAACAAGAGAGTCCTAGTGCTTGACGCTCCCGCTACTGCAGGGTCTGGGAGGGGCAAATGTACGTAGCCTTACTTCCGCTTCGCGGAGAGGCTGTTTGCATGTTTCAAACCCACAATCTAATGGTTGCAATAACGCAACTTAACCTGGTAGGAGATGAAAGAAGAGTTAAATTCCAAATATCTTCTCCATATTTTTCGAGCATGACTGCATGACCAGCTCAATACCCAATGGTAGGGTACTCTTTCAGTTGCAGACTACATGGAGTAGTTGGACGCATTGGTTTCACGCACAGTAATTGATGAGGATGACCTCCAGCTGATTTCGTGACTTAAGTCGGGACTGAATCACCAGACCAGAAAGGAATCAACGCCCATGAGTTGTACAATTTGCAAGACTGTTTCCAGCAGGCCCTACAAGCGGAGGAAAATCTCAAGTTCCCCTCTAGGAAGTTCACTTCTCAAGCCGAGGAATACGACAAGACACCTACAGCTGGCACTATCATAGGGAGGCCCCTAGATGTTAGTAAGGACGAAGGTAAAACACCAATGGAGAGCGGTGGTGATATTGAATGTTTTTAGACCCAAAAAGACAAATCTTTTGTACCTTTATTTCTTGGGTATTGAAGTTGCTCAGTCAAGGAAAGGAATTTTGCTTTCTCAAGACACCTACAACAGGTACTATCATAGGGAGGCCCCTAGATGTTAGAATGGACAAAGGTAAAACACCAATGGAGAGTGGTGGTGATATTGAATGTTTTTAGACCCAAAGAGACAAATCTTCTGTACCCTTATTTCTTGGGTATTGAAGTTGCTCAGTTAAGTAAAGGAATTTTGCTTTCTCAGTGAAAGTATGTCCTGGATTTATTTACAGAAATAGGGATGTTAGGTTCCAAGCCTCTAGATACTCCCATGAATCTAAATAGGAAGCTTACAGCTGAAAGTGGTGATGTTCTAGAAGATCCTGAGAAGTATCAAAGGTTGGTTGGAAAATTGAATTACTTGACTGTGACACGACTTGATATAGCTTTTCCTATCAGTGTTGTGAGTCAGTTTTTGCTCTCTCCTCGTACATCTCATTGGGATGCTATTGTTCGTATTTTAAGGTATCTCAAGAAGGCTCCAGGTTGTGGTCTACTATACTCTAATCATGGACATGGACGTCTTGAAGGTTTTTGTGATGCTGATCGGGCTGGATCTCCTACTGATAGGCGGTCAACTACTGGCTACTGCACTTTTGTTGGAGGGAACCTTGTGTCTTGGAAAAGCAAGAAACAAATTGTTGTTGCTAGATCTAGCGCAGAAGCTGAATATCGGGCCATGGCACATGCCACTTGTGAACTAGTGTGGGTGAAGCAATTGTTGACTGAACTTGGGTTTGAAAGTGGGTCTCCTATGCAGTTGTGGTGTAATAACCAGGCTGCTATTCATATTGCATCGAATCCAGTGTTCCATGAGAGAACGAAGTATATTGAAGTTGATTGTTACTTTGTTCGAGAAAAGCTAAAATAGGGAGTTATCTCCATTGGTCATGTTCGCACGGGAGAGCAACTTGCAGATGTTTTTACCAAGTCTCTTAAGAGTAGTAGAGTTGATTATATTTGTAACAAGCTGGGCATGATTAATATCTATGCTCCAGCTTGAGGGGGAGTGTTAGAAATTATTGAGTAAGGTTGAGGGAATCGTGGCTGGCGCCTTGTGCAAGTCACGATTCCTTAAGCAATTCTGTCCTATTTTTTTGTTTTATTTTTGAATCGGTCTCTATTGTATTCTGCCTATAAATTTTGAATGGAGTGTGGAGTCGTAGCACAAGAGTTATGACTCCCAGAGTTGCAGCCATCTCTCTTCTTCTCCCCTCTATTTTCTTCTTCTTCTTTTTCTCCTTTATTATTTACAGACTTCAATACGGATTTGAGCAATATGCATTAAGATTGTAATGTGGTATTCTATCCAATTCCTTTCAAGATGACAATGAATGCAACAAACTGATTTGATGAATATTACCAAGCTGATAATGCAGTCTAAGCCATAGGTTTAGGTGGACGGTTTAGATAGGTCACCTGTCAAATTCCAGACTAAAATTCAACCACATACCCCCCTGTTTGGATAAATTTAATTTTTCCATATGGCAGAATTAGATGGACCAACAAACTGATTTGATGAATGTGAAAGTTGATAATATGCATCAATATTCAAATTTCAATTCAATTTTGCATCATGTGTCTCAACTATCCCTTTTGATGGCCATTCTAAGCTCCGCAATTAAGAATGAACCCAACCTAGGCTTGGTGATCAATCAAACTATAAATTTGGGTACATCAACAAATGCTATTATTGTGTTTATTAGGTGTACATGTTTGTTGCATAGTGAATGTATGCTCGTATTTTTGCTCCCGGATTTTTACAAAGCAACCGTATTAAACACGTGTTAAACGCATACCGTATCATTGGCCATACACGTTTTATTGCGCCAGATTTTTGAAAAGTATTATTACCGTGTAGTCCATTAAATTGCCATACATATCTATACTTGTATTATTGCTGTTCCCGAGCGTACTAGCTATGGTCTCACTTTGTCATCTGTTGATGAGGAAGATGAAATCCTTGTAATTTTGTCGCTTAGGGCAATCTCTTGTGAGGAACATTATTGTAAAGCACAGTCAGCACCTTCCAAAATGAGAAGGAAGTAATCTTGAAACTGTCTCCTGTATCCTTAGTCCAAACATCCCTAAAAGTATGTCTCATCTCCCTTCAATGTAGATTATGTTTTTTTTCCTGTTAATTTTGTAGTTTGTGAAGCATTTCACAAAATGTACATTCTTAAATACCTTCAAATTTTAAGATATTATGCACTACTTATTTGTCATTTTTGGTTTATAAGATCACTATTCACTAGGCATTTTACTCTCCATCCAGTGCTGATGCTTATGGGAGTTGAGTTGCTTTTTTCATAGTTAAATTAATCATCTCTTGAGAAAGATTGGTATTGATAACCACAATCTGATCTTCTGGCCATCGGGGATCATGTCTCCTTTGCAATTTCTGAGTGTTTTTTTTTCCTTTTTCCGTGGGGGCATTTGATTCTTATTTTGAAAAATGTCTTCTCGTTTAAGTTATCAATAGTAGATGTATGAAACTCCATTCTCTGAAGTTTACATCTTGTTGCTTGTGGATAATACCTTATGATTTCTTTGGAAATAAGACTGGTTACCTGTAGCAGGCTGCTCTTGAGAAGGGAAAGAACTTGGAGTCGAATTCCACTGGAGAGGTGCCTTCTGCTGAAGATGTGGTCCCCAGATCGGAAGCTGTTGAATCAGTAGCACATCAAATGAACACACTAGCTGTTTCAGAAATTCCCTCAGTTGTTGCTCCTTCTGCAGACTCAACTGAGTGCTCCAGTACTTGGGGTCCTGGTCCAGATATTGACAAGAGAATTAGAGCACTAAAAAAGAAGGTTATTTTTCTAGCTTGATGAATTCTACATTGATGTGGTGACCATACTTTTGCTCCTTTTCTTTTAGGTTATTTAGCTCAACGCCTTTAGGCAAAGCTTGATTCATTTTAAAATTTTCCCCCTTTTATGGTAAGGGAGGGGACTCGTAGGAAATACTATGTTTTTGTTTTTTGTTGGCTTTATTAGAGGTAGCTCAAAGTTCATAAACAGTTATATAGTTTTTTTATGCAGATCCGGGGTTCCAAAGCTCAACTCGGATCGCTTATGGACCCACACAATTAACAAAAGTCCAAATAATAGAAGGGCAATGGCAATCTTATAATAACCAGAAATTCCTAAGGTTTAAATTGGTAGGTAAAGAAGAGAGGATCTAATGAGGATTAGTATTTATTTGTCAAGAGCAAACTAGAAAGGGTTTGTAAAGCATGGACTAAGTGGAATAAAGGGCGAAAAGAGGGGTAATATGGGAAAGTGGGTGAATAAAATAAAACCACAAAAGGAATTGTGGAGGAGGAATTTCTCTTCAACCTACTTCTCAGCCCTGTACGAAATGAGAGAGTCCAGCAGAAATCTATCTTCTTGGGGAAGAGAGAACTTCCTCTAGAGAGCTTCGATCGATTTTAGGGCTTCAGAGTTTGATTCGCAACATAATGCCTTCTATGAATCAGGTACAAATATACCCAACGGCTCATGAAGGGAGAAGATTCAAGGCCTGCTACTGCACCTATTGGAAATTACAAATCCAGGTCTGAGTTGGGTTCGGTGTTCACAGCAGGAAAGAGCTTAGGAACTGAGATTATAGGGTTCAAATCGAAACCCAAGCCTGCTAAATCTCAGTAACAGCAACCCTGCTCCAGATTTCAGTCAGCAACGTAAACTGTGGTAAGATATTCACTGGCGGGAAAACAGGGATGCTCTTGATGGCAGCAATCGGTTAACAAGAAGGAAAGGAGGATGAAAGCTGAGCAGAAATAAGGGGGAAAGAGGAATCAACCTTAGAATATGATTTGACAGAGAAAAGATCAGGGGGGAGAGATGAGAAGAAGAGAAAGAGAGAGGGGCTCGCACGAGCAATCAAAACCTCAAAGGTTTCAACCAAATAAATCAATTCATTCCAATCTAAATCCTTGCGTTGATTACAACCATTATTTAAAGAGAGAATAAAACTCCTAATTGTAATCTAAAACTGAAATAAAAATCCTAATGCAACTCTATCACTAATTAACCTATTAAAATTAAAATAGAAGATTACAAGATAAACCCCAACTAATAAAAACCCTAATAAAAAAATAAACTAAATATCGTACTGAACCCAAAAACCCAATTGGACCCGGTTCATCTTCATATGGGTTTCCCAACGGGTTTGGGCCGGTCCGCGGAATTGCTCTTGCAGCACTCTTTTTATATACTTCAAGGTTGGGTGGAAATCTTGTAATTTTTTTTGTGTAATTTCTTTTCTCAGCGAATAAACACTTCCAGGTACTTTTTCCTACACATTCGAAAGTTTTCGTCCACTAACTTAATGGTGTGTTATGGAGTTTCATCATTCTCTGAGGATCTCAGAAATATTGCAATTCCAACATTGCTAAAGGGAAAGGATATAGTTTTTATCATTCTTGTGGTGCTGCCTTGTTGGGGCACATTTGACTGATTGCTTCCATAGTGAACACCTTGTGCCTTGTTACAACGGAGGTCACAGTCAGCAAATGATTTTATTTTTACATGAAACTTTTATTATTTGGTAGAGCACAAAACCAGCTGACCACCTTCTATTCTTGTTCTCTACGAAGTTTGATTGGTTAAATGATTTTATTTTCACATGAAACTTTTTGTATTAGGTAGAGCACAAAACCAGCTTACCAACAAATCCAAGATTGCTTAAATCTTATTTATATTGAAGGAGTTATGTTCCGTTCAAACCTTACGGCTCTTTTTGTTTTTTAGTAATGTTTTACCATATTAAGATTTATAGAATTTTTAGATTTGAGAAAACCAAAGTTGAAAATTTCACCTACAATCGAAAATCCAATTTCTGTTCTTGAACCGGGGGGGGGGGGTTTGACTTTTTATCCTTTTGGATTTTTTTTTTAAACTATTTTTATTGGATTCAAATTGGGGGGGGGGGGAGGAGTGTATTTGTTTTTTTGCAAATAATATCTTAAGTAAATGAAATAACAAATATAAAAATTGCTTAAATGATATTAGTATAAATAAGGGTCAAGGTGTTCGATACCACAAAGGCGACAACCGCCCAGACCCTAAATTCGCCTGGGCACCTTGACAACTATGGATGATTTCAATGCATAATATATACATCATTGATTGCTGTCTTAACTGCTAACTAGCGCTGGAAGTATCGCTCCTTATTAATGCAGGATTTTTTCCCTTCCTAGTTGGCAGTTATGACTGCCATTTTGTTTCTTTGTTCTAAAAGGGAAATCAGTTTTTTCTTTTAATGTTAATGGGTCTGATGATAGTTTTGGTTTTAAGTTCTAGAGTTAAGGGTATGTGGAGCAGAATTTTCTCAGAGATGTGTGTTTGAATCTTGCAGATTCGGCTCACAGAAGCTCAACTGCAGAAGACTGAGCAAATAGATATGAAACCTGGGCAATTAGAGAAAGAGGCAAAAATGGAGCGCTTGTGTGAGGAGCTGAAACTTCTGGAGGATGAAAAGGCAGAGTTGGCAGCATCATGAGGTGAGGTTTGGTTCTGTGTGAAGAAACTGTGCAGTATTTATTTCATGCTTGGGTTCCAATCCTTCATCATGCGGGGAGAAGCCCATCTTAAATTTAGTTCTAACAAAGAGACCCTTAGGATCAGATGCATCAGAAATGTTCAATGCTTGTAGTTCATCTGTCTCTTATTGAACTGTTTTTGAAATTTGAAGGATGCTTCTTTACCATCCATGTTCGTCTAATTCCATCTTTCCATTCTGTATCATGTATAATCATATTTTCATGATTTCCAAGACTTGTGATGTTAGAGAACCTTTGCCATCTTGTTCAATGGTCACAGGATTTGGCATTGTTAGATTTAGGGTTTCTAATGCCAGCAAGAGGATATGAAGTTAAAGAAAGATAATAAAGAAAAGGGATTTGCTAGCCTGACAGTTACCATAAGGGAATGACGTCAGAACACCTAAAACAGAGGGTGGAAAAAACAAATAAAGTTTTTTCTAACAAATGGTTGGACGGCTGTGTCATTTTCTTGATAGTGATATCAATTAGTATTTTGATGCAGAATATGATCCTATATTGTTGAGAAGAGGGTATCAGTGTAGGGGTTGAAAAGAGTTTAAAATCAGGGGAAAGATTTCCAACAAATTCCAGATTGAAAGAAACAATGAAGAATATTGTTAAGTTCCTGTTGAGGAACTCTGTCAAGTTGACACTTCCCTCCTTCCTTCTCGGGCCTATGGTGCTTAGGAAGAGAAAGGACTAAGAAGATAAGTTGCAGATACTTGGGTACATGGAGGGAAACCTAATCCTCTGGTGTAACTGTAGTTGGCATTTCACACATGTACTTTTTTCTTCTCTTTCCTATTAAATTTTTACATAACTGAAAGTAAGAAATAACCACCTCTCCATGCCCACTAGACCCATTACTACTGAAACACAGTGAAAAGTAATTACCACTCAGAAACTACTCTAACTGCCTTGCATCGAATTGAAACATATGAATCCAACGAGAACCATGTAGTTGACCCCTCCAAAACATTTTCATATCAAATATCAACTACAGCAAGTAAAAAAAAAAAAAAACAAATTAAGTGACTAGTAGCAGATGGGGGGCAAACAAAACCTTGGCACGGTGAGCAACCAACGGTCTTGATTCTGTGAGTATCATTTTTAATTACAGTGTTTTTTCTTCTCTCTTTTTTTCTCCCACTCATATCATGGACTCCTGTTATTCCTACAGCTATAACAAGGGGGTTGGGAAACATTACTCTTTTGGCTTTCGTTACTTGAAAGTCAGATTCCAAAAAGGGGACAGTTTTCCTCGAGCCATGGTGAAGGGGAAATTCCTTTACCGATGGCCATCATTGCGGTAGGATGGATGCAAGATAATAGTCAGGTTTTTCGGACATCCAGCAAACTTGGGGGGGGGGGGGGAGGGGAGATACAACCCTAGAGTCATTGGTATTTCTTTCACCGTGGTTGAAGGAAAGGTTTCTCTTTCCAAAAAATGACTCATAATCACTGTTTGGCAACCAATTGCTTAAGACAGGTTACAAGGAATTGCTTCACCTATGGCCACCATTGCAGTACAATGGGTGCTAAGGAATAGACGGGTATTTTGGACATCCAACAATAATCACTGTAAGGCAAAGCTGGAATAGTGTAGATTTTGAGTTGGTTGTAATTTCAGCCGGTGTTTTTATGCTGCCGGTCTCAACATATTTCAGTAGTTCGGTTGAAAGTTATGAATTCTAGAATATTAAGGATGAAACTCCGCCAGTGTTTTTATGCTGCCGGTCCCAAGCCCGGGTAAAGGAGGAGGGTTGGTGAGTCAGGTAGGCAGCCGGCATTGTTCAAGTTTAGCTAATTTTTTTTTAGCTTGGATCCTAGAGTTATAAGGAATGAAAAAATTAGAGTTGATTCAAAAAGTAGTTCTAATACATTATAAGTTGACAGCTGTTTGAGGTGGTATGAACGTGCAATGGAAACGTTTGAATGCTTTGGTAAGGATGAGTAATATGATTTAGATTGGAGGAACTAAAAGAGTTAGGTATAGGCCTAAAATGACTATAGGAGAATGGTGAGGAAAGACGGGCATAGCTCAAGACTGGTAACAAGCATGGCTTTGAGTAGAGTTGATTAGTGAAAGAGGATCATGTAGAGGATCATGTAGCCTACCCCATATAGTTGGGATAAGGTTGGGTTGAGTTGAGTATAATACTAAGAATGGAATTATTTTTTGACTCAACATTGTATGCTTCATTGAATTGAGTAGAATACTATGGGTGCATCCGTAAATTTTTGATTCAATATTAATGATGAAAACTTTGCTTTGGTTTTAATATTTGATGAAGATGCATTAAACAATGGAAGTAAAGTAGACCTTTAGTCTCATGATGATGATGATATTTTGGTGCAATCACTATTTCTGCCTTGTGAAGAGATCAAATTATAATTTTTACCATTAAATGATGAATTCCCTCGATGTCACATGTCAAATTCAGTGGTCGATCTTAATTGTGTAGTCCAAGCATACATGGACAGGGATTTATTTCGGCACAGGCACAATTTCTGCCATTTGGATGATTTTTGGCCATCCGCATCGTCAAATACTATAGGCATCCCTTGTCAACCTCACTGATGCACCCTGATTTTTGCATCCGCTACCTTTATCATGCTAGTGGAGTAGTGGATATGTTGCCCTTTTAATGAATTTTGAGATCCACATTCCCATGCTGCATACTCACCATTGCCCTGGGGAAATTATTTGTGGTCACTCAGATAGCATTTTATAATTGAGTAACATTATTCTTAAGCGGTTTGGAAATTGAGTTTGAAGACCTCAACATTGAGCTGATGTATCAAGTACCTGGCAATAATCCGACTCCCTCACTGACCACTTATCAGACTTCTTTGCTTAGACCATTAATCCCTTGTGATCCACTAGTCCATATCATTGTTTGCCTTAATTTCAGCTTCACTTGTTTCCTAGCACTCTAAATGGGACAACACAAGGGTACTTTGGATGGCAAATTGCTAACCCCACAGATAATGTGAGCCTTATGATCGTTACAGTCTAATTATCTGTCAATAAAATATTTTTTTATATCTACTCTTCTGATGTAGTTGTATTAGGTTGAGTGACCTGCTTCACATATTCTTGTGAGGCCGAAGGCTTTAGAATAATTACATGGACTCCATTCCTGAAGCATAGTTGGAAAACCAGTTTTTCTGACTCGACTTGCCCTCAAAACCTGATGCTTGGGCGAGTCAAACCTGTTTAGGGTGAGTCATGGCAAAACCAAAGTTCCCTTGCATTAAGCTCTTTGAGCAGAGGCAGCACAGAGGAGAGATTAGAGAGTTGGTTGTGGTCCGTGGATGAAGTGATCAGGGAGTTTTCACCACTAAATGGCCTCTCTTGCCAATGGATTGAGTTCTCAGCTCCCTGTCATGGATGTTAGGTATTGAACATTGAAGGATTTGATTTTGACATTTTGATTTCTTTTGTTTGTTTCTCTTCTTTTAAGTAGGTTAGGATTGTATTCTAAACAAGTTAAAGAGAGTTGTTGGAGATGTTGAGTGAGAAGATGCTTGAGGGGCCTGATGTGGGTAGGGATTTCACCGGAGAAGTCTTTGTTGGAGAGGTAGATGATACAGGATCTTGAGGAGGGAGTAGTTGGTGACTGGGAGGTTTGGGAGGGTGGAGCCATTTATGCGGTTGCCGTGGAGTGGAGTGGAGTGGAGGCGGCGAAGCTGGTCCTGAGAAGAGAGTATCAATGAGGCCTCGCAGGTCCAAGGATGGGAGGGAGAGGGGGATCAATGTTAGTGCTGCAGTGGACACCATGTCATGAGAAGGTGTAGGCATCACATGACGGCCAGTTGCAGAGGAGGTTGTCGTGGGTGTCGGTCTCTGTTTGAAATCTAACGAGTGCATCGGTGTCATTGATGGGTCGAGCGGAGGTCCACCTCCCCAATAGATGACGAAGGTGGTGAGGTCCCGGCACCGGAGAGTGAGAGTTTCCATGAATGAGAGAGAAGGGCTAAAAATGGCCAGACATGGGTGAGTTTCATTTGACTAGGAAAAACCAAGATGCATGCGAGTGGAACAAGCTTGTGTTGAATGTGGCTTTTTTTTTTAATACTTACTGGATGGGCGAGTCTCTGACTCTTGACTAATTTTTGTCAATTTTTTTCTTGACTCGGGCGACTTGCTCAAGTCAAAGCATGGTTTTTACAACTATGTTCTGAAGATCAAGGTGTTCCCTAAAAATTCCTTTTGCTTCTCTTATGAATTTTGTAGACCATGGGAAGACCCCTGAACTGGCTTGACTAGTTAACAGTTCCCACTTCTCATTAGGAGGTACCTTAGATATGCTCTTACTTAGGCCTAGTTTGGTTAGATGTGAAATGAATTAAAGTGAAGTAAAACTGAAAATAAGAGTGGAGATTCAAATGTTGGGCTATACCAGCTCCCTCTCTCCCTCTCTCCCTCTCTCCTTGCTCCCTTTTGTCGAATCTGATCCGCACCCCTGATTGGTGCACTCCCCATCGTACCAACATAGAAAAAATGTTGGGCTATACCAGCTCCCGCAAGAACAATATTTCTGTTCTAGGATGGTTTTTTGGCAAAATCATAGTTTTTAGTTTCTGTTGGAAAATAGTTTTTTTTGGTGTTTAATGGTGTTTGATAAACCTGTTCTGGAAATAGTTCCAAAACACTTTTAGAACATCAATGGCATTTGATAAAAACTGTTTTGAAATGGATTCTAAACAATTGTCTTCTTGAAGTAATTATAGAGTTGCCATTAAAACTATAATCCGGTTTGAAAAGTAATTCTCATTCCATACTAAGCTAATATTAACAAAAATAATGAAAGTTTATGGATTCTAACATTGTCTTGTTAAAGTAATTACAAAAATGCCAAAATGAAAAAGTACGGATTAGACATGTCCAGTTTCTTCAAATTAAGAAGTCTTAATACATTGATTGCCAAAATGATTGTTCAAAAAAAAAAAAAAGTCATATTACATCAAATTTCAGGTGCCTATGATACGTAGCCAACTGAATCGCAATATTGATCCGCATGTCATTCATTTGAGTAGCAGGAAGCCCTAGGCGATTGTGAGAAGAGAGGTGATGGTGAGAAGAGAGTTGTGGATTTTATTGGGCACACTTCTCAACGAAAAACTCAAAAACAACCTTAGTTTATCAAACGGTTTTTTTTGGTGTTTTTGTGTTCCCAGGGCACAGAAAAACAAAAAAACTATTTCTTAGGAGAGTTATCAGACGGAGCCTAAGTAATAGAATATATGATCGGTGTTCTCTATGGGGGAGCAATAGCATGATCTCTGCACGTGCGAGGGCCAATGAGAGCGCATAATCTATGAAACATCTTAAGACGGACTCGGCTCCTGGCCAGCACCAGGCTGTGTATGTGCAGTGCTGGACACAGTGAGGCGTGAAAAGACCGTCTCACCTCTGCCCGAGCAGGGGTGAGGCAGTCTTTTCACGCGTCACTAAGTCCGGCGCTGCACATGCAGCCCGGGCAGGGTGCTGGACAGAAATCCTTTTCACCTGAAGACTTTCGATATCAACATAGCTTTTGCGAAATGCTTCATTGTATTTTGATGAAAGGAGAAGCCCAAAACCATTGGCTCTTATTACATGTTATTATTGCACTTTTAGCATATATATATGGATAAAATAGACAGAAAAAGCGCTAAACGAGAGAGTTGACAATGAGTCTGAAGTCCTCGAAACAGATAGCCCCATCTCCATTCACATCCATGGAGGCTATTATATTCTTGCAATCCTCCAAAGATAACCCAACTCCCATATTCCCTACAAGTTCATGAAACTCCTCCCCTGTCAAGAGCTCATCACCATTAAGATCCAACGATTCAAAAGCGGTTCGAAGGAACGCGCCCAAGTCCCCGAGCTCCATGTTTTTTGTGTTCATCTCCAAGAACTCTTCAATGCTCAATAACCCATCCTTGTTAATGTCACCTAGCTCCATCATAGCCTTCACATCTTGCTCACTTGCACCATACCCAAGTGAATTCAATAGTCCACCAAGCTCTGCAGAAGTGATGAAACCATCGTTATCGGAATCGAAAGCTCTAAATGCCTCCACCAGACTGAAGACATGGCTTATTACCTCTGTCTGTGAGGAGATTGATCCGAGTTGAGCCATAGATGAATGGAACTTGCTAAGTATGTTCAGTCATTGTTAAGAGATCTCTCTTTAAATAGAAGAGCTAAAAGGGCTACATATAGAGATATTCACAATACCGCCTTTATGTCGACATAAAGCTAAAAAAGAAGAAGGATCTTATTCCTCCAAATGTTATTCCTCATTATCCTCTGTCCATGAAAGATGAGCTCGACTGCGATATACAAAGAATGTACCACAGTGTTGGATGAAGGTTCTTATTCTCCGAATGATATTCTTCATTATCCTCTATACATGAAAGTAGATGAAGTTGACTGTGATAGACAATTGATGTACCTGTGTTGGGTGAAGGTTGTTTTATGGGAATGATGCATTATCAAATTAATGTAATGTTAATAAGACCACCGACAAAAACCCGATCGAGCTCATGAAAAATGTCAAATAATTTGTAACTTTACTCGTTTGCTCTTTTAGTATTGCACTTTTTTTCCCCCTTTAATGAGAGTAAAACTTGAAAAAAAATGCAAAAGACAATAACAACTTTTGATAATGACATATAAGTAGCTTTTAAGTTATTTTGAAAACCCTCTTTTAACCATAACAAAAAAAACTTTTAAAAGGATATGGCAGTGAAGCTACTTAAAGCCATCTCAATAAAGCTGATGATGGCAGTAACTGGCCTTTGGTTTTCCCATATGCAGTTAATGTAAAAACCATTTTGAATTGGGTCAAGACCGAGAAGGAAGGGAGAGGAACTCCGACTTTTGAAACATCTGAACAAACTTTCGCATTTGTAGGCTATGAGCAATCAAAAGAAGATTACAAGTTTTAAATACATTTATAGAGGTGCCATTTAGACTGTCCAATATAAGGATACATTTGTGAGATGAGCTATATAATAGGTAAGCTATATGATCAAAGAACCTTTAGGGTGGCAGCCAAAGAGAGATCCATGTCTTTGTCACTTCACTTGAACCCTTCTCATTTCATCCAAAGAAAATTTGCTCATAGTAGAAACACCATTTTTCTTGTTAGCATGGATCCAGTTGAGCTCTAGTTGAAAAATGTTCCTTTTTTTTTGGCAGAAGTTTTCTTTCACCAATGGAGTGGGAAGAATTCTCTCCCACATCCCATCACAAAGTCTCACTCCTTATTGTTTAGGATCAAAACTACTCTTCCGCTTGGCCATCCAACGATACCAATGCCCATGGTTAATATTTCCTCCTATACTATGGGTGAAGGGAAACTCAATCTTTTATTTTATTGAGCAAATTACATGCACCCCCTGGTGTTTGAAACAATAACAAAACACCCTCCCTAGCTTCAATTTTAACGTATAACCCCCTGATTGCTCACGGTTAGGGGTGTCAGATGGTCGGTTCGGCTCGGTTTCGGTCGGGCTGAATCGGTTTCAATCTTGGAATGGTGAGACCAAAACCAAACCGTTAAGAAACTTCGATTTTCGATCGGTTTCGATTTCGGTCCGCTGCGATTTTGGTTTATTTCGATTTTTTAATATTGGGTTATTACCGGTTTAGATCAATTTGTTTTCAGGTTTGAGGCACAATTAAATCTTAAATTCCTAATTTATAGTGAGGAAAGATTTGATAAAAACACCTTAATTCACCTTCCCCCAGTCAAAACAATCATACAACCATAAACAAGAAAATTGATTTAATATGTTCATGTTGTAATTCAAACAAAGAATAATAAATTATATGGGGAAGAATGGAAGATATATTCAAATCAATGGATAATTATTATTACAAATCATATAATTATTTATCATTAATTGTAAGAGAAAGATAATTAAAATTGAAATCAACGAATAGTCACTGAGAAGATAAGTAATATTGAAATCATAGAATGAACCTTACTTTCAAATCATTTATTTGACAACCAACTAATTTTGTATAGTAAACAAGGAGATTAATGGAAAAAGCATTGTTAAAATGAAATTTCTTTTTTTCATAACCTCATACTCATTGATTTGTAAGAATTCCCCTTACAATCAGAAATTTGTTCACTAACTCAATGATTTTTCCTTATCAATTCACCTATTCATAACCTTATACTCACTCAATGATTTTTTTTATCGGTTTCATTCGGTTCGGGTTTCGATTTGCTATCGATCGGCCCGATTTTCAGCCGGTCCCGTCATACCCTAGTCCAAAACCAATCCAATAAGGATCGGTTCGGGTTTTTTCGGTCGGTTTCGTTGATCTTAACGGTTTGGGTTAGGTTTTGACACCCTTACTCACGGTGTTACTAAGCTATTAGTTTTTAAAGTAAAAAAAGACCATTTTACCCTTTTAGTTTAGTGATTTATTAACCATTTTACCCTTATTCCCATTCTTCTCCTGTTGAACGGTCTTTTTCATTTAAGAGGTCCTAAAACAAATTCAGTAATGATGGGGATATCCCTGTCTTCAACCTCCGCCTAAAACAGAAAAATCAGAAAACCCCAAGGGGTTTTTGTGATTTTCAGCCGCCGATTCCGGCTTCTCCTGATGGTATTCGGCTTCCATGATTCTGGTGAATGACGACGTGACTCCGGCGATTTTGATGCCGGTGTTTGATCGTCGTTCTAATGCCCATAGGAAACCCTTAATCCGATTGAAACCCTAATAAAACCCTTCTTTTAATGGCCGATTCGGTCATGGCTGTACAGCCTTTGTGGGCCTTAATATACACCTGCTATGGTGTTTCAAACGGCAGCCATGGCTGCCGATCATGGTGGCCTTCGGCTGCCCAATTTTTTATTTTTGAAATGTCAATGGCTCTATCATTGTTTCATGTCATAATATTAAACTGAAATCAGCAAACCAGTGAGGTCTAAATATAACCGGCAACAAGTAATGGAGAGAAACAGATTAGATTAGGGTTTGGGTTTAAGAGAAAAAATTGGGGTTTCTAGGGTTTGGCTGGTCAGAACCAGCTATAACTTGGATCGAGTTCTCCAATGGGGCAAGGGAACACTCGATCAAAGTATAAGCAGATTTCCATGGCTGTTTTGGGCTAGGATGAAAATAGATCTTGGAAAAGAAAGGGGAATGGGAATCCTGGGTTTGGGGATTTTGGACTTGTTGGTGATGAACAAACTTGAAATCAGAAATTGTTGATGATGAAGAACCTGATTGGGTATCCTAATGTTCCCAATCCCCTGTCTTCCACGGATTAGAGATGATTTCTTGGTTAGTTTGAATCAATTTTAATGTGGATTTTCAGTTACTTAAAGGTTTATTTTAAATTGATGTAGAAGTTCAGGGATGGGGTTGCTCGTTAATGGTAGCAAGAGTTCGTCGGAGAAGACAGGGATAGGGTTTGGGCTATGGTTATGTTTTATAAGGGTAAAATTGTCCATGACAAAAATTGAAAGATAATATAATTATTTTCAAATGTTTAACTACACCTAACGGTTTAAACTTAACGATGAGAGCTTATTTGTATGCCTCCCAATTATCCAGAGGGTGCACGTAAAAAATGAAACTAAGGGTGCATATAATTTGCTCTATTTTATTTTATTTTTTCTAGTCACATTGAAGCTTTGATAATGTCTAACTTTGATGGAATATTGTCCACTTCACCCTATCTAATCATAGATTGAATGTCATATCGACCATACATCTTCTATATTTCAATTTCATGCTTTATAAAAGACATTAAAAGTCATTTTCCTTTTTGAGGTGAGTTCTATTTCTCGAGGATGAAGGCTTTATTAGTAAAACACATCTCTTGCATTTTTTGAAAAAAAAACCAAAAACAAAAACAAAGAGGGAAGTCTTGTACCAAATGTGACTAGATATGATCCATGTGGCATATATAGGTCATTTGCCATTTAACTAAATGTAACTCCTCATATGGCAAAACCAGATGCTTCAGTTGCTATGCTTTCCAACATTGCATCAATTTGTGACCCTCTTTTTTCCCTCCAATTTTATTTATTAAAAATTTTTTAGATGACCACTCAGTACAATATTCTAAAATATCGAATACATTGTGGGTCATCTAGAAAATGTGGACCAATTATTTTTTTTTCCCTTTTTGTCAAGCAAAAATTAATGTGTGGAACAGTGGCAGATCCAAACAGCCCCTATTCAATGTTGGTCCTCATTTTCGTTTTGTTATGTAAGTTTTTTTTTTTTTTTTTTTTGGGTCGAATTTTGTTATGTAAGTTACAATATATATATACACTAATACAGGTTCCCCTCTTCATTAAATGGAGCAATTTTCATGTGAAATGAGGATAATGATGGAGCAAAAATTATAAAGTTGATTCATCTTTAAATTTGTTAGGGATTTTAAGGCATAAGCCCACGACCTAGAGTCCGGCTCACCTCCTCGTACGAGGTCGCTCCTTAGGAGCTGACCTGCACTGAGATGGAATCCACTGCCATCAAGGAAAAATATTCCCCTCCCTCCCCCACCCCTATTCTATTCCCCTCCCCCCCACCCTGTTATTTTCTTTTTTAATGTCTTACTCTTACCTCACATCGATTTTTTTTTTAAGAATCTTACCTCATATTTGGATAAGTTCAAATTTGATTTTCTTATGAGATTACAAAAATATTGTTTTTGTATTCGTGGAATCCAATAATTTCACGTAAATGCCTTTGATTTAGGGGTGTCAATGGGTCGGGTTGGGCCGGGCCTGCCCTAAACCCTAACCCAACCCTAGAGGCCTTAACCTAAACCCTAACCCAACCCAACCCTGGCAGGGCCAAGAAACCCTCAACCCAGTCCCGACCCTGTCAGGGTTTTCTCTAACCCGACTTGACCCTGATTTTTTTTTGGTCTCTAACCCGACCTGACCCTGATTGACCCTATCTTGACCCTAATTGATAGGAGTGAGAATAAATCCATATAAAAGAATATATCTAAAAAAACCTGAAAAATTCTTTAAAGAAGAAGAATAGGAATGAGAATAAATCCATATAAATGATAAATTCATATAAAAAAATATATCTAAAAAAACCAGAAAAATTCTTTAAAGAAGAAGAATAAGAGGGGAAGCACTGTGATTGTACTTGCTAACTGTGAAGCACTATCATATTCCTGTTCCTTCTCATCCCACACAGGGAGGTAAGTTGTTGATTTTAATTTCATTACAAGTAATAACAATTAAAAACTGAAATAAGACATTCTAATAATAAATAACCTAAACTGAACCTCTGACCATAATTGGCTACACAACTTTAACCAACCAGCCTTTAAAAGAAAATATTAAATAAAGACCCCTTGAAAATTAAAGTCTCATACAAATACCATTGAACAGATTTTAACAATGGTCACAAACATTATACAATTGCAATTAACATTCCAATCATGCAATAAAAGATAAAGTGAGAGAGTGTCGATTGGGGTAGATGGAAGAGAAAATGGGAAAATTGTGGTATCGGTTCTGGGTTAGAGCTTAGAAATCAGATGGGAAAATGGTGGAATTTTGGTTTAGAGTTGAGTTCGGCCAAGCAAAGGGGCACAGCAGAAGAAGGCCGGGGTTAGGGTTTGCACCGGTACTGGTGCTAGCCCCCTTCGTCGGTGAAGGTGTTGATGAAGGTGCAGGAACTACAGCAGAAGTGGCATAATCTACAACACGATTCAAGAGAAAACCCTTGGGAGAAAGCGCAAGCTGCAGAGGAAGGTCTCATTGGCCAGAAATGACGCCACTTCCAACAGAAACGATGCCACTTGCTTATGGAACGAATTCGTTTACTTGCATCCTATGTCGTGCATCCCATGCCGTTTTGGCGACATTTCAAGGATTTTGTCAATCTTAATGTGAGATTCAAGTGAGCTTCGTGTTTTGCGACCTTAGTTTTCCTTAAACACATTTTGGGACCCAAGAGACATCCAAAAAACCCCTAGAAACCTCCTTTTGGTGGGCAAAAGCGATCTCCTTTCATCTAAAACCAAGATTGACCCTTCTTCTTAAAAAGAAGATCCATGAAGAATGAAAAGTAAAAACACATGCCTTGCACTGTTTTGGGACCCTAAGACTATAAATAGGAGCTCCTTTTCACATTTTAGAGGAGAAATTATATGAACGACGAAGAATGACGATTTTACATGAAAGAGAGACATATTGTTGCACTTTTAAAAGCTGCATAAAGTCCGGCTTGAGTTCGCCATAACACGACTCTAGGCCGCTAGATAAAAAAAAAATTCTCTATATTAAATGTTTTATTTTTTTGGTAGAATATATTAAATGTCAATGATGGATATTACACGATTCTCCATAGGTAAAACAGTAAATACAATACTCCTTTTAATAGTTTGGTCTTTTTGAATCTCGATTAAGATTAACAAGTTGGGCCTTTTGCACTATCATAGTTGGATAGGCTGTGAACATTTGTGCAAGTGTTGTCAAGTCAACGGATATTTTGGAAGCGAACCTATCGGGGGTCCTTCATGGGTGGAAACAAGCTTCAAATTTAGGCGTCATTATCTCTGAAGTTAAAAGCGCGAACAAAGAATTGATCCAGTCATTCTCTCGTGAAACTTTTAAAATTCCATGACACTCTCTTTCTAATTTCTTAGAACTTGCTGAACTTATAGGCAACTTTTCTAATATCCATAGTTGGAAAATCAGGTTTTCTGACTTGACTCGTCTTTTAAAAAACTTGGTGACTCGGTCTGGTTAAACCTAGTTAGGACGAGTCATGTTTTTTTTTTTATTATTTCTTAATTACAATAAGTTTTAATAATGACCCAAATAAAATTTCTGAATTACAATAATTATTAATAATGATCCAAATAAAAAGTTTTCGAAACAATAAGTTCATTGTCTCACACAAGAATCCACTCCTCACCTTCCTAGTTAATAAAATTAATTACTTAATTTGTCATCAATCTCTTTGACCCATAATCCACTCCTCACCGTAGTTAGTTATTTTGTAATCAATCTACTTAGACCCATAACCTACTTCTCACGGGAGTTAGTTATTTTGTGATTAATCTCCTTTGACCCATAGCCCACTCCTCCCATAAAGATGCTATAGTCATTCCAATCCCTAAAAATCAGCAACATTTTTTGTGTGGGCATATCGAACAATATTCAATTTTGGCAAGATAACAATAGGAGGGAGATAAATTACACAACTTGGTGGTTTTTTCTTGACTCGGACATAATTATCGATTATTGGAAAAATCGGACTGACCTGGACCGAGTCTGATCATTTTCTAAGCTTGGCGTATCTACATGACTCTTGACCAAATTTTATGATATTTTGACTCGAGTCGGGTGACTTGCCCGAGTCAAAACCTGGTTACCCAACTATGTAATTTCTCTTTTTAAGTATTTAGATGATACTAAGTTTAAGGTTATGTTAAATAGTATGGCTAGGAAAACTTTACTTGAGCAAAGTACCAATCCAAACTCTATTGTAAATATTCTTCATTTTTTATCAATATATTATCCTTTCTCAGCCAAAAAAAAATTCCTTTTAACATATTATCATATACACTACTTCCCCCACCAATCAAAACACAAGCAACGAGTTGTTTATGTCGTGGTTCATCTTCTCCAAGTTTGGTGTAACAAATTGAATCATCCCCGGCGGCCCACAAGCCAATACCAATGTATCGCTCGATCCTTCTGGCAAATGTTCCCTTAGAATACTCTCTGTAACAAACCCAACACTGTACTTCCATCTTTCCCTAATTGAATCTCCTACCACATACCAAACCTTTAATCTCTCATTCTTTGCAGACCAGGAATCCAACTCATCTCGCAACAAGATATCATCTTCTGTACGATTTGCATAAATCAAATACATCTCTGTTTCGTCTTCAGAATCCTTCAAGATTGCTTGGATAACTTGATAGATCGGCGTAATTCCAGTCCCGCCGGCGATCATTGCAAACCTCTTTGCAAACTTGTGTTTGCCATGGACGGTGAAGTTACCTTGGCCGGTATACTCAATATGTCCTAATGGACCCTTGATGTCAAGAGTTGAACCCAATGGAAGAGAGTCTAAGTACTGTGACATGAGCCCTTCATTGGGGAATTTAGAGTTTATACCCTTGAAATAGACTTTAATGATGAGATCGAAGTAGCCCACCTTGTCAATAGAGGTTGTTGGAGTGTATGAACGCATGCAAAGCTTTCCATTTATGGTAGCATAAACGTTAATGTGTTTCCCTATCGGCAATCCAAGGGTTTGATCTTCCGATGGTAATGCGAAACGAAAGACACGAACATCGTGAGAGAGTGAAGTCTTGGTGATGAGTTTGCATTGGATCTTTTCACATGGTATCAAAGCAACGTTCTTTGAAAGAAGAGTTGAATTGAACGAGTCATGAACTGAGTTAGCTGAGTCAGAATCGGTGGTAATTAGTTTGGCAATTTGATAATCTTCGAGCATTTTTCTTGCTTTGTCTGAGTGAATTGCATCAAACTCTTCGGTGCAATCAGTTCCAGCATTGATAAGGATGCTATCAGAGCCACCAGGGTGGTCGTTGAGGAACCGAGTGCAGTCATAAATCTGATCATGGACGACAATCCAAGCCGAGTCAACCGATTTATGCTTCTCCACCTCGGACATGGGTATCACGTCGGAGGAGGTGTTGGGCTGGTTACTCTCAGATGTCTTGAGGTACTTTTGTTGGACCATCCACCCGCCCGGTTGGTTTGCAGGCTGGGTCGGGTGCTCGAACACGATAAAGTTGTCACCATTCTGTAGCTTGCACACGCTCGCCTTCACTCTGAACCAGCAGTTGTTCATCATTCCCTACACATGTTAACATACCCAATTAATAAGTAAAATGAGGCTCACAAAGCCTTTTAAGATGTCGATGTTGATGGCTGAACCATATGCTCAACCGTAGCTAATTTAATTAGATTCATATCGAGTCTGTTGGCTTGGTTCAAGTTGGGTTGGACCAGTTTCTTAACCTCTCCATGAAACTTGGGTCGGGTTAGTTAATCTCTTCACTCGTGAATTATGCAACTTGAAATAATGGAAAGAACATTTCTGGAAGTAGAGACCACCATTTTAGGTGAAAGAATACCTGCCCTTAAAATTATTGATATATTTTAATCCACCATATGAAACATGCATGGAAGTTACCAATTTTATAGGGCAACTAGAGACGTAAATGAATGTTATGTGCCTAATGGGGTTCGATCTAGTGTATGTGTATTAGATTGGGCCATCCTAGTATGGGACAAGTTAAAAGACTTGATTTAACGACTTTCATCAGCTCTTGAGCTTTTAACGTATCAATCAAGTATGTAACATTTGATATTAGAGTCAGACACCATGTCATAGGTTCGACTCACAGAAGGCACTACCTAGGAGAGGGTTATCTGGAGTAGAGCGAAAGCCCTAAAAAATGGATTACCTGCTGTCAGGCAAAAACCAAAACCCACCTTTGGGGACAAAGGACTTTAGGGATAACTGATATGAGACTATTCTCCAAAACTCCCCTCACATGTAGGTAAGACGGAACTGCATACACGTAAACAAATGAACGGTCTAGAAACACCTGTAGCAGGACTAGAGAAAACATACTACAATACCATGTTACTTTTAGTAAAAATGATATTGTATTACATTGTGGAGACAAATACAAACACATAAAAATACCGTAACAATATATATATATAATACAAAGAAAATAAATATTTACACAATATTTCAATTAACACCTTAACCCAATTTCAATCATATCAACCCTAACCAGTAGTCATTGCCATCCCAAAACTATTTACTTCCAACTTGTAGGGGTTCTTCAAAACTTCTACCCAAACAAAACAAAAAAAAGGTTAAATACGCGTACCCCCTGTAATGCACCCAATATTCCTTGTGCCCCCCTAAGCTTCTGATAAGTCCACGTACCACTCCTCAATATTCCACGTACCACCCCTGCTTTACCCCCCTAATGCCATTTAAGTCCACACCAGGTATTAAATGCTAAAAATGACCAAATTACCCTTTCTTGTATATTTTCTAAATTTTGAAAAGACCTAATTGCCCTGACCTATTTGCTAAAATTTGAAAGACTAAAATGCCCTCATCTTCCCCAAATCATCATCTTCTTTTACCTACCCAATACTACTACCACCACCACCGCCGCCACCCACCAAATTTAAAATCGTCCGAATTCCATCACTGGACAGTAACATTGTGAAGCAGAACAAGATCCGTTTTGTCCATAAACTCAAAACCCTACTCCTCTCCAAACCCAAACACTACTTCCATCTACAAATCCTCCCCAAATGCCGCTCTTACCTCTCCTTCCCAAAGCCTCGTTCTCTCCTCTCCATGATCAACCGCTACCCTTCCATCTTCCAACTCTTCTCCATCCCCACCCCACCTTCATCTCCTTCACCCACCTATACCCAACTCTGCGTCCGTCTCACCCCGGCCGCTGCTGCAATCGCCGCCGAAGACTCCGCTCTCAAATCAACAATCACCGCCAAAATCCAGAAACTGCTCATGCTCGCTACCCACCACCGTCTCCTCTTGTCTAAGCTCTGTCACCTTGCTCTTGACTTAGGTCTCCCTCCAAACTTCTGCTCTCACCTTTGCAACGATTACCCAGATCGGTTTAAGATGGTACATACCACCTATGGCCGAGCCCTCGAGCTCGCCTCTTGGGACCCTGAACTTGCCATCCTGATCCCACCCGATGAAACTCGACCGGTTGGATTGACTGTTGACAGGCCATTGAAATTCAAGCATTTGAGACTCCAAAAGGGGCTGAATTTGAAGCGTCGTCATCGGAAATTTTTGATCAAGTTTCAGGAATTGCCAATGGTTTCGCCTTATAGAACACACCTGATGAGGCATAAAACACCCCACCTATCAGAGGCTGCCACATGGCCGACCTGACCTCAGTCCGAGAACCGAATTGGGCCGAGCATGAAACCGGGCAGACCCCATCTCCGATAAGTCACCTGACAGAGCCAGACTCGCGCAAGCTAGCCGGTGGCTGAGGTCGAGCTCATACAGGTCAGCCATAGACTCCTGGCCGAGCTTATTGCCGAGACCAACCTCTCGGGCCGACCTCCTAGGCCGAGGTGACGGCCAAGGCCGACCTACCATGCCGCCCTCCTAAGCCGACCTCCGAGGCCGAGCCCTCCTCCACTGAAGCTGCTATAGCGCCCCACCGGGGATCTCCGGGCCACGTCAGCGCATCCCGAGAATCACGGGATAAGGATCGAGCCATGATCCCAGCGCAACACGGAATCACACTCTACATGGACTCTTACCTTAATAAGAGCCCGACCCCGAAGATAGCTCTCCACTCCGCTCTACGTGAGAGAACCTTCCGAAAGAAGGACTCCTACCATACTAGGACTCTCCCAACCGCCTCATCTCATCTTCACTCTATAAATACCCAGGTATGGAGCACCATTCCTCATCTCACTTTTACTAGCAGTTACGCTGTTGCACTGGTGATCTAACTTTAGCATCGGAGAGTCCTAGGCCGGAGCCACATCGGCTCTCTTGTGCTCATCACTTGGTCTTTGCAGGCTCATCCGTGGGCGAACCAAGCATCGGAGATTTCCACCATCAACAACACCATACTTGCCTTGTTTGAGTGATGTAGAAGAAGACTTTAACTTACTCAAAATCTAGAAACCCGTTTCGGTCCCTATCAATTTCAAAGAATAAGTTGGGATCATAGATGTGTACCCATTCTTTTTCAGGAAATAATCAAATTCGTTGATACTTATCCACCCATCTCCATCCACATCCATGCTCCTAAACAAGCTTTCACCATACTTCTTAAGCTCAACTGGACCAGCTTCATAAAAAGCTAAGGCAGCCTCATGTATCTCTTCCATTTATCTATCTCTCTCTCACTTGTCTGTGTATGTGTGTGTTGTGGTATGAAGGTCTCTCTAGGTCTTTTTTATATTTGCAGAGATCAACAAGATAATTTGCAGTCAATCAATAAAAACAAAATGCCAGATATGATGGGGAAATTTTTGGATTTTATTTTGAAGAAAAGTCGTCGTTTGACGAAAGATAGGTCAAGAACGACGTAGAGTAGACCCAGTCTTTGGCGGCGATTGCAGCAGTGGCCGGGGTGAGACGGACGCAGAGTTGGGTACAGGTGGGTGAAGGAGAGGAAGGTGGGGTGGGGATGGAGAAGAATTGGAAGATGGAAAGGTAGCGGTTGATCATGGAGAGGAGAGAACGAGGCTTTGGGAGGGAGAGGTGAGAGCGGCATTTGGGGAGGATTTGTAGACGGAAGTAGTGTTTGGGTTTGGAGAGGAGTAGGGTTTTGAGTTTATGGACAAAACGGATCTTGTTCTGCTTCACAATGTTTCTGTCCAGTGATGGAATTCGGACGATTTTAATTTTGATAGGTTGCGGCGGTGGTGGTGGTGGTAGTATTGGGTATGTAAAAAAAGATGATGATTTGGGGAAGATGAGGGCATTTTAGTCTTTCAAAATTTTGCAAATAGGTCAGGGCAATTAGGTCTTTTCAAAATGTAGAAAATATAGAAAAAAGGGTAGTTTGATCATTTTTTAGCATTTAATACCTGGTGTGGACTTAAATGGCATTAGGGGGGTAAAGCAAGGGTGGTACGTGGAATTTTGAGGGGCGGTACGTGGACTTATCAGAAGCTTAGGAGGGTACGAGGAATATTGGGTGCATTACAGGGGGTATGCGTATTTAACCCAAAAAAACAAAGGGTTTGTTGCATGTGAAAACCTCCGTTGCCCGGTTCGCCCACGGATGAGCCTGCAAAAAATCGAGTGAGCGCAAGAGAGCCGATGTGGCTCCGGCCTAGGAATCTTCGACGCTCAAGTCAGGTCTCCAGTGCAACAGCGTAACAGCTTAGTAAAAAGTGAGATGAGCAATAGAGCTCCATACTTGAGTATTTATAAAGGGAGGTGAGGCGGTTGGGAGAGTTCTAGTATGGTAGAAGTTCTTCTCTTGGAAGGCTCTTCCATGTAGAGCGGAGTGGAGAGACATTTTCGGGGTCGGACTCTCGTTAAGGTAAGAGTCCATGTAAAGTGTGATTCCGTATTGCGTTGGAATTGTGGATCGACCCTTATCCCACGATTCTCGGGTGGTGCTGACGTGGCCCCGTGATCTCCAATGGGGGCATTATGGTGGCCTCTGTGGAGAGTTCGGCCTCGGCCTATGTGACCTGAGGGTCATCATAAGTTGTGTGTGGGCTCGGCCGCACTATGGTGCTCCAATCACGGCCGACTTGCGTAGGCGCGGACCAAGGGGTCGACGGGCGTGCAGCTCGGCCGTGAAGGGGAGATCTCTGGGTCAGCATTGATCTGTCATCGTGTCGTTCACTCAATGCTCGGTTGAGTTCTCGGTGAGGTGCGTGCTCGGCTGGGTGCTCGACCCCCGAGTGGCGGAGTATGAATTTTGGCGATGACCTGGTCGGCCCGGCTCCGCACGACTCGATTCAATTCAGAGATTGTCCTCGACTCGGCCATGTGTCAGCCTCTGATTGGTGGGTGATTTATGTCTTATCAGGATTTTTCAAAACCCTAACCATTTAGAGAAAGGGGCCATTTAACTTAGTACGCTGACATTCCATCCGCCGTGACTAAATCAAAAGTCCAAAGCAATTCACATCATCCAGTTGTTTGATGTAAACATGACATTTGTTGTTGAAGGAAAAGTTAAAACCCAATACATATGGGTCAACATCAAGTTTAATAATATGTTGGGTTGGACTTTGGAGCATGGTTTGAGGGATCGGTATCGGAACGATTCATGATACTTAGATCCGGGCAATCCCATATTAATAATTTGGTATGATCAAAGGTAAAAAGATTAAAAATTGATTTTTTTTAAGAAAAATAATGATAAATTTGTTCGATCGAAATCAGCTCAAGACGATCTGAATCAGTATCAACTAAGACCGATCCCGATACCAATTACTAATACCATGCTGTAGAGGTACTTACCATGACATTCCATATGAGAGTCTCAGGTTGAGTGTTGAGAGCTTCATCCCAAGCCCTTAAAGCAATCTCTTTGGTACCAATTAAGTCATCTAGCTTCTCCACCTCAAGGGACCAAAAGCACCAGCACCAGTACTTGCCATATTTGTTAGGTTTCTCCTTAATGTCCAAGTGGCAAACCATCCACGTTTCTCCACCGTCCAATGTCACCTCAACACGTATTATCTTTCTTCCTCCACCTATTAAAAAAAAAGTACAAAACATCAAATTAAATTAAAGCCGCTAAGGTAAATTATAAAGGGAGAATGTTTTCTGTGCCACAGCGCAGCCTGTGCAAAGGGCTGGGTGGTTATTACACTCACCCCATGTACATGAGCGGAGGCTGCGCTGCGGCACAAAGAACAGCACCCCAATTATAAATTACCTGAAGATTGAATTTACACTACACAACTTTCTAATTCTCTGGTTTCAAAAAGGATTTTGATCAAAATTATACAAGAAGCTGCCAGATGAAAAGGCTAACTAATATGCACCGAAAAAAAAAGGCTAACTAATAAGCTTTTGGTTTTCCGTGCTGGTCCGTTCCTTGGAAAATGTTTCATCAATTGCAACCACCAAAATTATACTATAAAACACCATGGAAGAAAATCAAGCCACCTGGTTAACTTGTCTAGTGTCTTTGTCATCATTTCCAAGGTAGGGTTCATGAATAAAGATTTCTGATCTTACCTATTTCATTGTTTAACTTGATTTGTATATTTGTAATTTTTATATATATATTTTATATTTTCTCGAAAAAGGGAGAGAGAGTCATGGATTATATATATGAGAAAAAGAACTCTCTGGAGTGTACGTCTTGTATCAAGACATAGAGTGGGGGTGAAATGACTCCTCTCATCATCACCCCTAATTGCTACTTGATTGCATACGGTGCATGACTCTTGCACCTAGACACAGAATCGCTTGAAATGATTGTTGTGTCTTTGGGGATTTTTACCTTTCTATGAGACATGACGGTCTTTTCACATGGCTCTATGTCTAGGCAGAAGAGTCACGCACCATATGCAACCAGATAGAGTTCTTTTCCCCATATATATGCAAATTTATTAATTTTCTAATAATGAAGTAAGTGATTTTGATAATAAGGAAAATCCGAAAATGTTCTCTGTGGGGAAGGCAAAGGCCACATCTAGACACAGTGAGGAGTAGAAATGATCACCCCACTTCCATGAAAGGCGGAAAATCTGCCCTCCAAGGTGCCAGCGCACACTCTCATTGTCTGTCGTGCATACATGGCCCCTGTGCTCCACCACAGAGAACGAACTCCCTTCATAATATTATGAAACCAATAATAAGGGAGTTTATAATAGAGTCTAGAACCCTCTTAAATATTAAAAAAAATAAAAAAATTCCTATATATTTAATGGGAAAGAGAACACCCCACCCGGTCGCTTAATGCACGTCACTCTTGGACCCTGACATAGGGATGTGCAAAATCATTATCGCACCCCAAGAACCCCAAAAATGATCAGAGATGCAGCAATCATTTGGTACCCCACACAGAGACGACATGTCTAGCACGACCAGGTGGCGTTCTTTCTCTCATATTTAAATGATTCCATTGGAACCTGTATATGCGTAGCCCTTTAACTTATACGGCCTTTGAGTCGTCCAGGAGTTTATCGGCAAGATCTCCTCGTGACATGGCGTTGTTATCACGGAGTTAATATTTAACTCGTTGATGATGTATTCGGGCTTATACCACCAAGCTGCATCGAATTAACGATCAGAATCAGAATCAGAATCTTTGAAATTTTTTTTTTAAATAATAAAAAATTCTCCAAGTTGGTCTCAAGAGTAGGCGCAGTGCACCTTCGGTGTTCGCTAGCTCGGAATCCACGTGGGATGGAAGGACTCTGTTGTCACTATAGTGATAGTAGTTCTTTGACTCCTCTGTGGTGACAATTATAAGCTTTAGCCATTTCACCATCCGCCCTCCAGTAAACCCCGGTATGATCATCCGTATCGGAAACCCATGGTCAGGCGTTAAAAGCTCTCCGTTCTGCATATACGCCAATATGATATCACGCGATGGATCCATTGCGATCTCAATCTTGATGCTGGTCCCATATTTAGATCCACCACCGCCATTCAAATCCTCCGCTCCTTCAAAACACACGTTCATTGCTCCCATCTGACGGCTATAGATACCGCACCGCTTGAGTACATCTCTTAACCGTACACCGCGCCACACAGAAGTGGAAATACCCGCAGCACCCCAGTTGAATCCAATAGTTTTCTTCACCATATTCTGTTCTTTGCGTCGGTTCCCGGCGCAAACGAGTGTGACCGGGAATTCACAACTCGGGAATTCGTTCACGAGCTGGTCCATGGTGAACCGGGTTGGACGCTTGACCAGTCCGGTTACCTCCACTGTCCAATCCTCCCAGTTTCCTTTGGGGACATGGCCATGGTTACGAACGTAGTGAAGTGGTGCAGGAGTGATGAACCCGTGATGCATCAACCGAGTCAAGGATGGTTCGCAATTGAAAGGGTGCTTACCGGTGAGTCGAATCAATGACGGGTTACGCTCGACCCAGCTATCGGCTGTTCCCTGATCACGTAAATCTAAGATTGACGGTTCAACCTCATCGTTAACTTCTCGGAGATGATACGTCCACTGAGAGTCAGACTCGCCTTCGTCTTCACTCGAAGAATCGTCCACTGGAACGGCAAACCGCCGAGTGAAAGGGGTTCGGTAGCCGTGGATGACGCCGGTCAGACCGGGTTCAAGGTACTGTCCGTTATGAACAAAGGCAGCCATTTAAATTTGAAGATTGACAGAGAGCCTCAGAAGGGAAGGACAGAAGGAGGGAGAGGTGTCTCTGTTCTTGGGATTCACTTTCTTATTCACTTTTTGTGACGCTAACTTCCTAGAGTTTTCAGTTTCAGATGGTTTGGAAAAGTGGAAGAAGGGATTTTTCTGGGAATATTTATAGAAAAAAAGTGTGGAGGGTGAGGGTGAGGGTGAGGGTGGGGGTGGGGCCTACTGCCAATGGGAGGTGCCAGAAGTAGTAGAGCCGGAAACTAAGGGCGCCGCCAACTGCGGAGCCGGATATACCGATATACTAAGTATATCCTGCGGAGCTGATTTCATTTCGGGGTTTCGGGTCTTTTGAATGGTGGGTCATCATTTCACTTGAGTCCGTAGACAAGCTGCACCCTAAGGCCTAAGCCGGTCAACGACAAATTTTTTTGTTTTTGGTCGAAAGTCTTTTAAAAGATGGTTTGATTGTTGAAAAGTGTTTTCCACTAGGGATAAACGGATCGGATTCGGCTTGGATAGTGCTATATCCGTATCCGCATCCGATTAATGTTTGAACGGATTTGAATAGTGTTAAATGGATACGGACACGAATGCGGATCAGATATTTTATTCGTTTACATGTAAATATAGCTTTTCGGATAACTATAGTCTATCCGTATCCGCATCCGTTTAACTTTTAGACGGATTCGAATAGTGCTAAATGGATACGGACACAAATATAGAAA
This sequence comes from Telopea speciosissima, assembly GCF_018873765.1. Lineage (NCBI taxonomy): Eukaryota > Viridiplantae > Streptophyta > Magnoliopsida > Proteales > Proteaceae > Telopea > Telopea speciosissima. Next base: position 56,005,296 of record NC_057920.1, read on the forward strand.
CGCATTTCGGCTATTCATTCACACCCCTATTTTCAACCACAAAAAAAAGAGGGAAAATATCAGCCCCCTCCCCTTTAAGTTTCCTTAATATCAACCCTGTACCTAAGTTTTGAAAAATGATAAATTCCCTCCCCTTGTTTATAAAGATTGTATCAACCGTAGCTTAATCATTAAAAAATGCCATTAATTGATGATGTGGACATGTGTAATTTTTGTAAAACCCCAGATTAGTATTCATGTGACTTGCTACTCTACTTTGTTCAAGGATACACATAGGTGTCATCAGGGTTGCAATAGGGTTGGGTTCGGTCAGACTTTATAGAACCCTAGCCCAATCCTAAGTCCACTTACCTGAGCTCAGGCCCGACCCGACCCTGACTCAAGGCCATAAAAATCCAAACCTAACCCTCCCTTAGGGTCGGACCGGTCTGACCCTAATTGGCCCTGATCATGAGGAGGGGTAAGGAAATATATGGGCTGAAATGGGCCGGGGAGAACATTATCAATTTTACGTAAAACAACACTATAATAAAATATATTATATCACTTATTGTCTTCATATATAATATATTATATAAAAAAAATGTGAGTAACGTTTAAAATTTATAATATATATAGGGAGAAGTTTTCATACACAGCCGTGTAAGTATGCACGATGGTGTCCTCTCTCACAAAGAGTTGGAAAAGTCATAAACCCCCCACCCATTAATTAATGCCTTGAAAATCCCACCCTCTCACACGACTGTGTAAGTCGTGTATGAAAACTTTTCCCATATAGATATATTTTATAGTATTTACTTAAAACAGGGTTGGACTTAGCCTGGCCAAGCTTACCCCAAGACCTCAACCCTAGCCCGACCCGACCATTACTCAGGGCAAAAAATTTTCAGCCCTAACCCGCCCTCAAGACCAAATATCTCAGCCCAAGCCTTGTTCGGGCTCAAGGGGGTCAGAACGGGTTCGGACCGACAAGGTCAAACTTGCATCCCTAAGTGCCACACTGCCAGACTACTATAGTTTTCCTAGTCACGCGGTCTCACAATCTCATTCCCTTTTATTTCTTCTCTTCCTTCTTTTTTATTTATTTTTATTTATTTTTTATTTTTTAATTTTGCTAGAGGGTCAAATTGTATTGAAAAGAATAAAAGAATGCAGAAACTAACGTCTGGGTATACCCAGAAGAGTAAGAAAGAAGCTCCCAACTGCTACCTAAAAAAGCGAAATCTAGGTCTACAAAGAGCGTCAATAGCTAATTTACCGTAGATGAATCTAGTAAAAACAATCAAAGTAGAGCAAATGCCATTTTTGGCAAAATCTTTAGCTAAGTAGTCCAACGATAGGATTCGCCTATCTAAAACAGTGAAAAAATCTTCTTACTGATCTGATTTTGGAAAGGAAGGAGAGAGAGAGAGCCGAGGAAAAGATTTTGCATGCACCGATTGAACTACAGCTCCAAAATCAGACTCTATCCATTATTTCGTAATTCCCATATTCTTGGCCACTGAGATCCCTGCAATCAAACTTAGAAATTACTCTTTATTCTTAATTCCAAGAAATCTTCGGTAAGATGAGATTGATTTTCCTAAATGATCACGCAAGATATCATCCGCTCCAGCTCTGCCCGGATTTTATCCAATTGTGCTTTGGATTGCACCAGAATATTTCCAAAATTTCCTTCTCATTGCTCAGAATAATTGGTAGACCCAGACTAAATTTGACTCCCACAGATCTCTAAGGATTCTTGCAAAATATATTTTGGGACAGTGAATCTTTTATGGTAGCTCCTAGCATTTCTACCTACCCAAATATGATAAGAAAATTTCACTATCAACTTTCCAAACATTCATCAGTGCCATTCCTTGAAATTTGTGTCTCCACCAAATTAAGCACTAGTTCAACAATGGATTGATGGTACTGATTGAATAGGAAGAATCTCCTTATAGAATTTACTAACAATGATTGTATGAAATTCTGAGTTTGGTGGTGGTTTTGTAGTTGTTTGTAAAAAATATTTAATTATTATTAAAATTAAATAAATTTTTTTAAAATATTTTATGAATATTTACCGTTAAATCAATGGCCGAAATTCTCTATATTGGTTGTTTCGAAGAATTAGAGTTTTTTGATGATCATATTTTTCATACCCAAAAATTTATTATACAATGTTGCTATAGTGGAGGGATTTAAATATAATATTTCTATCACTTAGAGGTTTACATGTTATATCCATCTATTGTTGGGTTTGTTTATGAATTAGTGTTATATATTGGGTAAAAAGTACTTATTAATATAGATGAGTTAGATTCACCATGTATAACCTCAATTGAAACACCTTGTAGGGTCACACTCACCATGACAGACTGTTAGATGGCTTTCTATATCAATGTAGCGACAGAGGAGACAGATACCTCACAACTCTATTAGCCAACGATTTAGATTTTCCAAGCCAAATCAGGCCCGAGTTTATATGCAATTTGGATCCTCTATTGTCGAGCTGTCCCGTCCTGCCGTGCTGCGCAGACACAAAAAGGCAGGAAATGATTGCCTTACCCCCACTCGGTCAAGGCGCTTGAACAGGGGTAAGGCGGTCATTTTCTGCCTTGCTGTGTCTACGCAGCTCGGCAGTAGAGGATCCGGATCCGGATCCGGTGGGGCTAGGTGCTTGAAATCGAATCGATAGGGTCCTTGGTCAAAATTTATGCTTCAAATAGGGCTAGGTTTGGGTGTCTTTCAGCCCAAATTTTATACTTGGCTAGTTCATAATGAATAATTATCCCCTCCAATTTGTTGCCCACCCCAATTCCCTCCAATTCCTCACATAGGAGTGGAAATGACCACCCTACCCCAGCTTGGGCAGTGTGTTAGGACAAGGGGTAGGGTGGTCATTTCTATTCTTATGTGAGGAATTGGAGGGATTGAAGCGGGCAGCAAATTGGCCAAAAAGATCCTGTCCAGCATCCTGCCCGGGCTGCATGTATAGCCCCAGACAGAGTGAGGCGTGAAAAGACCGCCACACCCCTGCTCGGGCAAGGTGTTCGGGCAGGGGTGAGACGGTCTTTTCACTCCTCACTCTGTCCAAAGCTGCATGTGCAGGCCGGGCAGAGTGCTGGACAGAAGCCAAGTCCGCGAATTGGGGGGGATAACGATTCGTTCATAATTACCCTATATCGAAGGGCCAGAGACAGAGAGAGATGCCGAAACTGACTAGCTTTGTTACAACTGAAAACGATTAACATGCATGAACAGCTTTCATTCTTTCCACAGGTCATGTTCTTGATTGCCAAAAAACCCTGGTTTCAATGGGAAAGGAAAAAGCGGAGAAAGAGAGAAGGGAGAAGAAGTCCAGCAAGAATCATAGCAGAGTAATTGTCACTGTCTATGTTGAATCATCATCAACTGTTGCAGACCATAAACCACTTCATCATGGAAAATCCAATTCCTGCAAATCGAATAGGCAAAACCATTTCTCCTCTAAACCTTCAATATCAACAAGATATGGTTCCGATCGTAAGGCACATCTGCTTGCCTATGCTCAACAGCTAAGGAAGGAATTCCTGGAGACGAATTCCAGACCCACAAGAAAGGTAGGTAGGTAATTAACCTCATTTTTTTCATACAAATTTCTTATTACATTGCAAGTTTTGATTGACAATGGTTGAATTATAGTCGAGTTGGGGACATTCTCGAGCGAAATTTCGTCTATTCTTCCAAAGGATTTTCAATCCAGTGAGAAGCAAGCAAGGATATGATGATGAGCCGTTTCTATCAGAGAAGGAGAGATCCGAGAACAAATCTAATGCCCGAAGGAATTCTTCAAACCACTTCTGTGTAAGACATACATACTTTGCATCGATCGATCTACACTTCCCCTCTTTTTCATTTTCTTGTGTGATCCCACTGCAGGGGTAGGGTCTGGGTAGGGTCATAATGTATGCAGCCTTACCCCTGTTTTCGCAGAGAGAGAGGCTTTTCCAAACTCGAACCAGTGACCATGGATCCAGATCCCTGCCTGAGTGGGGGTAAGGCAGTAATTGTGCACCTTGCTGTGTCTTGCCAGCACGGCGCAGGACAGGCAGGCGACAATAGAGAATCCAAATTGAGTGAGGACTTGGTCACAATGGAGCAACTTTTACAGTTACACCCAGACCTGCCCTCTCATTTGAACGCGGTTCTAAGCATCAATATTCCAAATGCAGATTAGATCTGACTATATATAATTGGATTATTGTGATTGATTCTAATTATGCATTCTTTTCATACAGTTTGTTTGCTAAGTCTTGCACTTGTTGGTTCACAGTTTTCCCCTTAATATATTTGTGTTGCAGAGGCGACTTAGGTCTATGCTTAAAAGGTTATCTTGTGGTTGGAAATGCCACAAGGGGTGAAAAAGATCTATACTTGGTCGCATGATCTCTATACAAGCATCTGGACCAATGGATGAGTATGCTTCGGTATCTACCTAGGGGGTAGAGGCATCATTTCACAATGCCCTGTGATAGGGCTTAGAAAACACCACCAAGTAGAGATCTTTTTCCCATATATGGATTATATATATTCTTGATTTTCACTAGTTGGTGCAGTACCACATCAGTCTAATCCTTGCACAGCAAGAGAGAGAAGATCATGATATCATATTTGGGATCGGACAGTGTTTATATTTGGGAGAATCTTGTTGTAACGACAGTTAATGAAAAGGAAGTTCTAATCTTACTTCTTTGCCTTTTTATTATAACACAATACTGTGAAGAAAAACTAAAATCCTTCCTATATGAGGTAAACGGAAACGTTTGTCCAACGCTAATGTAGATGTATACTATAGCGAAGTGGGAAGAATATTCTCTCCAATTCTCTAAAAGTGTAGTGCAGTGTAGTGCGGTGTAGTTTGAGGTTGAGAGCTCGACACTTGGCAGGTACGACATCTAATGGTGCCGAGTTCAAAAAAAAAAAAAAAAAAAACTGACTCAATCAACCTTGAATCGTTGGATGTCGTGTCTGCCAAGTGTCAACCTTTCAAACCCCAAACTGCACCACATTCAACGATCAAGAAATTGGAGAGGATTTTAATCTGCAGTGGACCTACTCTGCATTAGTGGTGTAAGGCCATGTCCAGCTTGGATCCATGTCATCAATCATATTTCATGGGTTAACCCCGGCGTAGGGAGAACATCTAGAAGGTGTTCCAATGAGAACCAATAAGGTTGAATTCTACGTCTAAGTATTCTTTGACGCTCCACCTGTTGCGCAAGTAAAGAGAGAAATTGAGAGAACGTTTGGACGGAAAAAAAAAAGTTTTATAATCATAATTATGTAATTCTATTTAAAATTCTTATCATATTTTATAAAGCCTAAGTGGGATTCGATACATGCAATATGACTCAATTTTTTTGTTGTTCCTCTATGTCTAAAATCATATACAAACATTTCACCCAAATGAGGTTGTAATAGATTATATCATTTACTAGAGATAGACACATGGCACAAAGTGCTCAAATGCAACATTTCTTGGAATTCTTGCAATAACTCCACTGATTTGGCCTCTTCAGCTTTGTCGAGAGATGTGTGTTGGAGTCTACTAAGCACTTGACATGTATAATTGATCCTGGCAGAGTTCACTGTACACATCTTTTACTCTCAAATCTCTTTTTTTGAAAATGACCTCCGATATACTTTGGCTGGCCACCTGAGTATCAGTTTATTCTATTGGAGTTCACTATAGTCAAGTCAAGTACTTACTTATCCCCTAAAAGTATATCATCTTTGGGACAATACCCACATGCAGAGGCATGCCCTACCCACCATATCCACTTTTTATCCCATTAGAGATGGGAGTGAGCAACTCATCCATCAGATGCTAAGATTAGCCTGCCGGAATTCCCAAAGTGTCCTCAAGACAGTCCCCACACCCACTAGATAGGAAGAGGTCACGAGATCCTCACCGTTTAAAGGTTCTTGTATTGTACTTGTATTTCACAGTCGAGGGTGATGAGGTAAATTAACATTGATACGCATCACATACGTTACTTTAACAGTCATATATCTCATGCATATATATATATAATAACACATAAAAATATGCTACCTCATGTGACTAAGCATAAGTATATAGTAAGCAAACCACATTAAATAACAATTAAATATAAGGTATGGTCATGGGATACCACAATTATTCTCCAATGATTAACGTGCATCTCGATCTCATCCTGAAACGCACCCATTGGATGCAACATCCTTATAGTAGACATCACACCTTGATCTTGCATCATTTTCCTTCTTAATGCGCATCGCATGTATTTCATTACATTACATCTCATGTGCACAAATTTAAATTAAATCTCATGAACTGAAATTTAAAATTTAATAAATTACAACCCATCAGAAAATCTGGAGAAAACCAACCCTCTCCATTTAGGGTTTCCTAAGGGGGGGATATATTTATTAAATGGGGAGAATGAAAAGGGGGAAAGTATAATATAATTAAAATTTATGCATCACATACATCACACTTAATCTCATGACCATCCCATGCTAAAACAATGTGTTAAGCACAATACATTCTATTGAATAATATTTAACACTTAATATACTAAGCAAAAAAATTAAGAGTAAATTACTCCCCCCTCCCCTCGATTATGCTCTAATGACAAACCCCTCCCCTGGGTATTGAGTAATGACTCTCCCCTCCCCTGTATTAACAAGATTCTATCAACCGTACCCATTCCGTTAAAAAGGACTGTTAAGTGATGACATCACCTTAAAAATATTCATTTAAACCCCAAGATGCCCTTATTTTTGTGATATTCCAATAATACCCCTAACCATATCAAAACCCTAAAAACATCTCTAGGCCGTTTCTCCAGTGTGAGTAATGGTCACCACCACCACCGCCACCACCACTCGTAGCCACCGCCAGCACCACCGCCGCCTCACAACGTCCATAACCATTGTCGCATCCACCGCAGAGCAAGAAAGCCATCCAATCTTAGAGAACGGTTGGATTTTTTGTTTGTTTTGGTTGAACGGTTGGTGATTTCAAGGTTGGGTACTGCAGGTGATGGCAGCCTTTCAGATAAGGTGATGATATCTGATCATATCCTTTTTTCACTGTTTCTCGTTCTTCTTATCTTTTCTTCTCAAGACGCAGTCGATCATAATCTCTCCATCCCGCACATAACTTCCTAATTTGTTCTTTGCGCTTATTGAGCTATTGGTTGTGTTTCTTGTTCTATAACTTTAGATTTCAACTCGTTTTCAAAATCAATCATCAAAACCCAATCTTTTCACTGTTTTCCAAGAATGCTTCTTCAAGTAGGAATTCTAAATTTCTCAATCTTAGAATCTAATTTTTTAATTATGTTTTCAAATCTAGGTATCAGTTTGGAATCTTAATTTATCGTTGTTTTCAAAACCAGATCTTTCTACTGATTTCATGGAATCCTAATTCCAACCTGATTTCTTAAATCTCCCTGTTTTGAATCAAATATTGAGTTTTGAGTTAAACCTCAGAGAGTTGAGTGTTGCCTGGTGGAACAGCGTGTGGACTGTGGGACTGTTGGTATCTTCCCTAGCTTCCTCCTTTCCCTCCAGTAAGCCTTCTAATCTCCCTTTTCTCTTTCTGTTCCTTCTTCCTTTTCTTTCTTTTCCTCCTCCTTCCTTTACCTCATATCATCTCTAACTGCTTCGCGCTAGTTCTGACAGCAAGAGAGGCATCGATCTCCCTACAGTTTCCTTCTTTTAATCTCAAGTTTTGGGACTTTATTATCTAGCAAGGTGATCCCTTTCTTCAAGCTCGTTCGAGATCCCGCTGGATGGGAAGTTTCATTCGAATTTCGTGTCCGGTTCTTCATTCTACCGCTAGATCTAGTTTCGTCTCCTCCGGTTCCTTTGTTGTTGGTTGTTCCGACATTATAACTGTTCTATTTGGGAGGACTAGTAGTGGGGATCTCTCACCTGGAATTTCATATTCAACCTTGACCATATGACAGAAACATCCGAATTCTTGCTGGACTTCGGTTTGGAATTATTCCATTGCGTGGTGATATCTGTGTGTGTCTCGAGTTATCATTTTCTCACCATGGAGACCCTTTGCGTCAAGCACAGGAAAGGGCAAGGAGAGAGCATGAGTGGGGACGGTGAGAGGGGTTGCGTTGGCAGCAGGGTGGGGGCAGAGTTGCAGGAAAGGGATTGTAGGAGGAGGAAGAAGAAGAAGAAGGAGGGGGTAATATAATCTTTTCCTATCACTTAACAGTCCTTTTTAACGGAATGGGTACGGTTGATAGAATCTTGTTAATACAGGGGAGGGGAGAGTCATTACTCAATACCCAGGGGAGGGGTTTGTCATTAGAGCATAATCGAGGGGAGGGGGGAGTAATTTACTCAAAAATTAATTATCCAACACTGGGATCTGCCATCATAATGTTTTAGAGGTATTTAAGTCATTTGCAACAACTTGCAAACATGTCTAGCTAATTAAACACTTTAATTTTGTGTATTAAGTAGTGATTATAAGATTCCATGCAAAAGTAAGGGTATTTTGATATATATATATATATATATATATATATATATATGGGGAAAGTTTTCATATACGGTCGTGTAAACCGGGCATGTGAGAGGGTCTCTCACAAAGAGTTGGAAAAGTCATAAATACCCACCCATTAATTAATGCCTTGGAACTCCCACCCTCTCACATACAAGGTTTATACAACCGTGTATGAAAACTTTTCCATATATATATATATATATGAAGGAAAATAAAAGAGAGAAGTTATATAAACTTAACAACGAAACACTAGTGAATAAAAGAGAGAAGTTAAAAGCTTACAGTTGGACCTCTTGGAACCGATGGGCTTCGCTAGGTCATGTGATCAACAAAAGCCATACCTTGCTTGTCTGCATTATATAAGCCAAATCCCAATCTAATATACTAAAAATTAGACCATGCTAGGATTACAATCAAACCTATAACCAAACAAACTCAACGTCCTCGAGAGTGTACAGATTCTGCAATTGATGATGAGGACAGAGTCATTGCATTCCCAACAGAAGGACAACAAACAGAGACATCACTAGAATTAACCTTCTGATGAAGGCACAGTAGAAGTAAAGTCATTAATTAGTAGCTATTCTTTCTTTGATATACAAAGATCGTAAACCCTCTGGTAGAGGAACCTCTCCTTCCAAATAGCGTAGGACTTGTCGCATGCTTGGCCTTATAGTTGGAATTGAATGAGAGCAAAGTAATCCAAGTTTTAACACCAACTCCATTTCCTTCACTTCATAATTCATCCCAAGTTTTGAGTCCACAGTATCAAGAATCATGCCTCTACTCCAACATGAGATCACCCAATTCACTAGCACCCTTCTACACTCTTCAGATGCTTCAGCTGGCTCTAATATGGGTCTCCTACCACAAGCAACTTCAAGCAAAAAAACCCCAAATGCAAACACATCCACACTAGGGTTTGCTTTGCCAGTTTTACAAAGTTCTGGTGCAAGATAACCAATTGTCCCAACTACATGGGTGGTTTGAGGGTTAGTTCCATGATCATATAGTCTTGCAAGCCCAAAATCTCCTAATCTTCCATTTAATTCCTTATCTAATAAGACATTACTGGATTTTATGTCTCTATGAACCACAACTTGTTCCCATTCTTCATGTAAATACAACAACGCGGTTGCCACGCTTTTGATTATTCGAAATCTTTGATACCAACTCAACACCATCTTTGTTGCTGTTTGATCAAAAAGGAGTTTGTCTAGACTACCATTTGGCATGAAATCATAGACCAGAAGGAGTTCTTCCTTTCGTCGGCAATAGCCCAAGAGTGTTACTATACTCCGATGCCTCAATTTTCCAATGCTAATGATCTCAGCAATAAATTCTTTCTCCCCTCCTTGTCTTGAATTATGGGAGATTCGCTTCACAGCAACTTCTGTCTTGGATTTGGGTAATACACCTTTATAGACCCAACCAAAGCCACCAGTTCCAAGAAGCTCCTTGTCCTTGAATCCCTTGGTGGCAATGTAGAGATCTTTATATTTGAACCTGTAAGTTCCATAATCAGCAAGTTCCCAATCTTCAACCACTTCAGCAAACTTTTTCTTCCTTTTCACTATAAATCGAATGATGAAGATGGAAATTAACAGTAAAGTAGCACCTATCACAGAAAATCCAACACTAAAAACCCTAGGGCTTGTTTTATGTCTTTTTTTCTGATGAGGAAGCTTAGGTAGTTGGGAGAGAGTGAGTTCTCTTGCTTTCCCATTCATTTTAAAACTCCATCCCAATATATAATAGGATTCTGGCAAACCATATAGAGCTGAGGAGAAACCCAAAAACATGGGATCCCTTTTTATGATCTTAGAAAGATCAATTTTGTAGGACAAGAGTGGGATCTTTGGTTTAGGGACATTAATAGGGGCTAAAGTCACATTAAGTTGCTTCAGTGAACCAGAATATTCTACCCAGAGTTGCAAGGGGTTTCCACTTCTGAGACTTAGGTTTACATGCTGATTCTCTTCATCACTAAAATAAGAAGCTGTGGCAGATTTAACAGATTTCAAGTCATTGATATCGATACCAACATGGTTTCCATCAATGTCATTGAACTCCCTGTTTGCAACGCCATCGAGCTCGATTGCGATGATATGGTTGGATGAATTACCGATGTTGGTGGTGTTGAAGAGGCCTAGATACCCGGCTGGTAAAGCATTTGAGAAGTCTATTGAGGGTGTAATCACAAACGCGAAACCAGGGCCACCTACTTTTGCAAACTGAGAGAACAGGGCAAATACAAAAGTAGTGGAGAAGGAGAGAGCAGTACCAGTGGAGAAATTCATGAAGTGAACCGGTTGGGGATAGAAGGCATGACCCATTTGTTGCAAAGTGTTGTTTGCTAACATTAGGAGACCATTGTCTGTAATCTGGGCTAAGCCGTCCAAGCTCATGTTAACTCCTTGAAAACCATTGTAGGTGAAACCAAAGTCTTGTTGTGATGTAACAACAAATCCTTCAAGGAGAAGAAAGAACAGCACAAGCTTAAACAACATTATTTTCTACTTTATTTTACTTTGTTTTTCTATGATTTATTAGTGATTCACTACTTATTAGTCTCCTCCATCTAAGAATATATTTTGCCATTCTTCTTTCTGCAAATATCATCATTTAATTGATTTCTTAGAAACTTAGAACCAATTAGTTGAATGAATGGTCTTTGAAGGCAAGCTGACATTGATGTGTGACTTAAGGTGTGACACAGGCTTGTTATCACATTAAATTCTGTTTGAACAACTTGACACTTGAAAGGATTACATCTGTGCCAAGTGTTTGAGTTTAAGCCACAAACTGTTGGAATTAGACTATCTTGGATTATCTAAACAATTGACACATCGAACCTGTCCATCAATTTCTGTTTGGAAGAATTTGTGATAAACTACAAAACCCAATGGTCAAACTAAATGACCTGAGACCCAGCCACAAATATTACTTGGTGGAATTTTGTTTAATGACTACAATCATTAATTGAATTGAGACCAACCAACACAAGTTGCCTTGTGAATTGGGTAACAATGGTGGCCGACCCTTCCAAGTATGTATCCTTGGTAAACAGATTATCTTCAATAATCCACAGAATATAGTAGGTCCAAAATATTAGAGCAATTGATTACTTCCAATTTCACTGAGTTAGAGGAGAATTGGCTTTCACTGCTCAATGGTGGCTGTTTCTATAGCTGAACCTAGTTGAAGATTCAAGAAAGATGCAAAGAAAAACATGAGCAACAAATTCTGTAGAAGAAGAACAAGGGAAGAGGGCTGAATTGTTTCTTGTTAAAGATATAAAATTCCACACTATATTTGATTTCTCCAATTGGAGTATATAAAGAGATTACATAGAGTGAGAGAGCTCACTGGATTTACAAGGAAAGATGACGTGAGATATTGGGTTACCATATTCTATGGATTCTGAATATTTCTTGCAATGCTTGGTAGAGATCCATATCACACGTGACAATATTCAATTGCATATATGAAAAATGTGAGAGGGATGTGAAAGGGGAGAATATACGCTCTATACACCCCCTCAAGGTGGAGAATCGGACACCCGAATCTTCAGCTTGTCCCTCAAAAACTGAAAACGAGCAGTGCCAAGTGCCTTGGTGAGAGTGTCGGCCAATTGATCCTTGGTAGAAATAAACTGAACCTGTAGTTGTTTGTTGGCCACACGATCACAAACAAAGTGAAAATCTATCTCAACGTGCTTTGTGCGAGCATGGAACACTGGATTAGCCGAGAGATAGGTCGCCCCAATATTGTCACACCATAATATAGGGGCACTAGATAGAGGGTAGCTGAGTTCACCAAGCAAGGATTCGCCAAATCAATTCAGCTGAGGCATTAGCCAGGGCCTTGTACTCGGCCTCAGTAGAGGAACGGGCCACAGTTTTCTGCTTGCGAGAAGTCCAAGTTACTAAATTCGGACCAAGAAAAATGGTGAAACTACCAATAGACTTGTGATCAAGACCATCCCCTGCCCAATCCGCATCAGAGAAAGCTTGCAAGGATCGGGAAGGAGAGCGCTCAATGAGCAGCCCATGAGATCGAGTATGCTTCAAATTGCCTAATATACCCTTAACCATTTGCCAATGGTCCGAAGTTGGCGCATGCATAAATTGGCAGGCATGATTAACAACAAAAGCAACATCTGGTTTGGTGAGGGTCACATACTGCAGTGCACCGACGACAGATCTGTACTCGGTAGGGTTGGAATGAGATGCATCCCCTGCAGCTGATGTCATCTGGGTAGTAGCCATGGGAGTGCTCACAGGTTTGCAGTTAGTCATACTAGTGCGACTCAAGAGATCGAAAATATAGTGAGATTGGGATAGATGCAGCCCCTTGGAATGTGGAGTGGCCTGAACACCAAGGAAAAAATGAAGATCTCCAAGATCCTTAATGGAGAACTCGCCCGATAATTTCTGTAACAGAGAAGAGATCATGGAAGAATTGTTGCCAGTCACCAAAATATCATCAACATAGATGAGTATGTAGCAGACATGAGCACCCTCTTTGCAAATAAAAAGTGAAGTATCTATCTTAGATCCATGAAATCCAAGAAGGAAAAGAAAATCAGATAGCAGACGAAACCAAGCCTTGGGCCCCTGTTTGAGACCATAAATGGAACGATGAAGACGGCAAACATAACTGGGATGATTGGGGTCAGCAAACCCTAGCGGTTGGGACATAAAAACCTCTTCTTCCAATCGGCCATGAAGGAATGCATTACTGACGTCCAATTGTTGCACAGACCACCCCTGAGAGGTGGCAATGGAGAGAACGCAGCGAATGGTAGTCGGTTTGATGACAAGGCTAAAGGTTTCACCATAATCAAGGCCATGTTGCTGGTGAAAACCCTTGGCGACAAGACGAGCCTTGTAGCACTCTAAAGAACCATCTGCCTTGCATTTAATACGGTATACCCATTTACACCCTATGAGATTCATATGGGACTGGCATGGGACCAAAGACCATGTGCCATTACGAATCAAGGCCTCTTTTTTTGTTTTTGGTAACCCATGCACCCAAACCCTAACATAGAAATTGCACATGAAGCCCAAAACAAGAAATGTATCGACATCATTAAGAAATGATCTAGTTGTATATGTGATATTAGGTCCTATATTAATGAATATAGGTATAAAATAATGGGTTTTCTTCCCATTACTATGCTTAGCGAAGTCTAACGCTTCACTATTTGCCACATGATAGTACATGTATTAGTCCTAGTGATAGAGGACCCCACATTCATCTCAATGGCCAAATTTTAGTCCAAAGTAAGCAAGGAAAGTTGCTCAAACTCTAATTCAAAGCTTTTACATAATTATCAAAATGCCATCAAATAGAGATGAATATAAAACACAAAATGGCATCTTTTGTAATTTAGCTACTTCCTTCAAAGCTCATATTTCATTCTTCAACATCTTATTTTAAGTCTTCAAAGTCCAATTTTTTATGTTAAAAAGAAAATCTTCAAATTCACTTTTTAAATCTTCTTCAATGTAAGTAGCTTCTAAGTCATCTAAGTCTAATTCGTATGTATGATATCAGAAAACACAATTGGACCTTCAACCTCAACTGATCTAACTTTGGAATTGCACATGAAGCCGAAAACAAGAAAATTGACATTTAAATAGACTTGTGTGGAATACGACTTGACAACCAGCTATAGGCCAAAACCAATAAATCGAGGTCCCCCCTCCCCCCCACACACATACACCAAAAAAAAAAAAACCCTTATGCTCATCCATTGGTGAGCGTGGTTCCTACGCCTACACACAAACCAATGTTTTTGTGCACAAAAGGACCTTTCAGCCTCCAGTGAAATCGAAAATCGCATCCAAACCAGAAAAATTATCTCCTGCAATTCTTTGCCTGATCTAGTTCCCTAGTGCTTGTAATAAGAGGAGGCTGGACCCCACCCGAGCCAAGGTGGAATGATCATTGCGCCCCCTTGTTAGGTTCACTAGGGGAACTGGACCGGGTATGGAATTGCAGGGGATAAAGATCCTCCAAACCATTGCCTCTGTGTGCACTTTCATTGGCTACCATACTAGTGTAGGGGCTACACGATCTGTTAACGTTCTCTTGCCCTAAATTTTAACAAGCCTTATATGACATCTAAGTACCTAAATTCAACAAGGGAGAGAGATGGGTATAGCGGTATAGCATACGGTATACCACTAGCATACCCAACCTTTTCCCCTTAAACAATAAAGACTAAAAAGTGACCCTCAAGTCCAGGTAAGTATAAGTGGGAAAACCCTCCAGTCAACAACAAATAAATTGGGGTAGAAAATTGAAATAGAAATAGACTTCTTTTATTAAACTTTCAATAAAAAACTATAAAACTCACAGGTAGACTTCATAGGCATGGCATGGATAGAGCAATACAGATCCTTTGCGGCTCAGGCAAGATGCTCAGGCAGGGGTAAGGCGGTCATTGTGCGCAGACATAGGCCAGACGGGCAGCTGCGCCATAGAAGATCTGGGTCCATGGATATATAGAATCAACGTCCTCCTGAGAGTAGAGAATCTGCAATCGATGATGATGGACTCGTTGAACTCCCAAGATAAGGACACCAAATAGAGAAATCACCACCGCCGGTACCTTCTAAAGGCATAGAATGGCTCTGACTCAGAGATGGCAGCAACTCTGGTAGTGGAACCTCTCCTTCCAAATACCGCACAACTTGTTGCATACTTGGCCTTGCAGTTGGAATTGAGTGGGTGCAAAACAACCCAAGTTTTAACACCAATTCCATTTCTTCCACTTCATAATTCATTTCCAATTTGGGATCCACAGTTTCAAGAATCAAACCTTTACACCAACTTGAGATCACCCAATCTACCAACACAAGACACTCTTCTGATGCTTGTGGCTCTATTGGTCTCCTACCACAAGCAACTTCAAGTAAAAAAACCCCAAACGCGAACACATCAATACTAGGGTTTACTTTCCTTGTTGTAGAAAGTTCAGGTGCAAGATAACCAAATGTCCCTACCACATGAGTAGATTTAGGATCACCACCACCATGATCATACAATCTTGCAAGCCCAAAATCTCCAAGTTTTCCGTTTAGCTCCTCATCTAACATTACATTACTAGACTTTACATCTCTGTGAACCACAACTTGTTCCCATTCTTGGTGAAGATACAGTAACGCGGATGCCACGCCTTTAACTATATGAAATCTTTGATTCCAACTCAATGTTTTATTATTATTCATTCTAGAAGAAGATTGATTTTCAAAGATGAATTTGTCTAAACTCCCGTTAGCCATGAAATCATACACTAGAAAAAGCTCTCCTTTACGTCGGCAATAACCCAAGAGTGTTACAATATTTCGATGATGCAGTTTTCCAATGCTAACAATCTCAGCAATGAATTCCCTCACTCCTTGTCTTGAATCATGTGATACTCTCTTCACTGCAATTTCCTTTGAATTGGGTAATAATATACCTTTGTAGACCTTACCAAAACCACCTATACCAAGAAGCTGCTTCTCATTAAATCCTTTGGTTGCAATGTAGAGATCTTTATATTTGAACCTTTGAGGACCATATTCAAGTTCCCAATCTTCAATAACTTCTGCAAACTTCTTCTTCCTTCTTACAATAAATTGGATTATAAAGATTGACAGTAACACTAAACTAACACAGATCACAGGAAATCCAATGTCTACTAAAGTTCTTGATTTTGTTTTAGATCCCATTCCCATTCGAGGAAGCTTAGGAAGTTGTGAGAGAGAGAGTTCTTTTGCTTTTCCATTCATCTTAAAACTCCAACCCAGTACAAAATGATATACATCTAAAGCAGAAGTAGATGATGAGAACCCCACAAACATAGGATCCATTATTGTCTGAGACAGATCAATGATCAAAGACAAGAGTGGGATTTTAGGTTTAGGGATGGAAATTGGAGCTAAAGTCACATTAAATTGCTTCTCTGTACCATCATATTCCACCCAGAGTTGCATTGGGTTTCCACTTCTGAGGCTCAGGTTCACAAACTGATTCTCTTCATCACTAAAATAAGATGCTGGAGCAGATTTAAGAGATATCAAACCATTAATATTAATACCAACATGGTTATCATTGATATCATTAAATTCTTTGTTTTGAGTGGTATCCAATTCAACTCCAATTACATGGTTGGATGATTTACCAGTGTTAGTAGTGTTGAATAGACCAAAATAACTGCTTGGGAAAGCACCAGGGAATTTTTTTGAGGATGAGATCACCAACACAATTCCAGGACCTCCTGCTATTGCTAACTCAGAAAACATAGCGAACACAAAAGTGGTAGAGAAGGAGGAGAGAACATTACCACTGGATTTATTCAGGAAGGAAACCGGTTGGGGATAGAAGGCATGACCCACCTCCCTCTTTGTGGTGTTTGCCAACATTAGGAGGCCATTCTGTGTAATCTGTGCTAAGCCATCCAAGCTCATGTTAACTCCTCGAAAGCCATTGTATGTGAAACCAACATCTTCTTGTTGTGATGATGCAACAATTCTGCTAAGGATAAGAAAAAACAGCAAGTACTTGAAAAACATTGTTTTGCCACTTCAGTTTTTCTTTTCTCGATCCTCAGATTTAGTAAACAACTTCTTGCTCTCCTCTAAGGTTTTTGTGAGGGAAGACTTAGCCTTCTTCACTATATCAACATCCTAGTTTAATTGTTTTTGGACTTGACTAGACTCGACTCACCCATTTAAAAACCTGGTGAGTTGGGTGAGTCAAACCTGGACAGGGTGAGACATGTTTTATCTTATTTTTTTTTAATATCTTTCTTCTTCTCCTTCTCCGAGTAAGGAGGGACTGAGGTTATGATTGCTTTTCATGGATGAGAAGGAAGAAAAAAAAAAACAGAGGAATAATTTTGAAGACAACAATAAAAAAATTCTAGACTTTTGTTTAATTGTAGACCAAACTTATAGTCTATTTATAGTTAAAGGCCCAATAAAAAAACTAAACTCGATAGAGTTTCACATGACTCTGGTTATAATGCCGAGCGAGTAAATAGTCAAACTACCTCGAACTTGGTCTGATAAATTTTTAAATCTGGACGAGTCTTCATGACTTTTGATTGGATTTCATCTTTTTTATATTCAATTCATGTTACTCGCTCGAGTCAAAACCTAATTTTCTAAAATTTATATATATATAAATGGCAGCTGAACATTTATGAGTGGATGTATTTTTTCTCTATACAGTGTGAAAGAAAACTTTGTCTCTTTCTCCCACTTCAAACTTTCCGTATTGATACCGGCAGAATGAATGATCAGTCAAATTCAAATCGTCCTTTTCATTCTTTTTTCCTCCTCAATGTCATTGCCGCCACCTTACATCTAGTTGCTTAAAAGAAGTCTTGAAAGGAACCATTGAGAGACAATTCAATTTTGAGGGGTTGAAAAATGTAACATCCATATAGGTTTCATATGGGTTCCACATGATTAGAATTGGAGAGAGAATGTTAATGTGTATTCGACTATTTATTATGTAAAAAGGGTATAAAAGAATCTGTACAAGGGTAATGTAATAAACTTTTTCCCAAAATTTATATTCTACATTTTCCCCTATCTCTAATTTTCGTTATTGACATCGGCCCAGAATGAATGATCAATTTTCTTTTCCTCTTTTTTTTTATCCTTAATGTCAATACCTTCTTTATGCCACCACCTTACATCTAATTGCTTAGGAAGTCAAGAAGTCTCTTTTCGTTTTCTTTAATGACTTGAGATTTTATCCAAAACTTGTATCATTTGCTGATGCCATGTGAATCGCTAGAACCATGTGAAGTGCTACTTTATCGTTTATCGACTCACCTCATATCTCATATCATGGAAAGGAACCATTGAGGGAGAAGTCAATTACGATCTTGGTAAAGCGAAATAAAGTTCTACAATTAAATACAACAAAAAGTGGATCGAGTAATATATCATAGATAATTATTTTTTTTTGGGGTATAAATGATACTTGGGATATCCAACATTTGGAGAAATTAGACAAAGTTTGGTATCAGAGCCATGAAGCTCTTTGGGATGTTGCAATCCCCCTGAAGATCCACCTTTCCAGGAACCTCTTATGCAGACTTACAACTCTCCACCACCTCCTACTCCACCAACACCATTTGTGCCACCGGCAGCAGCATTATCTGTTGCACAACCTATTCCTTGCTTCATGATGAACCGACCACCTTCTTCAAGGTCCAGCTCCTCTTCCTCTATCAGCAAGAACTTCCTCCCAACATCTGACTATCATGATCATGATCAAAGGATGAATAGATGGAAGATCACTCCACCAAACACTATTGACCAAAATGGCAACAGACCAAGTAATTCCTCAATAGAAGTCGCTCTTAATTGGCAAGCTAAAAATGCTATTGTTCAGAACCAATACCTACAAAAGATTGTTTCCTACCAGGAACATGCAACTTTGCAGCTCCAAGAGACCAGCTTTGCATCAAGAACTTCTCCATATTGCTACAACTATGAGGGATATGGCCCATGCCTCTCTGCTCATTTCTGTTCGAGAAAAGGAGAAGAAACAGCTTGAGGCTCAATTGCAAAGCATCCAAGCCCCTATCCCTCAGCCATCTCTAGCTCTAGAGGTAGCCATGACTACCTACACCCCATTCTTTCTTGACTTTCTAGGCACCATCCAAATCCCGGTTGCTCCTAATTCAGATGCTCCACACACATTTCCCACAGAAATGTTAAAAACTTGTAGTAGCAGCAAAGAAAAATTATTCAGTCCCAGTCTAGATCCAGGATCAGACAGCCCAGGCAACAGCAACCACAACAAAGAGCTCCCCCATTTGAGCCTTTTTCCTCACCACCTACCACTGCCATGCCAGTTTCCACCCCTGTAGCTACTACAACTTCTACAACCATGCCAGCTTGCAGCCCTCTCTGTCCAGCAAAAAATTCCAATGTTCTGAGTATCCTTCTGCGAGAATTGGCCATTGATGCACATCAAGATTCATCGGGTCCAGACCCAACTTTCTCCCTCAACTCAGATACTGAGTCAAAAATCCCTGATCCAATACCTGTCTATGCAACTGAGCCGACTGAGTAGACTGAACACCTCACAAACGATGAGGAAATATCAAAAAACCAGCCTCATGTTGAATACCTTACAGCTCAGCCTCAACCAGCTCAACCATTTTTCAACCAAGAACCCAAGCATTTCTTTACTCTGGATGATATCCCTTTTTCTAAATGGCCTTAGATGATTTCAGAGTTTCACGCTTGGCTTACAACTAAGCAGATACAAGAAGGATCATCTTCCCAGATTGTGTTGACAAAATTTTTGGTCCGCACTCAGGGAGACCTTCGGGAATGGTATATGAGCATTGGCCCTTACAGACAGATGCAAAGGGCATAAATGGAAATCTCAGCATTCATTGTTGCTCTTCACAATGAATTCCTCCGCCCAGTAGAAAATTCCCGCACTAAAACTAGAGAAGAATATTTTCAGATGAAATGTTGCTCATTCCAAAGGCAAGATCTTGACAAACATTATGTGTGAATTACTGAATGTTTTTACGTTCTTGGCGGGATGGATGACGCCAATATGAAACAAGTTTTCCTCAGTTCTTTTCCTGAACCGTTAGGAAAAGAGGCTGCTAAGTTGCTTACCAATCAAGGAATTTAAATACACCAGGCATCCCCTGGACCAATGTATCAAGAAGTCTTAACTGCATTAACCAAGCTCTGCAGCAAGCAAGAATTTTGGAAGAATTGGGAAAATACCACAGGAAAATTGAGTAATGTATGTGACATTGACAGGGATTGTAGCTGTCCTACAAAAAAAGAAATCTCATTTCTCCCTTGTTCGCAGGCACCAGAAGTATTCTCCTAATTCTCAAAGAAGAAGACCTCGTCGGCAGAAGTACTCCAAGTACTATAAAAAATGGAAATACCTCAAAAAGAAGAAATTTAGAGGGAAAACTTCTGACCGTTGCTATGTCTGTTGCAAAACAGGACACTTTGCCAAAAATTGTCCTGATCAAGGCAAGAAGAAGAAATTTATCTCTATGATTTCCAAGTTCAGCACTCCAGAAGATGATGGAGATATTGAGTCCGTATTTTCGATTGATGACAATTTCTCACCTGACATTCTCTATGCTATTGAGGTTGAGGTAGATGAGTTTGAAGATTTAGATGAGTCCGAGGATTTTGAACCCTCTACCAACTTAGTACCCACAACCCATCTCCACCCCCCATAGCTCAACCAATTCCCTCTTTGACTACCTCTAAATTCACCTGACCCATAGCCCCTGTTTATATTGTACTAACCTCTTATGACCAACCCATTAAGGTTATTGGATATTTTGACACAGGAGCCTCCATGACAATTCTAGCCCCTCCCTCATATTATTCCATCCTAGTGTTGGAAACCTCACAAGCAAGCACTTTCAAGCAGCTAATGGCCAGGTTTTTTCAATAGACCTTATCTCTAAGGAACCCATCCAAATAAAGCTTCTCCATACTCTTGTGGTCAGCCATAGAGTTTTAGGATCGACCCTCCCAAGCAGAGACCTTCTTATAGGATTTGACCTTCTTAGCCAAATTCCCTCTCTTAGATGGAGCAAAGAAGGACTCTCTTATAAGAAACAGTTTTTACCATGGACAACTGTATCTAACCTCTTTTTTGCAGCACCTCTTGAAGATATCAAGCAGCAAATTCTCACTCGATCATGTGCAAATTCTTATACAGAATTTCTTGCCAAGTATGACCCATTATAACTCTTAGTTCTTTATTAGACTACCATTCAAGAAGAATGAAGATTCCAACCCCACAAAGGCCAGTCATTCAGGGATGAAACCTGAACATTTTGTTCTAGCTCGTGAAGAGGTCACCTAGCTCCAAGCTCAAGGACTCATTGAACACACCTCCTCAGCATGGGCATGTGAAACTTTTGCGTCAACAAAAGAGCTGAACAGAACAGAGGGAAAATGCGTTTGGTTATCAATTACCAACCCCTTAATGCATTCCTTGCAGATGACAAGTTCCCCTTACCAACAAAACCTTCCCTGATGTTGCAGCTGTCTAAAGCTACCATCTTCAGTAAATTTGATTTGAAAGCAAGATTTTGGCAGTTAGGAGTACATCCAGAAGATAGACCCAAAATAGCATTCTGCATTCCAGGATACCATTTCCATTGGACGGTTATGCCTTTTGGATTGAAGGTTGCTCCCTCACTTTTTCAAAAAGCAATGATGAAAATTTACGAGCCACTTCAGTTCCAGGCCCTCATCTACATTGATGGCATTCTCCTATTCTCAAAAATAGAAAAACATCAACAACTGCTCCAAAAGTTTCATAAAATCACACTAGCATATGGTATCATGCTACCCCCAACAAAGATGTAGATCGGAGTTCCCAAAATAGATTTTCTTGGAGTCACAGTCAATCAAGGAAAGTATGAGCTCCAGCTCCATATTGTAAAGTCCTTGCTACAATTCTCTGATGGACCATTCACTGTTCCCCAGCTTCAACAATTTTTGGGAATAATCAACTACATGACTGAGTTCATTCCTAGGCAAAATCAGCACACAACCCCATTAAATGCTATGGTCAAGAAGAATCCTCCACCATGGTCATCTCAGCTCACAGAAGCCACCCAAGCCCTCAAGGCAATTGCTCAGAAGCTTCCCCCTCTACAGATCCAGTCAATAAGCTTAAGAATCCTCCAGACTGATGTCAGTGATACTCATTGGGTAACAGTTCTCCTTGAACAAAAACATGGTAAAAGACAGGTTTGTGGATACCGCAATGCTCAATTCAAACCATCTGAGTAGCACTACTACTCAACATTTAAGGAAATTTTGGTAGTCAGGCGAGACATTGAGAAATTCCAGTTCTACCTCATTGGTCACACCTTTTAGGTTGAAATGGATATGTCCTCATTTCCCCACATGATTCAGTTTAAACAAAAGGCTCTTCCAGATGCACAACTTCTTAGATGGGCAGATTGGTTTTCCAAATGGTCATTCAAGGTTAAGCACATCAAAGGCAAAGCTAATGTGCTAGCAGATTTCTTATCCATCACAAAAAGACCAATCCAAACCATTATACCTACCCTCCCTCTTTCCATGACTTTCACTCTCGGGGCTTCTTCATCATCCTTAGTTCCATTCCCTGAACCTGATGAACTAGATCCCAGTCCTTTCCTCTACCACTTTTACCTCCTAAAGTCTACAGTGATATATCTGGTCGAACCATGATTGTATATAGTAGACAGACCTATGAAGACCTCCTCCCTATATTAGTATACCAATACGATTTACAATACAACTGGATGGTATGTCACCCTTCTTACCCATACCTTACCCTCTTCACCATTACCAAGTTCTATCTCTTTGAGAAAGAATTTTATGTCTTCTTTTGGCACCTCCTAGTTGTCCATCATATTGCGTTATGCCTATCTATTTCTATTCTTCACCATTACGTGGTTAGGTACACCAGTAGTTAGCTTCCCCCAGGACGACGAGACTATCCCGGCCTCCAAGTGCCCCAATACTTTGCCAAACTCCTCACCCTGTTTGCACCCATCCCCCATTGGATTGATATCTTATCCTCTCTCCCAAACGATGATAGGTTTGTCACTATCATATTCCATCGTCCTCCAAACCATATTCACCCCATATTTGTTGAACCCCATATTTCCTCTAACCATTATCTGACCTTTCGCCCTACTTTCCAACTGTTAGGCATCAGTGAATATGACCTATTTGCCCAGCACACACAGAGAGAGGAAGAATGGCTCCAGTTCATGCGTACCATGTGCACTCATAATCAGATGGACCCCTCCCACTTTTCAGAATGTCTCATCAACACCACATTACATGCATGGGAGATAAATGATATTTTACAGGACCCAGATATCCACCGAATAATGCAGAATCACGTGAATTTTCAGACTCAACACTATCTTGACGGATCCGGCTACAGTGATAGTGGTCCAGACACTGATTAAAGTGATCAATTATTGTTGCTATTTATATTTCTTTTCTTATGTGTGGTGTGTTGTCTTATCTTTACTTTTGTGCTTATAAGTGAGTGAATTCCATGGACTCAAAGTCTTGTTAAGTCCGCATAGTGTGCTTGTAAGGCTATAAATAGCCACATCGCCTTCAGTTATGATCATCCTTTGCTTGTATTGTCTAATACAAAGTTTGGGATGCCTTGAATTTATAGATAAGAATATGACGTGTGAGATACCTGATGTTTCGTTGATATTACCTTTGAGGTTCTTATATTTTTAAATTCCAATTTTACCCTTGTCTTTTCCTTATGATGGAAATGATTGGGGAAAGAGCGAGGGGAGGAAGGGGGTGGGAGAGACAAGGAAGTGGTGATGGTGTCCATCCGAGAAGAAGAGGAAGAGGGTTGTAGGAGTTGCTGGCCAGGGGTGGTGACTGGGGTTACAAGGGCAAAGTTCCAATGGGGATGGAGGTGAGAGTGTGAGACAGGGCGGTGGATGGGGGTGCTAGAGTTTGGGGACAGAAAAGCGTTGAACATTGACGGAGAAGAAGAAATTGTTGGTTCCGCTTTGCTCCGGTATTTGGCAGAGAAGAAGAAATCGTTGGTGTCGCTTTCTCTCGGCACATGCTTGATTATATTCTCCAAGCTTCGCCAAATGCTCTGTACAAATCCTAACATCTCACTCTCAATTATCCCAAACATTTACCAAATAAACAAATCATTTTGAAATTGCCTATTTTTTTGTTCTCCGTTTTCTCCATCATTAAAAATTGGAATTGGAAACAAAAAAATAGGAACTAACAAATAATAGAAGGGAAAAGCAATGGACGAACCTGAAAAGGGAGTGAAGTGTTCAATGGTGAGAACTCTAGTCTCTCCACCGATGTAACGAAGCTTGCCGTCAGGATAGAGGGGAAGAATCTTGTTGCCGTAGCTACAGAGTAACTTGATGGTGTTGGTTTTGGAATCCAATCAAGTTCCGACCATGCTTCTCTAAGGGTCATCAGACCCCAAGGGATATCAGGTTTAGCTTCTAAGGTGAGACTGAAATAGGTTACGAGGTAAAGTTCGAATTTGGAAAAAGAAAAGTAGAAAAAGACAAGATCAGAAGTGGAGGGGATAGAGAGATAGTCGAGTAGCTCCTTCACACCCTCCCTACCTTATGAGAGACAGTTGTGGGGTGTGGGGTGGGGGGCTTGGGGTAGTGGTGATGGCAGGTCAAGGACTACGGGAGGAGAGGGGATGAGACGGTAGTTGCAGAGAGGGGGTGGAGTGTGGCTAGGCGGGAGCAGGGAAGGAGGGGCTGGGCTATGCGGTGGCAGGTTGCAGGGTACGTGGGGAAGCAAGGGGTGGGGTGGGGTGGGGTGGGGTGGGGTGGGGTGGTGTGGGGGGCTGGGGAGGAACAGAGGGGTGGGTGATCACGCAGGTAAAAGGATGGTTTGGGGCTATGGCCATTGTGAGGTGGGTGTTGGGACTGGCCGGCAGTGGTGGTAGTGGTAGTGGTAAGGGTGGCAACAACAGTTACGGTTATCGCGTAACTTTGTTGTGAATTGTGATCAGGATATATTTGGAAATATGAAAATAGATACCACAAATATAATTTTACAGACATTGGATATCCAAATATACAATTTCCCCAAACATTAGGTATCCCAAATGTCATTTACCCTTTTTTTATAATAGAGGGAGAAATTTTGCCTCCATTTGAATGAGAGATGGTGTAGGGTACACGGATGTGAGAAGGTAGGCAATTAGACATCAGAATTTATACATTGACATTGTGGAAATTTTTTACATAAATGAGAGAGGGATAGCGGATGTGAGAAGGTAGGCATCGGAAAATTATACATTGACATTGTGACAATTTTTTACTTAAATGAGACAGGGATAGGCACAACGTGCGTAGGTAGCACCAATGGGTGCGTGGCATCACATAGAAGGACAAGGAATCATTTCAAAGATGGGAAGTGAGATAGACAAAGGCACACAACACCTGCTAGCGCACAACAGGCTGCGTACGTAGCCTTTTCCCATTTTCTAAATTTTTAACATTCAAAATTGCTAATTTGCCTTTTTTTTTTACCTGAACAAATTAGTGTGCTAAAACCATAAAGTTTTTCTTTACCCATTGAACCCATAGTTGGAAAATCATGTTTTGATTCGATCAAGTCAACCAAGTCGAGTCAAAATTTTGGGAAACCTGGTCAAGAGTCAAGTAGACTCGGCCAAGGTGAAAAATGACGCCACTCAATAATGAATCATCCACATCAAGTAAGACTTGATTTTTTTACTCAAGTCATTGTTAACTAGGTGAGTCTTGTCAATTTTTAAAATACATATATGACCACTTAAGTAGATGAAACAATAACATTTATGTTTGAAACATGGCTTTAACTAAGGCCTTCGAACTATAGCTTTGTACTACTTTTGAAGGATAAATAATCAATGTGGTTAATTGCCCTTGGTGGGGGCATGTATTGGAGATGAATTGAACGGAGAACTAAAAGATTTTCAACCTTGGATTGGATGCTTTTTTTTTTTTTTTGGTAGTTACTATGATCTATTTTCATACTTTAATTCAGGCCACTTCCATAGATTGTTATTTGGTTCATAACCACAATCTAGTAAGGATTTTCGATCCCAAAATATCTTCAAAAACAATTTGTTGATATAGAATCAATTTAGGTGTGATTTGTCAACAATTTTTGCTCAAAATAGTACTTCAAGTTGAAATCTAGGGAAAAAATTGACAACTATCAAGATAAGAAACAAGGTGCCTTGCTTCTACAGATGTGGCTTAGACATTTCGTTCTATTCCTTTCTCCTTAGCCTAATTACATTGGTTGGCCTTATCTTTTTCTTTCTTCCTTTCCCTTCTCTCTTCTGTCCTTTCGGGTATCGAGCTAGGTAAGTGGCCCCAAGTCTTCTATAGTTCCTTGGGGTTGGTGTGCTGGGTGGACTCCAAACTCTCTTAAATCCGCTCTGATGACCCTTTGTTTTTCCTTTTTTTTTTTGGTCTTTTGGCTTGAATTTGGTTTAAAGATGATCTCCTTTTCTTTTATCTTTTTTCATCTCTTTCCGCTTTGTCACTTGTACTCTTTCTCTCTTTTAAGCACTTTTGGATTCTTGCTTGCTTCTTCTTGGCTTTGATGTGTTTTGATTGCTCTGTAGAGAGGCGATCCTGAGTAGGATCCTCTACCTCAGTTGCTGCTTTGGCGTTTGTGTCTCTTCGGCGCTCTGGGTGTTGTCTTCTCTGGCTTGGGGGTTGTTTTCCTTCTTCTGCACTTGTTTTCTGGTTTGTGCCCTCTTATCTTTCAATGTCGCAATTTGGCTCTTCTTCGCATAGCACGATCTTTGGCTCTTCATCCTATGGACGCCATTCCTCTAGCTTGGGGATGGTGTGGTCTGATTTGGAGAATCGCCGACCTCCCTCTGCTACTTGGAGATCTCCAGTGGAATCTGTGGATTTGTTGGGGAGAAGCCCTTGCTTTTATCTAAAGTACCATATGGGTATACTCTCGGCTTTCCACGATCGGGAAGAGATGAACTTTGCAATAAGCTTGTTGATATCTGGGCACCGCTGGAGGCAGTTTATCTGTGCTGCTATGAGAGGGGGATTTTATGGTGGAGTTCTTTTCTAGTGCTGAGAGAGATAAGGTACTTGCACTGGCTCCGTGGTGGTGAGGACGCTCTATGATCCATCTTGTCCAGCATGCTCTCGATGACGATCTGTTTGCTTATGAAAGGAGGGCTTTTCCTATTTGGGTCCAGATCCGTCCTATTCCCGTGGAAGCTTTCTCTTATGAGACTATCAAACAAGCTGTATCATATATTGGGAAGGTGTTGGATATGCATATCAACTCTCTGGAGGTGGGCCTACCCTCTGATGTGGCTAGGATTAAGGTGTTGTTTAAACTTGAAAATCATGTATGTTTTCATTCTACAATCAAGAACTCTCGTGGTGATTCCTTACCAGTGTCGATCATATATGAAGCCTTCAAAGTCTGCTTCAGATGTGGGCGTTTTTTTCATGTTGCTGACTATTGTTCCTATCACCACTCTACTGCATCAAAAAGGCCACCAAGGGGGTCGTTTGAGGGAGCTTTGACTCACCCTTTGCTTATTAATGGCACTGGCTTCCCTTCATCCTCCACTATGGACATTGCGAAGCTAGAACCGGACCTTTCATCCTCTGATGAATTGGGGTTGGCGTCCTTACTGGCTGATGATCTAGCGGCTATGGACTGTGATTCAGCTGTGGATTCTGTTACCCCCTCTCCTTTTGTGGAGAATCCTTGTGGCCCCATTCCCTTGCGTATGCGTCCTGTTGGGGATGGCCCCGATGTCTTACCTTTGCCCTCTGCTGGTGTTGACCCCTATGTTATCTGTGGCTCGTCAACAAACGTTCCTCTGGTGGGTCACTTGGATATTAAGGTGACCACTCCACCCTCCAGTGAAGACTCTTTTATCTCTTCACTTTTCATAGATCTCCAACTTCTGATTCCTTTTGAAGATATTTTTGCTGAAAACATTTCTATAGAAGCCTATGTTCCACTGATGGCTCATCCCCTGGAGTCTCAAGGTACTTCACCTCTAACTACTGGCCCCGTCTTGTCCTCTCTGCACCTTGGCAATAGTATGGATGATCCATCCAAAGGTCGCGCAGTCTTTCAAGCTTCTTCTACTATTTCCCCTGCCTACAAAAAACGTAAGATGGTTGTTCCTGATGTTGTTCCATCTCTGGCGTCTGAGTTCTCTAACCTTAAAATTGTTCTGGAATCCTCTTTGACCTCTTCTTCGGATCCGGAGTCCCTAATGTCCTTGGTTAAGGAGTGGATTGGAGAGATGACGGAAGTACCACCTATTGATTTGAACGTTGATACCTCTGGATGCACACTATTGACTCTTGGAACTAGTGAATACTTGGGGACCCAAACACCTGGTTCAGTAATTTTCTCTAACCTCTACTGTGATTTCTTTAATTACTTTGTTGCCTTTTTCATTATCCTGTTTAGTTTATCTTTATGTGTTTTCGATTTGAATCGTTGTGCCCTGTTACGGTCTTTTTTTCCTCAGTAAAAGTCCTTTGGCCTCTTCTTTCTCTTTGTTGGTCTCTTTCCTCTGTTTGTTTATTTTTATCATGCTGCTCTTCTCTTGGAATATTCGTGGTGTAAATAACACCTTTTCTAAAAAATGTTTGCGTATCACACTAGGAAATTTAAACCTGATATTATTTTCTTGAGTGAAACGAAATATCTAAGCCATGAAACTTTGAAATTTTTGGTGCCTATTAATGATTACTAGTCGCCTTCTCTAAAAGTCGCGATGATGCGAAGGGCAAAGGAGGCCTTTCTGTGTTGGCAAACCCTTCCATTGTTATCTTGGATGTTCACTGTGCTTCTGATTTTTTTGCTTTAAAAGTTTCGGACAAGTCCTGTGGTTTTTTCTGGGTTATTAGTATTTATGCACCACCTCAAATTTCTTCTCGAACTCAATTTTGGGTTGATCTTGCTGATTATCTTTCTTCTCTTAAGGATCCTTTCTGTCTGATTGGTGATCTCAATGAAGTTCTCTGTCAAAATGACAAACTTGGTGGTTTGCCTTTTCGAATCACTTCCTCTGTTTCTTCTCTCCAAAATCTTTCCCACCTGGCCTTAGATGAAATTTGTCTTAGGGGATCCCATTACACTTGGTCTAATAGGCAAAAACCACCCAAACTGGTTAAAGAATGTTTGGATCGT
This sequence comes from Telopea speciosissima, assembly GCF_018873765.1. Lineage (NCBI taxonomy): Eukaryota > Viridiplantae > Streptophyta > Magnoliopsida > Proteales > Proteaceae > Telopea > Telopea speciosissima. The sequence continues at coordinate 56,034,588 of NC_057920.1, forward strand.
GCTTTTGCTTCCCCTTTATGGTTGAATCTCTTTCCCCTTGTTTCCATTTCCAAGCTCTCTATTGTTGGTTCGGACCATAACCCTTTGCTCTTGAATACCTCTCTAGCTCAATCTTCTTTCAAAAAATTATTCCATTTCCAACATGCCTGGACCTATCATCCTAAATCTCCTAAATTTTGTTTCGACTTTTGGAATTCTACATCTATTGATCCGTTTCAGTGTCGATTAAACTCCTTTGCTAATGTTTTAAAGAAATGGAACTAAAATGTTTTTGGTCATGTGGAGCATATTAAAGGCCAGCTCTTCTCTACTTTTGACAATCTTGATAACCAATACTGCTGCCCTTCTGAATCTTTGAGGTCAATCTCTAATAAGTCGGGCTGGATTTTTAAGGCTGAAGAATTGTTTTAGCTCCAAAAGTCCAGACATTTTTACATCAAAGACGGGGACAGAAACACGAAATTCTATCATTCGGTGGTTAAATCCAATCTTAGAAGAAGGAAGATTGACTCCATTATTCTTAAGGATGGAGAGTACATTAATAATCCTAAGGATATTGCTTTTGCTTTCATGGATCATATAAGATCTTTTCTTCTTCTAGACCTTTGGATACTACCTCTGCGGAATGCTTGTTTGAACTCTTGCTCTCTTTGGACTTGTCTTCTTCTCTTTGTGATATTCCCTCTCTGGAGGAAATTAAGTCTGTGGTTTTTTCTATGGGACCTTTTAAGGCTCCTGGTATGGATGGCTTTTAAGCCTGTTTTTACCAAGATTTTTGGGAAATTATTCACAAGGACCTTTCTAAGTTTATTTGTGATTATGAGAGAAAATCTCTCGCCAACGGCTATAACTAATGTGATAAGACTCCAGCACACACTCTTCAATCAAAGGGAGTCTATGAAAGGTAAGATATTAGGTGCAGCTGATCCCGTGCAATCTGATGAGGATGCCATCAGTGATTCACGTCCCATTACCTTATGTGAGGAAAATCTTCCTCAAATAACTCCTCAACCTCTTCATGAGTTATCCTTAAATAGGACTTGTAATATTCTCAAAATATAGTGAAAACCTTCTCTCGTGGACGTAGGTCTTTGAATCGAACCACGTTAAGTTTTGTGTTATCTTCCTTCTTCCTCTCTTCACTATTCTCTCATTCCTTAACATGGTATCAGAGCCTCAGGTTGATGGCCGATCCTCCCTTGCATCCATTCTCACCAATTCCTCCACCAACCCCAACAATCCTTTCCCCTCCTTCAACAACCTCATATTGATCAAACTCTTTGAGAACAATTACCTTCTCTGGAAATCTCAGTTAGTCCCTCTGTTGAAAAGCTATGACTTATTGGGCATTGTCGATGGAACTTCCGTGTGCCCACCACCAACAGTTCCCGACAGCAGCAATGCTCTCTCTTCTGATTTCACACCAACCAACGTTCCCAACCCAGCCTATTTACACTAGAATCGCCAGGACTAACTATTGATGTGTTGGCTGATCGCATCTCTCTCAGAGGCAGTGCACGCCCAAGTGGTTGGCTGCACATCCTAATGTGAAGTTTGGATCAGCCTTGAAAGGCTTTATTCCACTCCACCTACTGCCCGAATAATGCAATTGCGCCTCCAACTCTAGCAAACCAAGAGAGGTGAGAATAAAAACTCTTTTTGATCAACTCGCAGCCGCGGGACGACCCGTGACGGACAATGATCTCTGTCTACATGTTTTGAACGGACTGGGTCCGGAATATGTTGCCTTTGTCACAAGTGTTTCCACCTGTGATACCCTGGCTGCATATGGCGACCTGAGAGGAATGTTATTAACACAGGAACTATGCTTGAAGGATGATGTTGCGCTCCCTGAAGCTTCACCACCTGTTGCTTTCCTTTCCACCGCTCTCAGTGATACTCGCGGTGGTCGATTTGGGCGTGGGGCCGCCAACCACCGTGGGCATTACAATGGAAGGGGACAGTCTGCTCGTGGGCGATGGGGATATAGTCGAATCTCTCGCGAAGGTTCTGGTAATTACAATAATTCTGGTTCAGGTAGCACTGGTAACCCTTTCTCCACTCCTTCTGGTAATTTTGGAAATACTAATGAGTTCTATCAAATTTGTTCAAAGGCTGATCACAAGGGAATTGATTGCCACCAACGATTTAATCATGCCTATAGCACCGGTCACTCTACCTTGCCATCCGCCAACTTTGCCGGCTACACCGCTCCTATCACCGACAACCTTTGGTTCCCTGATTCTGGGGCCACTAATCATATAACAACGGATTTGGAGAACCTTTAGATTTCCAACCTTTGGTTCCCTTAGAGCGACGGAGCTTACAAATGTGATTTGAATACGCACGGGGACATGCCTATTGTAGGGAAGCCATAGAGATGGACTATATCAGCTTGTCTTAAATAAAGGTGTTGCACATGCTGTACTTGAGGAACGGACATCAATAGCACAATGGCACAATCGTTTTGGGCACCTGGCCCTTCGTATTGTTTGACATATTATCAATAAATTTAAATTGCCTGTTACTAGTGAAAATGGTTATTCAATTTGCACTGCTTGTCAAAAAGGAAAGGGGCATAAACTCCCATTTGACCATTCAAATTCCACCTCCTAGGGTCCCCTTAACCTTGTATATTCAGATGTTTGGGGACCCGCTCCTATAGCCTCTCATGATGGTTACCGATATTACGTGGTTTTCATGGATGACTACAGTAAATATCTATGGATTTATCCTATGACTTTAAAATCAGAGGTAGTTGGGACATTTCAGAAGTATAAACTCCTTGTGGAGAATTTATTTGACCGTTGGATCAAAAGATTCCATAGTGAGTGGGGGGTGAATACCGCTTAGTCTCCCACTTCCTTGAATAGGTTGGATTGCTCATTATGTCAGTTGCCCTCACACCCATGGGCAAAATGGGGCAATCGAACGGCGACACCGATATATTATGGAAACGGGTCTGGCGCTACTAGCTCATGCCTCCGTTCCCTAACAATTTTGGGCGTATGCTTTTTCCACTGTTGTTTTTTTAGTCAACAGAATGCCCACCCTAGTTCTTCAACAAGTGTGGCCGATGTATAAGTTATTTGGAACACACCCCACTTATGATCACCTCCGTGTTTTTGGTTGTGCATGCTACCCACTATTGAGACCCTTCAACCATCACAAGATGGATTATCGTTCTGATATTCACGTTTTCAAGGGATATAGCACTCGGCACCATGGCTATCGCTGTTATGAAAAGGGATCTGGGCGTATGGTCATTTCACGCCATGTAGTGTTTGATGAAAATAGATTTCTTTATGTTGAACCAGCGGCACCATGTCCACCAAAAGCACCATCCCAGCCCTCAATTCTTAGTCCCCCACCACTTTTGTCATGGCCATCTACCTAAGCCCCAACTAGGAATAATTCTCTACCACCTTCACCTAATCGTGATGTTGCTGCTACACCACTCACCAATGTCTCTCCATTTCCAATGGCCTCACCTACACCACCCACCAATGTCTCTCCATCTTCAACGGCCTCACCTACATTACCCACCAATGCCTCTCCACCTTCAACCTCCCTCCCAACCCTTGACCTGATTGTGGACCTCCCAATTGATACTCAACCAATCCCACGTCACCCTATGATAACCCGAGCTCAAAATGGAACACGGCATCCCCATGTACTAATGGTTGCAACCACCTCACCCAACCTTGGACCCACCTCATTTACCTCCGCTAACGATCCCCTAAATGGAAGGCTATGATGGAATTGGAATTTAATGCTCTAATAAAGAATGGCACATGGACTCTTGTACCCCGTCAGTCGAACATAAATATAGTTGGGTGTAAGTGGATTTTCTGAATCAAGCGTCGTGCTGATGGGTCCATTAACAGGTACAAAGCACACCTGGTTGCCAAAGGATATAATCAAAAGGAGGGTCTAGACTATACCGAATCGTTTAGTCTAGTTGTCAAATCGACCATAATAAGGCTCGTGTTGTCAATTGCCTTATTACGATCTTGGCCTATTCGCCAACTCGACGTCCAGAATGCTTTTCTCCATGGGGTACTTAATGAAGAAGTGTTTACTAATCCACTTGTCCCAACCCCAACCCCAAGGGTTCACTAATCCACTTTATTCAAATCACATTTACAAGCTCCGTCGCTCCTTATATGGTCTGAAGCAAACCCCTCGAGCATGGTTTGAACGGCTAAGCAATTTTCTGCTGGAACATGAATTTCAAAGTTTGAAGATTGATACATCATTCTTTTTCTACCACACGGGCAGAGAAACAATTTATATTCTTATTTATTTGGATGATATAATCATCACAGGCACTAGCAATGGTCTCCTACAGACATTCATCAACAACCTAGCGAGTGCATTTGCAATCAAGGATCTCGGCCCTTTGCATTATTTTCTGGGAGTCAATGTCATTCCTACAACTCAAGGTTTCATCCTCTCACAACGTCAATACATCTTGGACTTATTGAAACGGACTAACATGGAAGGTTGTAAGCTCGTTTCTACACCAATGGCGGTCTCAGGACACCGCACTCAATTTTCGGGTAGCCCAATGAATGATCCAACTCTGTATCGCAGCATCGTGGGAGCATTATAATATGCTACTTTAATACAACCTGATATCCAGTTTGTAGTCAATCAGGTGTGCCAATTTATGCACCAACCAAAGTGTGACCATTGGGCTGCAGTCAAGAGAATTCTAAGATACTTAAACTCTACCATTGATCATGGATTATCCTTTGAGAAACAAAATCAAGTTAAACTATCTGCCTTCTCCGATGCTGATTGAGCAGGTTGTCCTGATGATAGAAAGTCAACTGGCGGTTTTACAATATTTTATTGGACAAATTTAATTTCATGGAGCTCTCGCAAGCAGCCGACTGTTGCTCGCTCTAGTACAGAAGCTGAATACCAGACCATTGCCAATACTACCACTAAATTAACTTGGCTACAGTCCCTTCTCAAAGAACTTCATATCTTTCTTCCTTGTGCTCCAATTTTGTGGTGCGACAATGTGGGTGCAATGTACCTTACTGCCAACCCAGTGTTTCTTGCTAGAATCAAACATGTGGAAATAGACTTCCACTTTGTTCGTGATAAGGTGGCTAAGGGTGATCTCGATGTTCGTTTTATCTCCACAAAGGATCAGTTAGCCGACATATTTACCAAGTCTCTCTCACATCAGCGCTTTACAACTTTGATGCGCAACCTCAAGGTGGTCCCTACCTCCTTAAGTTTGAGGGGGTGTATGAGAGAAAATCTCTCGCCAACGGCTATAGCTAATGTGATAAGACTCCAGCACACACTCCTCAGTCAAAGGGAGTCTATGAAAGGTAAGATATTAGGTGCAGCTGATCCTGTGCAATCTGACAAGGATGCCATCAGTGATTCACGTCCCATTACCTTGTGTGAGGAAAATCTTCCTCAAATAACTCCTCAACCTCTTCATGAGTTATCCTATAATAGGACTTGTAATATTCTCAAAATATAGTGAAAACCATCTCCCGTGGACGTAAGTCTTTGAATCGAACCACGTTAAGTTTTGTGTTATCTTCCTTCTTCCTCTCTTCACTCTTCTCTCATTCCTTAACAGTGATTTTTTTTCTTCTGGTTCTTTACCAAAGGGAATAAATCACACCTTCATTTGTTTAATTCCCAAATCTAAAAATGCTTCTAGGGTTGGGGATTTTAGGCCTATTAGCCTGTGTAACGTGGATAACAAAATCATTGCTAAAATTTTGGCTAATAGATCGACTTAAAAGATTTCTCCCACATTTCATCTCCCCTTGCCAAGTTGCCTTTGTTGCTGGAAGGCAAATCTCTGACAACATTGTGATTGCCCAAGAAATTTTTCATTTTCTCTCGATCATAAGAAGGGCAAATATGGGTTTGCTGCTATCAAAATTGACATGTCTAAAGCCTATGATAAAATCGAATGGTCATTCATTCTATCTATTTTTTAATTTTTAGGTTTTGATAATAAATGGTGCTCTCTTATCAATGCTCTAATTTCTACAACTTCTTTTTCAATTAAATTAAATGGAAGCCCTTTTGGTTTTTTTAAGGGTTCAAGAGGAATTAGGCAAGGCTGTCCTCTTAGCCCTTATCTGTTCATTGCTGGTATGGAGATTCTTTCTAGACTCATGACGGGCTACCATGATTTAAATCTGTTTCGTGGGATTAAGGTGGCCCGATCCGCTCCTAAGATTTCCCACCTGTTGTTTGCTGATGATATGTACATATTTTGCAGAGCTACTGTCGAAGATTTTTCTACTATCGAAGCTATTCTTGATCATTTTTCAGATCTTTCAGGGCAAGAAATCAATTTCTCAAAGAGAGGTATACACTTTAGCAAAAATGTTACCAGTGCTGATAGGAATAGTCTTTGTTCTGTGCTCAATATACCTGAAATGTCCAAGGATTCTTCTTATCTAGGAACCAAATTGTTTGTGGGAAGATCAAAAGTCAAATCCTTACAACCCTTGATTGATAGGTTTAGTAATAGACTCTTCTTCGAAATCTAATCTCCCCTCCTTTGCTGGGAGGAAGGTTCTTGTTAAATCTGTCATAGCTACCATTCCCTCATATCTTATGAACTACTTTGCTCTCCCTTCAACTATGTGCAAAAAAAAAATTGATTCTATCTGCCTCAACTTTTGGAATGGTGGTTCTGTCACTAAGAGGAAATCTTCTTTGATATCCTGGGATACTCTCTGTCGTCACCCATCCGATGCGGAGGTCTTGGATTTAGGAAAGCAAAAATTCATAATCAAGCCCTTCTCCTCAAATTAGGATGGAGGTTAATCTCGGAGGATGATTCCATTTGGGCTAAGATTCTCAAGGCTCGGTACTTTTCCAAGAGCTCTCTTTTTTACCCTTGCACGGTTAAGAAAAGAGGCTTTTGGTCATGGAACAACATAACTCAGATTATTCTTGCTTTGCAGTCCTTTTGTTTAAGGAGAATTGGTAATGGTTGCAGTACTAATTTTTCGACTGATCCTTGGATTCCTTCTTTACTTGGTTTTCCCCTTTGCTCTACTTCTCCTCCTTGTTCCTCTTCCAAAAAGGTATGTGAATTCACAAACTCTCAAACCTGGAATTTGGATTTACTTAAAGTTACTGTGCCTTCTTTTTTTAACAACATTATTACTATCCCCATTTCTAACTCTAATGATACATGGTGGTGTATATTGTCAATATAGAGTCGGTTTTGCACTAAATGTGCTGCAAATTTTCCTCAATCTTGTTCCAATAATCGTGATTTGCGTCTCTCCTCTTGGTGGAATTTCTTTTGGAAAATTAAATTACATCCTAAATTTAAAATTTTTTTTCTGGCGTGTATTACATGCAGGGCTTCCGGTTAAGGATTATATTTCAAAGCGGACTCAGATCGATCCCACTTATGCTCTCTATGGCACTTGTACTGAGACCCTCTAGCTCATTTCGAGATGCACCCCAAGTCTGATAATCTTCTTGTGGGAACAATGACAAATGGATTTTCATGATCTTCGTGACTTCAGATGGACAGAAATGAGAAGATAGAAGATCTTGCTTTCAAGTCTGATTTTCATGATTAATAAGCTGAGATAACTTTTTGGAAGATACAGTTTAGGGGTTGGGGAGTTTGAATGCAATAACCTAGAAAGGAGGGGATCCATGAGGGAAGCCAAATATCAATATTATTACCATGAACAATATGCCAAAATAAACATGATTTCAACACTTCACACCCATCCAAAATGCTTCTCCAAGCCCAACTCGGATTGCTTCCAATGGTAACAGAGAGAAAATCACCCTTCGGAAAATAAATAGATTTAAGGAACTTGACTCAAAGAGTATTTGGACTATTCCATAACCACCATGCCACCTTTGACAGAAGAGCCTTGTTATGAAGAGTTGGGTCCCTAGATCCTAAACCACCTTTCTCCTTTAAACGGCATAAACGTTTCCAAGAAATCCAATGGAATCTTTATTTTCCATTAGATTCCGCCCCCCCCCCCCCCCAAAAAAAGTTTGATGCCACTCTTCGAAGTTGTTGATGATGCGATGCAACTAACTTGAAATGAGAATATGCATATTTTGACAATGAAAAAGCTACCAAATTGAGCATAACCTCTTTTCCCCCATGAGATAAAAAAATTAATCTTCCATCCTTCCAATTTATTCGTAACCTTCTCTGAAATATCACCAAAGAGATCAGCTTTTGAGGCTCCAAACTTTTTAGGTAAACCCATATACTTTTTCAGCCTGGTTCCATATGAGATTTTCATAATATTAGAGAACCACCTTTTCAACTTGGAGGACATATTTGGGCTAAATTTCATAGTGGATTTTTTAAGGTTGATAGCCTGACCTGACACTTGACAATAGAGATCAAGAGCATCCTTGAAAGCGAACAATTCTGAAAGACGAACATCAAAAAATAATAACAAGTCATCTGCAAATAATAAATTGGCTACTAGTTACGTAAGGTTTCTAACACAAACTCCTTGGATAGATCCATCTAATTATGCTTGCACCAATACACTACTAAGGGCTTAAGAGCAGATGATGAAAAAGACAGGAGAGAGTAGAATACCCTGCCTGATTCCCCTTTTTGGGTGTATCGAGCCTCGAGCTGATCCATTGATTAAAAGCTTGTAACTCACTCAACAAGTATTGGCCATGACAAGACGAACTCATCGGTTAGAAAACACCAATCTCAGCATTAGTTTCTTAATGGAATTCCATTCTATTCGGTCGTAGGACTTCTTCATGTCAAGTTCTACTGCTACCAGCTTCTTACGTCTTTTTTTCCTTTTTGCCGATGTAGTGAAACATCTCGTGAGCTATTAAAGTATTGTCTAAAATGGACCGGTTTGGGATGAAGGCTGACTGGTTCGGCGCAATAAAATCTTCTAACACCGCTTCAGACGATTGGCCAAAATCTTTGTGATAACCTTCACTATCACCGTGCATAAAGAATCATCCTGAACTGATCAGAGTATTCTGGATTTTGCACCTTTGGAATCAAACAGATTCAAGTTGCATTAAGGGAGGTGGGAGATAGCCGGTTTGAAAAAATAAATAAAACAAGAGAGAAGAGATCATCCTTTACAATATCCCAATAATTTTGAAAGAAAGCTGACGAAAAACCATCTGGACCTGGAGCCTTGAGGGGGGCTCATGGCAAAGAGAGCATCACGAACCTCTTCAATAAAAGATAATCTACAAAGATGATCATTTGTTTCTTTGGAAATCTTACGCTTAACGACCGTGGTAAGAACTTGTTGGAGAGAGGTATCATCGACTCCTTCGAATGAAAAGGCAATATTGAATTGATCAAGAATCTCTTTGATGTATCTCTTGCTCTGATTCTATCCAAGCTCCTAATGAGCACTTCAGTTTTAAGATACGGTTCATTTGGTGTCTCCAAAAAGTTGAAGCATGAAAGAAAGATGGTTTGCACACATCTAATATAAGATTAGTAGTGGACACAACGAATGTTGGTGATGTAGCTAGATGGCTTCATCCACAACCCAATAGAATCGGTCAAGTAGATCGTACCTGATTGGAGAGAAAGTATGGGTGATTCCACGTTATTGGAAAGAATCGTTGTTCTCTCCAACAATGGCTCAATAGACTCCTATAGAGATAAGGCAAGTCTGGAGTTGGAATCAGCATTCTAAGAAGAACATTAACGTAGGAGGAGCCCTAAGAGTTTGATCGACATTTGATTCTTTCCGTAGTGATCCAATAACGAGTGGAAATACATTACGACAGTGGGCATCATCTCACAGTATATGATTTACTCTGAAACGATAGGTATACACTTGACTTGAGTGTGTTAACCGATAGAAAAGAACATTGACAATCATGTGGCCAAAGATATTGGAAGTTTGATCTCATATATGAGACATGAAGGACAGAAACAATCCAACAAATCAAAACATGTGTAATGACTAACGATAGAGTAATTTGTGTGTGGGGATCATCGAGCTCCCACACACATTAGCAAAGCTAAGAGGGAAGCTATAGCCCCTCTTGTTTTCAATGGTTTTATCATGTAAATTTTTTGTACATCATTATTTTCCCTCTTGGGTCATTACCAGCCCTTTGTGTTAATTGTTAGATCAAAACTATTTGACCAGTCCAAATTGTTTAGACTTAAGAATATATTTAGGGGAAAGTTTTCATACACGGCTTGTGTAAGTCGTGTATGTGACAGTGTGGGAGTTTCAAGACATTAATTAATGGGTGGGGGTTTATGACTTTTGTAATTCTTTGTGAGAGAGGATACGATCGTGTATGAAAACTTCCCCTATATATTTATGTTTATCCTCATCATTTAGAACAATTTTGATGTCATGGAAGTAAATCCACCATTCTTACCTTGACCTTTTTACTTCGAGAGAGGGAAAAGAAACTTTACATGAAACTTTAATTCTTTGATCTTGATTATTATAGATCACTAACGGGAATTAGCATCCCTAGAGATAATCATGGATGAAACATTAAAACCAGTTTATATTCTTAGCCACTCTCCCTAATGCACACAATTAGTTCATGAAGAAATTCATCATGAATAAAATCAAGGCGATATTTTCGGTTTTACTGAATATGTTGCAGAGGGTTGGAGAATAGTATTGAGAACAGTAAGGCTATGTTGATGACAACTACTGTTAATCTTTTCGTTCTTTAACGAAAAGTAAGAACATGAAGAAGAAAAACTTGAGCAAAGGTAAGACCCATAAAAGACAAGAAGGTAACCCAAGAGAGGATGAATTGCGTGATGCGGAATAAAATGGAAAATTAAAAATTTGAGCAAACTCATTTGATGAATGCAATACAAGCCTAATGTGTAATAAAAATTCATCACTTGGAAGACATAAGATTTATAATGGTTCGATTATCTTGACCTGCATCCACTCCCAAGAGTTTCTTCACCCTTGGATTTCTACTATTGCGATTGGTCTTCCAATGGTACCAATCAAACCATTACACATTGAAAGAACAATAATTTGATTCTAACCAATGAGGCATACAGTAGAGGAGGATTTCTACTTTTTTAAGATATCAAGTTTTCTTGGATTCTTGAGAGTCATAATGCATGAAGCAACTTTGAGATGTGTAGAACTTCTCCATTTATTTCCCAAGCAGTTAGAAATCTACAACGACCTCTAGAACTGCTATTGAATTTGTTGGTTATGCAATATTAATATTGATCACTTTTTGAGATTCTCCCAATGTTTAATAAGATGGTTTCAAGCTTCATAAAATAGACAATTCAGATGGATGAAGATTGAGAAATGTACGATCCTGAACAATTTGTGATAGAGAGGGTTCAGCATGAGAGAAGAACTGAAGAAGAGAAAAGAGATTTGTAGGGAGAAAGAGGACCTAAGACCAATTGTATGAACGAGGGCTGACGTTACCCTTTTACCCTGACTTAAAGTTTCTCTATACATGTTCAAGGGGTAATCAAGCGTTGCTATATTATGAAAAATTACAGGCCTTTGTGACGGTAATATTTTGTCAAACAATTGACAAGAAATAGATACATATGGAAAGAAAAATGCGCTGATTTTTTTCTATTTTTTTTCATTTTTAACAGTAATATTGTAACATGGCATTCCACAAATAAATGAGATCAATGTACTGATGAGGGGAACAAGACAGCCAAATGTGAATTTCGACCGAGTAAACCTACACAAGATCCTGCCCCCCCCCCCCCCCAAAATTATTCTTTCTGGTCACCTTATCCCTGTTCTCTGCCGATTTCTACGATTCAGCCTCCTCTGTGACCTCCCCAGCTCCACAACTCTGCCTCTGCGGCGACCAGCAGGGGAACCATCATCATCATCATCATCATCATCATCATCATCATCAACATAATCATTATCTCCTGCACCACCAGCTGCAGCAACATGAGGGATTCCACCACGACCATCTTCATCCAATGTGCGGGGGTAACCCCTCTCCAACCTCCTCAGGCGTGTGTTAATGTTGACGCTCCCCATGTTGTGATGGAACAGAAGAAATAAATTAAGAAAATTGTCACCTAAATCAACATCATAACCATCATCATCATCATCAGCATCCCCATTGTTATCGGTACCAAAGCCACGATGATTTCCCTCTATAACATAGTCTCCCAGGACCATTGCCCCTGGCATGGATGACCTTATCGTGCTGATCACATCATCACGCTCTCTCTCACGTTCAAGTCGTCTCCATTTTTGTTCAAGCGCAGGGTCCACCTCATGGGGTCGTGCGGATGGGTGTTCTGCTCGCACATGCTTTCTGAGCTCTCTGTAAGTTCCAACAAATGAGCATTCATCCTGCGTACAGCTTCTTTTCTTCTCATTAAGATACTCACGTGCAGATTCTACCACAGTCCACCCTTTAACCTGCCCTCGGCAAAGGGGGCAGGCTAGTTCCATTACTTCACATTTCTCATTGGGCCAACCAGAACCTGAATCACTGTTATGGTTGTCTGCCAATCCATGCCATGGTTGTGCAGAGCGAGGTGACATTACTTTGGTGTGTGCTTTCTTGAACTGGTCAAGGCAGTTGGAATAACGATAGCTGGTACCACACATGTAGGGACGGCATCCCTTGTCATGAGAGGAACAGAGGAGGAGAACAGCATTATGAGGGTATTCCATGCACACTGAACATGTCGCATCTTCCCAGTCTTTTTTCTCCGAAGCATTGGAACATTTCTTCTGGTGTGATTCTTTATCTGCAACCTCCCGACGATAAGATGGTAACGGGTATGGAGTTAACCTGTACTTACGGGTTCCAAGTCTGCGTCTTCCCCTGCCACCTCTCGCCATTTTCAAGTGAAAACTGTAAAAGTCCAATCAAGGAAACACAAGGAGTTACAAACAGAAATAATAAAGAAAAATAAATCAAAAGCTGCAAACTTATCACGAAGACAGATCAAATGCAAGGTTTCTGAAGTCAATTTAGAAATCATCGAGCTAGATACAGGTATGTTGGACACTCTTCGGCTGTTCCCCTTTCATAATTCCAAACGACAGAACTTGTATAAACCAAGTTGTGATGGAGCCTAAACAAAACGTTTTTTGTTTTTAATAAAAACGACAGTTCTAATAGTATACAGAGTTATAACTGGCAATGATCATGATAAATGTGATACAGAGATTACACTCCACAACAAGCACCAAGGCTGCAGAATATCAGATTTTATACCAGCCCATGAGGGTACCTCAATTCAATGTTCAGAGAAGTTCCAACCTTTTCTTACATATTCAAGAAAACTTTCCGCTTCTCAACTTTAAGAACTTTCTGATTCTTAACTTTTAGTACTATTAACAGAAAATAAAGTCATTATCTCAGTTAAATACCTTAAGTAGGCTACCTTTGTCATACACTTCTTCAGACAACTGTTTTCGGCAACTCCTTCAGACTATTGTCTCTGTATCCTCGAAAGGTACCAACAGAACTAAAACTTCGATATAAAAGAATTTGACAATAGCTGTGGTTTTATGATCACAAGGTGAGGGGTAGTAATAAGGTATCGTACATGCCAAGAAACCCAGAAATGGCTTCCCCATTACTGGATCTAAATTTATAATGGCTAAATGGGACTCAAATACTACAAGTTGGTAAATCTGTCAAGATTCAGAACATTAAAGACTCCATGTCATTTGAGGACCTGATGACAAGAAACCTTTTCTGGATTTTTAAATGGTAAGGTCATAATGCTAGAAAGAGAAAATACAAAATCCTGTTATGCAAACAGAGTTAGCAACGAACAAGCAAGGGGTATAAAACAAAGTCGTCCATCTTCCATTTAGAAGCCATATCAATAATACCTCTGAAAGCATCTGCAAAAAATCTTTGCCAAGTAAAACTGAGACCTCATGCCATAGAAACACACAAAATTTTAAATTTCTAGTTCTGGTGGGAGTATAAATAAGTAAATTTTAAGAGATTTTGTGAGCTCACATGCATACGGTTGGATATGATAGAAAAACTAGTGTTTGGCAACCTCAAATAAAAATATGTTGAAGAGTTAGACTGACCTGTTTCTCTATATTGGTTCAATATGTGATGTGTCCAGATACATTGTACCACATGCTAGAAAAGGCTGAGTCAGCCTTAGCTAGCATGCCATATTTGTTCTCTTCTAAATCATTATAAATAAAGGCACGGCCACTGTCTCTAAGACAAACCAGAATTATTCTCTCTCAATCTTTTTCTCTTCTCTCTATAATTCTTCATGGTATGAGAGCTATATTCCTTTTTTTGGATTTCTACTAGAGGCTTCGGCCTCCCAAGGCTGAGCATGGGCACATAAGTCATGCCGCCTCCAGTTACCTGCTGACCACTAATACCACCTTGTTCCCACATATTTTCAGCATTGATCTTCTACATATATGGGCTGGTGCCAGGTTCTTCTTCTCCATAGCTTTTTTTTCTCTATGCTGCTGCCTACTGTTTGAAATATTTATATACTCCTTGTGAGCATTTGTTGGGTCACAGTTCTTCCGTCGTTACTGAGGGAGATGCAGGTAGTGTGGTGAATCGCCTAGGAATCGATGACCATAACCATGCTCTTCCTGTTGGGCATATTAAATTGAACGGTGCCAACTATTTGACTTGGTCCAGAGATTGCATTATCACAATACATAGTAATAATCTATTGGGATATGTGAATGGTGATTCTCCCAAACCTTCTGAAACTGAGGCTGCTAATGCTTGGTTGGCGAATGATGTCCTGTAATGACTTTTTTGCTGAATTTTATGGAACCATCAATCAGCCCTAGCTTTGTGCTCTTAAACTTGACCAAAGATTTGTGGGAAGCTGTGAAACACACTTGTGCACACTCCAACAATTATGCTCAGATTTATGAATTGCAGAGACAAGTTTGAGAAACTACTCAGAAGGAGTTGTCTCTTCTCTGCCCTTAATAGCTTGTGGCAGCAGTTGGGTTTTTACCATATTGTGTCCATGGTACATCCTACTGATGCTCAGACCTTCCAGACTCAGTGCAAGATGGATGTGTATATGACTTCCTTACTGGACTGAACCCGGAGTTTGGTCAGATCCGCCTTCAGGTCCTCAGTCGTGACAAGTTTCCCACATTACTCAAGGCATATAACCTTGTTCAGCATGAAGAGCGTTGTCGTTCCGTTATGATGCCTACTGTTGCTCCAGTTCTATCGGCCCTGGTCGCTACTCCTCAGATTGATTCCACTACACCAGCTGCTCCTGGTAAAGAACTGGTTAAGTGCGATTATTGTGGCTGTCACTATAACAAATAAACGTGTTGGAAGCTTCATGGTCATCCTAAAGGGGGTGGCCGCGATGGGAAACAAGGTGGTTCCCGTTCTCAAGCTCATATGGCTGATACCTCTAATAGCACTACTACTGCACCCGCTGCTACTTTCACCTCTGACTAGGTACAGGCGAGGTACAGACTGAGGACCATATGGCCGAAACCTCTGATAGCACTGCTACTACACCCACCTCCTACTTTCACCCGCTGCTACTTTCACCTCCGACTAGGTGCAGGCTCTGCAACATCCATTGGCTCAGATGGGCTCTGTTGCTCCTCCCACTTCAGCATCATCCACTTCCAATCTTGCTCAGTCAGGTATGTTCCATGCTTCCTCTCAGCCAAAACCTTCTTCGCTTTTGGATTCCAGAGCATCGGACCACATGACTAGCTCCTGGGATATGGTAAGGACAAAGTCCAAGCTGCTGATGGGTACCTTTCTGCTATTTCTGGTAAAGGAATTGCCCCTTGTTCCTCTATAAATCCCTTCAGTCGGTTCTTCATGTCCCTAACCTATGTGCAAATTTGCTTTCAATTTATCGTCTTACTACTGATCTAAACTGTTCTGCTCACTTTTTTTCTACTCATTGTCTCTTTCAGGACATGGTGATGGGGGCAATGATTGGAAATGGTAAGGTGAGAGATGGACTCTACTACCTGGATCCAGAGCTTTCTGCAACATCTTCTCCAGCTTCCTCTCTAATCTCTGCACATACTCTCCGTGCTGAAAGTGAACTTCACCAACTCCATCAACGGCACCATCGTTTGGGATACCCTTCAGTTCCTATTTTAAACCGTTTATTTCCTGCATTGATAAAACCTCCTCTAGGGCAATTTCATTGTGATGTGTGTGAAATTTCCAAACACACCCATTCTTCTTATTACCCTAGTGAAAATAGAAGTATTGTTCTTTTTTCTCTTATCCATTCTGATTTGTGGGGACCTTCTCGTACTGTTTCTCGGGGTGGATATTGCTGATTTATTACGCTTATTGATAATAATACTCGCTTAACATGGGTATACCTCCTTCGGCACAAATCCAAGGCCTTCTCTTGCTTCAAGTCCTTTCATAATATGATTCGGACCCAGTTTAGTGCCCAGATCCAAACCCTGTGTAGTAACAATGGACTAGAATATATGGATGGTTTGTTTCTCAAATGCCTCGATGATCATGGTACTCTGTCCCAAACTTGTTGTATCAGCACTCCAGAAGAAAATGGTATTCCGTAACAGAAAAATCGATATCTTCTTAATGTTGCCCGGTCTCACATGTTCACAACCAATGTTCCTAAGTTTAATTGGGGTGATGTCGTTCTCACTGGTGCCTTTCTTACCAACAGGGTGCCATCTGCTATTCTGAATTTCAAGACTCCGGTCAGTCAGCTTCCTAACCCTGCTCTAGCCATCCATCTTCCTCCTCGAGTATTTGGCTGTGGATGTTTTGTCCACGACTCCTCTCCTGATCGTTCTAAATTGGACCCTCGTGGCTTCTGGGGTATCTTCATTGGGAATTGCACCTCTCAAAAGAGGTACCTGTGCTATCACCCTCCCACTCAGAAATTATTTGTCAAGATGGATGTCACCTTTCATGAGGACGTGTCCTTCTATCCGGCATCTCTTCAGGGGGAAAATCTTGAGGAAGAAATGCCTCCTTATGAAAGTTCCCCTCTTGTTATTGATACTGCTTTGCTTCAGGGGGAGCCAGCTCAGGAAGTGACTCCAACCGAGAACAAAGAGCTCATTACGTACTCTCGTCACAAACAGAAAGCAGATCTCATTTTACCATGTTCTCCGGTGCCTCCAGAACTAGTTCTTGAGCATACACAAGGTACTAATCTTGTTCCCAACAATGATCTTCCTATTGCCCTTCAAAAGGGAGTGAGATCCTGAACCCAACATCCCATTTCTAACTTTGTCTCTTATGACTCATTGTCTCCCACCTATCGTGCTTTTTGTTTCCTCTTATCTTCTGTGTCTATCCCACAGGGCTGGAAAGAAGCTATATTAGACCCCAAATGGAAAAATGCTATGTTAGAGGAAATGCAAGCCTTAAAGAAAAATGCCACTTGGGAGCTTGTTCCTTGTCCCACATGGAAGAAACCAGTTGGGTGCAAATGGGAGTTCACAGTAAAACAGAATGTTGATGGGACTATTGCTCGGTACAAGGCCAGACTGATTGCCAAAGGATTTAATCAGACCTATGGTATTCATTGCCAAAAAACTTTCGCTCCAGTTGCTAAAATGAACTATGTTCGAGCGTTGCTATCATGAGCTGCAAACCTTGGATGGAGCCTTCAGCAGTGGGATGTAAAGAATGCTTTTCTGAACAGTGATCTTGAAGAAGAGGTCTACATGGATATCCCTCCTGGCTTTGACTCGTCCACTACAATTGGCAAAGTGTGTAGACTCTAAAAATCTCTCTATGGCTTGAAACAATCACCTCGTACCTGGTTTGGCATATTTCAAAGGGTTATGGAGAAGTTTGGTTTCAAACAAAGCAATGTAGATCATACCTTGTTTATCAAGCACAGAGCAGGCAAGATTATTGTACTCATTGTTTAAGCGGATGATATTTTGATCACTAGTGATGATGAGGCAGAAATCTCTCTCCTAAAGACTCTACTTGCAGCTGAGTTTGAGACTAAAGATCTAGGACATCTCAAATATTTCTTGGCAATTGAAGTGACCCAATCTATCAAAGGAATCTTCATCTCTCAAAGAAAATGTCCTAGATCTCCTCGAAGAAACAGGGATGCTTGGTTGTAAACCTGTAGATTCCCCCCATAGTTAACCACCAACTCAACAGCACAGGTGGTGACTCTGTTGACAAGGAACAATATAGAGGCTTATTTATCTCTCTCACACCAGGCCTGATATTGCCTATGTTGTAGGTGTCGTCAGCCGTTTTTTGCATGACCCAAAGGCGGCTTATCTTGAGGCTGTGTATAGAATCCTCAGGTATTCCTAGGAAAGGTATCTTGTTTTCAAACAATGGGAGCTTAAAGTTGGAATCCTTTACTGATGCTGACTGGGCTAGTTCCATTGATGACCGCCAATCCCTCTAGGTATTGTACATTTCTTGGAAGAAACCTTGTTACTTGGCGAAGCAAAAAACAACCAGTTATTTCCAGATCCAGTGCTGAAGCCGAATACAAGGCAATGGCTCAAGGAGTGTGCGAACTCATATGGCTAAAAAGCCTACTCAATGATCTAAAGTTGTGACTCTGGAAGGACCTATGAAGCTTTACTGTGACAATAAAGCTGCAATCAGTATAGCTCATAACCCAGTCCAACATGATAAGACCAAGCATGTTGAAATTGACCGGCACTTAATCAAGGAAAAGATTGAAAATGGTCTGATATGTACTCCTTTTGTTACTACAGAGAACCAGTTGGTAGATGTTTTCACCAAAGGGTTGTCTGAAATTTTTCCGTCCTATTGTCTCCAAGTTGAGTATGTGTGACACATATGCACCAACTTGAGGGAGAGTGTTGAAGAGTTAGACCAATCGGTTCTCTATATTGGTTCAATATGTAATGTGTCCAGATACATTGTACCACATGCTAGAAAAGGCTGAGTCATCTCTAAACATTATAAATCAAGGCATGGCCACTGTCTCTAAGACAAGCCAGAATTATTCTCTCTCAATCTCTCCCTTCTCTCTATAATTCTTCTGTTCAAATTTTTAAATGGATACCAAATTACCAGTTAGGAAGCATTTAAGAATAGAATATAAGACCTATTTGATGGGTTTACCGATCAATGCATGAATCCAAAAACATTAGATGCCATTGACTACAACTACTTTGGCAAATCCATCTACAATATTTTGTATTAGATTCTATCACTGTTATCAAAATGCATTGGGTCAGTTACAATCAATACTACTGATATTGTTGAATTCTAAAGAAACTTCTGGTTTCCCTGCAAGCATTGTGTTGAATAATGTAAACCAGAATACCGTGGGGGTATTCTGGTCTTTTTGGTGTTTATTTTTTATGTTTTTAAGTGTTTTATGTACTGCCTAGCTATGTCGGCTATGGCAGGGGTATTTTTGTCATGTGGATGTAATTTCTAAGTTATAAATAATAGGCTTGGCTGATCACAATCGATCATTCAAGCATTCTTCAGTGTCTGGTTTTGATAACATGGTATCAGAGCAGTCTTCTCTGATCTAGGGTTTTTCAAAACCTCCCCCCCCCCCCATTGTTCTTCTCTTCCATCTTCTCCATCGATTTCTTCTCTTTCTCTTCTTTCCCTTTCCTTGGTTCTCTCCATCCTTCAAGGGCAGCACTAATGAGGTGATCCTATTATGATCTAAGTGCTGCCCTCCATCACACCTCAAATTTAATGCCATAACTACAAGATCACGATAGCTGCTGTGTTTTCTCTCTGCAATTTTTGGACTGCTCCTAATTTTTGGAGATCAACCCTATAGACTTGGAAGGTTGATTGTTCACCTGGGAGCACCATTGGCAAGCCTCTGGACAGCATCTATCACACCTGAATTATCACAAACTGAAGCCCTCAAGTTACAGCCCCTCTTTTCCCTTTATCGATCTCAACTGTCAAGGTTTTGAAAAACCCTGACACCTTATCGATTTTAGCTTTCTGGGCTGCTGTTTGAGGAGATTTTTTTAGAGTTAATTCCCTGATTATACTGCTGCACTCGACCTTTCTTTCAGCCCCAACTGCTGCAGTTTTTTGAAGATCTGATTTTTCCCAATTTAGAGGATCGATTTCTGCCTGGCTGAAATATGGGTGACTCAGAGATAACTTCGGCTACTTCTGGAGGAGATCAGACTAGGACTGATTTTCTTCCCTATGCTGCTGCCATTAAGCTTGATGGCACAAACTATTTAATTTGGGCCAGATCATTATCCTTGACCGTGGCTGGTAGGGGACTCACTGGCCATCTTACTGCCACCACCAAACAGCCCACTGAAGAAGGTGCTGCTCGTACTAAATGGGCTGCCAATGATGCAATGGTGATGTCCTTTGTTCTGAACTCCATGACCACTGACCTCTAGTCAGTATCTTCTCCTTGACACTGCTACTCAGAGATGGACTGCTGTCAAGGATACTTATGGTCGTTCAAGAAGTGGTGCTCAGGTTTATGAAATCAGAAAAACACTTCAAATTACTACTCAGAAGGAGATGACTGTCACTAAATATTATGCTGCCCTCAAGTGTTTATGGCAGCAATTGGATCACTACGCTCGGTTTCAGCCTACTACTACTGTTGATGTTGCTGCCTACCACACCCTATGTAAATCAGTTTCAGGTCTATGATTTTCTGGCTGGCCTCAATGATGAGTATGATCCTATTCGGGTGCAGGTTCTTGGTCGGGTTCCTTTCCCCACTTTAGAGGAAACCTTTTCTTATGTGCACAGTGAAGAGACAAGGAGGGCTGCTATGATGATTACTCCTAAAGTTGAAAGATCAGCCTTACAAACTGCTGGCTCCACCCCTGATACTTCTTCTGACAGTGTTGCTGCTACTGCTACAACTAAAGAGCCTGTGAAGTGTGATCGTTGCCACAAACCATATCACACTAAGGCTTAATGTTGGAAACTACATGGGAAGCCTGCTGATTTTGAAGTCAAACGTGGTCGTGCAAAGCCTAAAAACAAAGCCAATCACACTAAAAGTGTAGCTCCAGCTCCCACTACTGACATTGGTTTCTCCCAGGAAGAACTTCAAGCTCTCCGGCGTCTGTTGAACACATCCGCTGCCCCTACTACATCTGCTGCCAATTCAGGTTCCTTCTTTGCCAATACAGGTATTTCCTTTGCTGGTCATTGTGCATCAGTAGTATCCACTCCTCGGATTATAGACTCCGGTGCTACTGATCACATGACAGGTTCCTCCAGCCTTTTTAACACATATTTTCCTGCTTCTGGTAAGGACAAAGTTAAAATTGTTGATGGGTCCCTCTCCTCCATATCCGGGAAAGGTTCCATTGGCTGTTCCCCTTCTCTTACATTGTCATCTGTGTTGCATATCCCCAAGTTTACCACTAATCTTCTCTCCATTAGCAGTATCACCAAATCTCTAAATTGTAAAGTGACTTTTTTTCCCACTCATTGTGTTTTTCAGGAACTGGACTCGGGGAAGACGATTGGATCGGGTAAAGTGCATGGCGGATTGTACCTGCTTGATGGAGATCCTGCATCTACCCAGGCTTTACCTTCTAGGCTCTGTTCCCCAGCATCCTTCTCTTCTGAACTACACATATGGCACTCTAGACTAGGACATCCACCTTTAGGTACTTTATCTACTTTATTTCCAGCATTAAGTAATAATTGTAATAAGGAAGATTTTTTTTGTGAGCCTTGTGTCTTGGCTAAACAGACAAGTTCCAATTATCCAATTTCTAATAAAAGGTCATCTTCCTTATTTCATGTTGTTCATACTGATTTGTGGGGTCCTAGTAGAAAAGTTTCTCTTTCGGGTCATCGGTGGTATGTCACCTTTATTGACTACTATTCTAGGTTCACTTGGGTCTACCTTATGCACACCAAAAATGAAGTATTTTCCTGTTTTCAGCACTTTCACCAGCTGGTTAAAACTCAATTTAATGCCACTATTCAGATTTTGAGGAGTGATAATGGGACAGAGTATATGGAAGGTCAGTTCCAAAAATACCTGGCTGCCCATGGAATCCTCCATCAGACCAGCTGTGTTGATACTCAGCCCAAAATGGTGTGGCTGAGAGGAAAAACCGCCACCTCTTGGAGGTAGCTAGAGCTCTTCTGTTTGCTCGCAATGTCCCTTTCATTTATTGGGGGGATGCTGTCCTTACTGCAGCCTATTTAATTAATAGGCTGCCCAGTCGGTTCCTTAACTCTAGACCCCCTATTGAGCTATTACTTGGCTCTTCCTCCTTTATAGTTTCCCCCTAAGGTTTTTGGCTGCGTTTGTTATGCCAGGGATACAAGGTCCCCTGGTAAACTTGACCCAGGTAGTCTCCGCTGCATTTTCTTAGGGTACTCTGCTACACAAAAGGGGTACAAGTGCTATTACCCTCCATCCCGCCGGACTTTTGTCAGCATAGATGTCGTGTTTCATAAGAGTGTTTCATACTATGTGTCCCCACCTCTTCAGGGGAAGAGTATTAGTGAAGCTGTGCTGACTATAGACTCTCCACCTCCACTCCAATCTGTTTACCATGAATCTGAACCAGTTCGACCTGCTCCTAGTACTTCCCCTGAGACTACTCCTAGTACCCCCCTGAGTCAGGGGGAGAGATTCCTATCCAGGGGGAGCAAACTACTCCAGTCCAGACTCCTGTCCAAAGGACTATTAGTGAATTTCAGAGGAGGATTGATGCTAGTAACATGAAGACCTATGCAAGGAAACATAAGCAGGTTCAATCAACTGTTGCTCCAGTACCCATCCAATTGTCGAACCTGGATCCAGAACCTGCCTCTCCACCTGGTAATGTTCCTTCTCCCAAGTTACCTATTGCTCTTCGCAAAGGTGTCAGGACTTGCACTCAGCATCCCATATCTCATGTTGTTTCTTATGACTCCCTTTCCCCATCCTTTCGTGCTTTTGTTTCTTCTCTTTCTTCTGTTTGTATTGGCTGGAAGCTCTATCAGATGGAAAGTGGAAGGCAGCCATGATGGAAGAAATGGAGGCTTTAAAGAAAAATAACACATGGGAGCTTGTTGTTCTTCCACCTGGGAAGAAAACCGTTGGATGTAGATGGGTGTTTGTGGTGAAACAGAAGGTGGATGGCACTGTGGATAGGTATAAGGCACGGCTCATGGCCAATGGGTTCACTAAGACATACGGCATTGATTACCAGGAAATCTTTGCACCTGTTGCAAAGTTAAATACTGTTCGTGTGTTGTTATCATGTGCAGTCAACCTTGGATGGGATTTGCAACAGCTAGATGTCAAAAATGCCTTCCTAAATGGAGCACTGGAGGAGGAGGTGTATATGGACATTCCACAAGGGTTCTCTTGTCACAGAAATAAAGGAAAAGTGTGTAGGCTGAAGCATGCACTGTATGGGCTGAAGCAGTCACCTCGAGCTTGGTTTGGTCGATTCCATAAGGCCATGATTTCTGTGGGCTATAAGCAGAGTAATGCTGATCACACACTCTTTATCAAGAGGGTTGCTGATAAACTCACTGTTCTTATAGTCTACGTTGATGACATAGTGGTTACTGGCAATGATGGTGATGAGATCAGACGATTGAAGACCTTCCTTGGCCAAGAATTTGAGATTAAGGATCTAGGGAAATTAAGATACTTTCTTGGGATACTTTCTTGGGATTGAAATGGCCAGATCTTCTAAAGGCATATTTCTCTCCCAACGAAAGTATGTCCTAGACTTGTTGGCTGAAACAGGGTTGTTAGGCTGCCATCCTTCAGATACTCCTATGGATCCCACTGTTCAGCTCAAGGAAAATGAGGGTGAGCCTGTTGATAAAGGCCGGTACCAAAGACTTGTAGGGAAGCTGATTTATCTTTCACACTCGTCCTGACATTGCTGTCGCCATGAGTGTTGTTTGTCAGTTTATGCATGATCCCGACACTTCTCATATAGAGGTAGTTCTTCGTATTTTGCACTATTTGAAGTCAGCTCCTGGAAAAGGCATTCTTTTGTCTGCACATGGTCACCTACGGATAAAGGCATACATCGATGCTGATTGGGCTGGTTCTGCAGATCGCAAGTCAATTTCTAGGCATTGCTCCTTTGTAGGTAGAAATCTTGTCATATGGCGTACCAAGAAGCAAAATGTAGTTGCTCGTTCTAGTGCCGAAGCTGAGTTTCGAGCTATGGCACAAGGTATTTGTGAGTTACTTTGGCTTAAAGGTTTGCTACAAGATCTTGCTATTCCTATTCGCCTTCCTATGATGTTGTACTGTGACAACAAGGCTGCGATCAGCATAATACACAACCCAGTACAGCATGATCGTACCAAGCATGTTGAGGTGGATAGGCATTTCATCAAGGAGAAGTTAGAAGATGGGCAGATCTGTATTCCCTTTGTGACCTCTGCTGATCATGCTGATGTATTCACCAAGGGGCTGCCTGGAAAGTTATTTCATCCTAATCTAGTCAAGTTGGGCATGATCGACATCTTTGCTCCAACTTGAGGGGGAGTGTTGAATAATGTAAACCAGAATACCGTGGGGGTATTCTGGTCTTTTTGGTGTTTATTTTTTATGTTTATAAATGTTTTATGTACTGCCTAGCTATGTCAGCTATGGCAGTGGTATTTTTGTCATGTGGATGTAATTTCTAAAGTTATAAATAATAGGCTTGGCTGATCACAATCGATCATTCAAGCATTCTTCAGTTTCTGGTTTTGATAACACATTGTATAGCTAGCAAAAAAGGGTCATGTTGGATGTTTCATTGGTGCTTTAAACCCAGCAGCACTAATGCAGATCAATCAGATATGGATCTGATTGGCCTACAGGTAATGTGCCCATTAATTGTATGGAGATCCCGATCTGACAACTAGATATCTTACAGTCGGAATTTAATATGGTAACTACAAGAGCTTCACAACTAATTTCAAAAATTTAAATCAGTCATAAATAGGAAAGTAATTGAATTTAATGACATGGAATGGAGGGGGAAAAAGGGGTGGATGTGTGTTATTATGGAGATAAAATAGGGGACAAACAACCTAATATTTAAGATCATGTAAATAGCTACCGATGGGAGAAAAAGTGAACGAAGACAAGAAATAAGAGGGAAAGAGTGGTCAATGGGTGGACTGATGAGAGGGAAAAGAGACGAAAGAGAAATTCTTTCTTATAAAATAAGATCTGAAACTGAAGCAAATCAAACAAAGGCAAAAGGAAGGCTATCGACTAGAAGGGAAAAATCTTCCTACCATGGACTCATGGAGGGGGGGGGGGGGGAGAGATACAGCAGGTGAGAAAGAAAGAAGGAAAACCAGAATCGTGGGGAAAGGGAGAGAAGAGAGAGAAGAAAAGAAAGATCTCTTACCAGATAGAGAGAGAGAGAGAGAGAGCGAGGAGAGCCAGCTCACAAGTTTCCAAACAAACAATTCAATCAATTTAATTCCAAATCGTGGAGAGGTGGTTGGTTACATTACTTTAAGAAATAATTAAAATCACATAGATTGACTCAACTACTAAGACATTCCTAACTAGACAGCTAAGGACTCTAAATTTCCTAAACTAACTCAAAGACTAACAACTTAGGATAAGATAAATCCGTACCCAACTATCACCAACATAGGACCCAGTAATAAAATTATAATTTTCGTGCAACCCCCTTAAAACCCACTTTTGGGACTAACATTTCAACCCATTACAACAATAAATCCCAAAAACTAGAGCCCAACCGAAACCTATACTAAAACCTTATCCAAATTTAAACCAAGCCTCAAAACGGGCCTGCATTAAGTACAGTCTAACAGGGCCTTAATAATAACCAGTAGAAGAGTGATCTGAAACCCTTATGATGATCATGACAAGGTCTCTAATTCTAAAGGTCAAATGACATACACAAAAGGAAGAACCACCATTTAATTAGACCAAGAGAATGAGATCTACGAGCTTGAAGTCCACACACATCAATGAAGTTGCTTTTCGTTGGATGGATACCAAAAAGGAAGCCGAGGCCCAAGACAGTCAAAACTCCAGCCAGCCCACGCCAAGATCCAGACCTCTTTTGGGCCAAAACCTATGTATATTACAGGGGTTTGGGCACAAGATCAGGTAAGGCAATGTATGAATCCAGGAGTCAGTATCCGCCGAAATCTTAAAACTTAGGATAGGATGTGTCCAAAAGTGCATACAAGTATGGGAACACACATATATGCATCCTCAGGGCTTAAATTAGAATCATGTGTCTTATAGGAATTAAATGTAAAATGTAATTTCTAGTCATAGGGACCTAAGTGTAAATATGAAGAATTTCCTTTTTAACTTCAGTAGTAATACCGAACACGAATAAGCCAGCACCATGGTTTGGGGCTTAGTTGCATAGGGCTCCCACTTCCATACACACCTCCAGTTTTCATGCTAGACACAGACAAGGAGGAAGCAGCTGGATGACGAGAAACAACAGGTACAGGTATCCTTCAATCTTCTTCTTCTTCTCTCTTCTTATCCTTCTTTTTCTTCTTCTTCTCCTCCTTTAAATATATTACATGGTTACTGTAGTTACAGGATACCAGACATAGGCATCCACACAAACAGGTCCAGGTTCCTACTCTGTTTTCTCATCTTTTCAATGCACTGTTTTGCTGCAACTTCCCTCTGCTGTTAATCTTCTACTCACCCTTCCATTTCAGGTCAATATTTGTTTATTGAGGCTCCATTTGTTTCTATGTAGAAAGGCCAAAAAAGAAATTTTTTTGTAAAATAGGATTTTTTTTAAACGACCTAAAATGCCCAAAAATAAGAATAATAATAATTTAAAAAGTAGAAATTTTCACATGGAAGAATATCTTCATATAAAATATCATTTACATGGAAATATTTACAAGGAAACAAACAGGGCCTGAATTCACAATTTTCTGCACCTCTAATTCTAGTTTATTTTCTCTGTCTAGGATCTCTCTTGCTGTTACTGTTCAAACCCTTTTTCTGATAGAAAACAAAACAGAAACACCAGACCTAGCGGATCTATCAGGAGTGAGAAATCAGTCCCTGCAATACCCCTCCCAAGGTTGAGGGTTCTCACAGGACAACTCGACCTAATTTCTGGTCCATCTAATCCACGGTTTCAAAGTTCTAGAATGTCTCCTAATTCCCCTAAGTTTTGTTCTCTGTTTTTCCCTGAATTTTCTTCTACTAACTCAATCTACGGAAATATATATATATATATATATATATATATATATATATATATATGGAAAATTACATTTACCACCCCTGCAGTTTGAATCTATTACGTCTACCACCCCTACAAATTCATCTATTTCAAAAACCTCCCGTGTTTTGAAAAAATCTTACAACCGTACCCTTACAGTTAGATTAGAACAGTTAAGTGACGATGTCATCGCCCAATTTTAATTTAAATGCCTATATTACCCTTGAAGGGGTAAAATGATACTAATGCCCTCTTCTTCTTCTACACCACCACCACCCACCATTGCCGCAGCCACCACCACCGCCACCCATTGGTCACTTACACCAACAAAGATGCCCTATCAACTGCCGCAGGAAAGTCGGGTAGAATTCAAAGACGAGACCTCCAGTAGAAGGAAATAACTGAAAAACTTTCACCAGCACAAGTGCCAGGACCTGTCTTCATCCTAAAGCCTCTGCCTCGTTCGACCTCAAGCCCTCTTCCTCAGACTCAAACATCCCCAACCACACCCGATGTTGCTGCTGATGCTTCAGCTGCTTGTCATACGCTTGCGATCCCCAACCCACGTTTTGTGCAAACTGTAAACTAAACCAGATTCACTCTCACTCACCATGTAAAGAAGAAGAAACCAGTACCACGAGCCGGATACTTCTCCAGGAATCCGATCGGAGCAATCTCAGCTTCCCTGAACCAGAAAGGGATGGAGAAAAAAAAAAGACCAAAAACAAAGTGAGTCAGATAAATTAATGTGGATCTCACACACTTCGCCTACCAAGTCAGAACGGAGGGAGACAGACCTCACGCCGCAGAATCACTTCCCTCGGCCGGGGACGACGCTGCGGCGAAGCTCGGCAGGAGAATCTCTCTTTTCACGGATGGAACACGAATCACCAGTGACTTCTCAAGAAGAAGCAAGGCTGGACGGAGTTGCCTCCCCAAATAAGGTTGCCGCCATCACCAACAGCTCCGATTGATCTAGTGCTGGGGACGAAGCATGTGGTGGTCTCTCTGGTCATCGGTTTCCTCAGCCGAGTAAGGCTGAAGATTCCAGTGGTTCCTGACAAAACTCTCGACTCCCTTTTCGCTGCTCAACACCGAGAGAGAGAGAGAGAGAGAGGCACTTTGGTGACGCTACGGCTACCTCAACACTGGCCACCATCAGAGGCGGTGATCATGTTTTCAAACCCTAAATGGGTTTTTTCTATTCTGTTTCATGATTTGGGGAAGAAGGAGAGCGAATAATCCCTCTCTGATTCTTGATTCTTTTAATTTAAAAAAAAATCTTTAAGTATTAAGGGTAAAATTGTCATTTCCTTCCCAAAACTAACAGAGTTAGCACTCAGAGATACGAACGTAATAAATTAATTTACAGGGGTGGTAGACGTAATAGATTCAAACTACAGGGGTGGTAAACGTAATTTTCCCATATATATATATATATATCAAAGTCAGCTTCTTTTTATCTTTATTCTGTACTTCTATTCTACCCTATTCTCTATCCAAATCCCTAGCAGAGGTCTACGCTTAATTCTGATTAGGTTAGGATTTCACTACTGCACCATATCCCATCACAACTTTTTCTGGCTACCCTTAAAAGATAGTGTTATGGATAGGATGATTATAATCGAAGGATCAAGTTTTAATTCAATAAGGATATCTCTGATGGTAATATGTCTAGCAGACAACCACCCTTGTGATAGAATTAATGAATTTGAAGTCAATTACTAAATGGTTATAAAGCAAGGTCATGGGGTTTAAAGACATTTAGCAAATCAATAAAATAGGGTCAGGAACTGTGATTTAGAAACAACAAAAGGAAATTCTCAACTGCTGAATAAGACAATGATTGATAGTTGTATATGTACTTAATAGTTTCATCTAATTTCTACAGCCCCATGCAACTTGAATGGGCCTCCCATATTCTTTTAATATAATATACTCGATTTTTTCTTTGAAAAGAGAAAAGGGGAGAGAATGAAAGAGATGAGCAAAGCCAGGGTGGACTTGCTGAACAGGAAGGATTTCACAAGTGATATTATAAACAGTGATTCAGCTAATATTATTCGACGGATGGAGGATTCTGCACAGGAGCCACCACACAACTCCTTAAATTAGTCCCATATGGGACCTTGTTTCTCAGATGCAGATTCAGTTTAAGTGCAAATGAGGTGGCTGATGATTCGGTGAAAGAGGGTCCAACGTCCAATACTATGTTTGGGGG
The DNA here is from genome assembly GCF_018873765.1 of Telopea speciosissima. Taxonomy (NCBI): domain Eukaryota; kingdom Viridiplantae; phylum Streptophyta; class Magnoliopsida; order Proteales; family Proteaceae; genus Telopea; species Telopea speciosissima. The sequence goes on from NC_057920.1 coordinate 56,063,934, forward strand.
ATGATGTTCCTCTATGACTTGTCAATCTAGACGTATGATGGGTTTTAATAAATGGGGTATTGGGGTGATAGATCAAACCATAGTAACCAGCCCTCCGTATGAGCTCGTATTGTCATTGTTGTTGATGTTTGCATCAGGTCCTTGTATTTTTATAAATGTCACTTATTCCAGAGAGAGAGAGAGAGAGACAGACAGAGAGTATATTGCTCAAATTGCACTGGAATCAGTACTAGCAGGCACTGGGAATTAACTCTAAAGGTTCTTGAAAGCATCAGTTCCTTCCAAGGGCATGAAGGCTGGCATCAAAACCAAAATAGAAGCTTCATTATAAGCAAATGAGAAGTACCAATACCAAAACAAAAGCTTCAAAGCAAACATCATCACCAACAACCATAAGAATAACAAAACTGCAAGAGCTGTATATAAAACTCAACAAACCAGACTACTCATACTCAGACTTGTCTCAATCATAGTTGTCATGGCTACCATGCAACCCAAGGCATTGGGAGGGGGACCTAGGCAACCTAGGCGTGCAGTATATGACTATATGTAATATGGCAATGATAATTTCATATAATTATGTTTATGCCATATCAATGCACTATGATATAACTAGGCTAGTAATGACCTCATATGAGAAAACCAACATATAATTAACCAAACATAAGATATAGTGTAATCACACTCATCAAAAAAAAAAAAAACAATAAATATTAATCAACATAAACTCGCGAAGTGTCAACAAGGCATGCTGTCACCTTGGACCCAAGAAAGAGCCTGGACACCAAGGCGACGCCTTGATAACTATGGTCTCAATTGTCTCAACTATTAAGAGTAGACCCCACATAACTAATAACTGGAGTAAAATGAACCCAACTATATAAAACTAAACAAAAATAAATTAAACCCAACTATATAAAACTAAACAAAAACAAGTTAAGTGTTGTAGAGAATTTAAACAAAATAAATAATTAGCCAAAATTTGAGCTGAACCTAGAGAGGCTAAGAAGGATCCATTAATTACAAAAATCACCACTAAAGCAAGCAATAAAGGACATTATGAATTTCTCCCAAATGAAAAGTGATAATGATATGTAAACCCAGCTGCCCTGCCTGTACGGGTACTCCAAAAGAGGTCCGTTCTATGGTTGAATCTCACTGCACCCAGCTAGAAGACCCCCTTTCTCCTGGTCTTGATATGGGTACTTTATTTTAGCCTTCACATTTCATTGGCACACCCTATGGTTGTGAAACTTGAAAGTTCAGAATTGTAAGCAGCTTTGAGGTTTAAAAATTATTCCTTGCCAAGCTCAAAAGGACCTTTGTCCATTTGCTTGGATTAACGATTTTTCAGAGGCATTCAGGACATCAGGTGTTGGCACATCTTTCAGAAAGCTCATCCAGACCAAACAACTTCCATCATGCATTTGAAATATACATAAGGCATACTTGGGGGATGTATTTCACATAGAAAACAAGTACAAAGTACAATCAAATATTGACATGAATGACCAAACTAACGTGCCAGATATGTGGTTAAAGTCCAGGGCATGAACTACAAAACATCAGGACATCTTAGATAGTTGACTGGAGTCCTGGACAAGCTTAATTATGTAGGTATGGGCAGCCCAAGAAAGTCAACCACATTCTTGGAAACAAGCCAACTGATTTGTGTGTATTGATTGCACTCAAGAGAAATAGAGTTCCCATCATACATCCAGTACTGCATATGCTGCCTAATTAAGGAACAAAGAAAGCAGCAAGTTATCATTGAGATCAATGTAAAACGACAAGCTGCTACTCTATTACAATATTGCATCACCACATGACCAAGTATCCCAAACCAGGCATGCTGCCTTTGGTATCAAATGCAGAGCAATAAAAAGCTGTGGTGTGAAATTCTTCAAAGATGTAAAAAAAATCACAAAAGGAAAAGAAAAATCTATACAAAGACAGAAGAAATCCTTCAAGAAGGTATAATCTCCTCAACTAGCTTACCATATCATGTCCAGGGCACCTCATTCCTTCAAAAAGCCAAAAGGATGTGACGGCCAGAAACAGATATCCAGAACCATGCCCTGCCATTCCAAGAACAGAACATCCAAGCATCCCTGCTTGACACCATACCTCACTTCCCTTTGTCATTTAAAACCACTTCAAGGCCACCAAACATGGTTAGCGTTTTTGCCACCAAAAATGACATTGGAGAAGTAAAGCAGCTGTAAAACTGCATACATACTTGTGAAATAAAGCCAAAAGATATCTGCTAAGACACAACACTAATGGGATTGCTCTCCATAAGGTACCCAAAATCACTACTATGATTACAAAACTGGCATTTGAGACTCCATTCCTCCAATGAGTCTCAAAAAATTGTGCCCTTCCTATATCCTGCGTTCTGCATTGTCCATTAGATTGCAAGACCAGTAAAATGAACACCCAAAGTTCAAACTAGAATTGGATCAATTAAACAAAGCATGCATCAACCCATGAACAAATGATAATTGCCATATACTAAAGTTCTGATCCATAAATCCTGCATTGTGTGCTTTGAACTGTCTAAAATCCCGAAATGCTAGAAAAGGAGGAGGGGGATTTAATTGCTGGAACCTATATAGGATATAAAACAAGGACAGAAATCAATAACTAACTAGAGTAAACATAAAACTGGCCCCACAAAGAAAAATTGTTAAGGGAACAGCTACCATCTGTGGTACTTGGGCACTCACCATGGGCGCTTAGGGGGTGCCTAACATGTCAAACTCCAAAAATTCATAGCATGGGCATGTTGACCATATAAAAAATTATAATACTATTAACTTACAAAAAAAATAGACAAAAAATAATAAAATTGATGAAGTGGAAAATAGAGAAAAATAAAGAAAACCTGAAACAAAAGAATCTCAAAAATATAAAATCAACATGATCAATTTTTTTTTTCAAAATGACTTTATTCAAGTAAGTAAAAATTCAGATGGTTTCTTGGTAGCTATAGATGCAGTCGGACGGTGAGGGGAACCGCGTTTACTATGCAAAGTTGATCTGGAAACCACGACCCTTAAATTGGCTGTTGTTGGACTTAGAATGAGACATGAGGTTTCAATAATTAAATGATACTTCACTAAGTTGTCCCAAGCTTCCCTACAACTATAGCTACAATTGTTCTTCTCTCAAGTTTGCTGATGATTCTTTGTTCTTTTGTGACGATATAAAGATTCAGTTGCATCAATTGAGCATTTTTCTCTGCTTTGAAGCAACAAACTTATGGAAAAGTGAGGCTATGGCTGTTGCCACAATGCTGGAGATGAATCATTTCAAGTGCCTCCAGATGCAAGATGGAAACACTTACTAAAACATATCTGAGAGTGTCCCTGACACAGGTCCATTGTATAAAGAGGCCTTAAGGTGTTTATTTAATATTTAACACCACATTAGAGGAGACCTGATTATTCAGTCCCTAGGTTGCTGGTCATCAACTGTAAATAATTTTCGAGATGGACAGGCATAAAGAAGTATGGTTTGGTTTCTAGAGTAGATCTTGGTGAGTCTGAAATATTTCTTACTTTTTTGCTGCTACTGATGTTTTCCTCTTTAATCAGTGTTTGTCCAAGGTCCAGTTGGTGCCATTCATCAATTAAACCCAGGTCTCATTGGTTCTTTTGATTTTTCAATTCTCATTGGCTGTTTTGTTCAAGTGTTAAAGTAGAACAATGCAGTTCAAGATTCTAGAAGGGATCTAAAAGCAAGAACCACAATTATGACCAGAAATAGAAAATCAGTAGGCATGATATGTGGACAGTATAGAAGTATTACAGTAGAAATAAGCATTTTGGTTGGGCTACATATGTGTGGACTCCAAGGGGCTGGGCAGGTGCTCGACTTGTGCAAACATCAAAAGGAAGTTGCCTTGTGGTCCTAGACGTCACCTTGGGCGCCTTGGACCTAGTTACCTGGGCTGGCACCATATTGATTTTAGGGAGAAAGAACGCAGCCAGGCTGTGTAGTGTATGCTAACGCCTCCCTGTGTCTATCTCTCCTCCCTCCTATGAAATGACATATTTGCCCCCTACTGTGGGAGGAGAGAGATAGACACAGGGAAGAAGTGTTCAACAAAGAATATTTCAATAAGGTTTTTAATCAGGTTTCATAGCTTCAACTACGGACCTTGGGTCTGTTGTTTCACCATAGATAAGTATTAAGCAATAAGAGATTCCTTTAAAAAGACCCACAGGTCTATAGACTATACACCCCTCTCACTCTTTTCTTTTAAGAGTCTCTAATTGAGATAGAGACGAGAGGGGAGGAGACAGGGGGGCAATCGAAGATGAGGACGAGAGGGGAAAGCTAGGAGTGAGAGATGGAGAAGGAGATGCAGGTCGTCAAATGATGAGAATGGTTTGGTATAGGTATGCTCCTCTTCTCCCTTCTTGTTCTTCTTCCTCCTATAGCTTCATCCTCTCCTCTCTTGTAACTCTTTCCTTTTCTGTCTCTATTTTTTTACTTTTTTTCAACGAAAAATAAGGGACATGGCAAATGAAAAATCACCCCCGAATCTGTGCCAGACCCATGGTCAAATCCATCTTCACACATATGGACATGCAATTTGGCACGGGTATAGACAAATCTAGGTAATATTGCAGAATTTCAGCAACTAGAGAAGATGGGCCTGTAATTTTAGGTTTGGTTCTGTTTGACCCATGGTCAAATCCATCATCACACATATGGACATGCAATTTGGAACAGGTATAGACAAATCTAGGTAACATTGCAGAATTTCAGCAAGAAAAGATGGACCTGTATTTTTAGGTTGGGTCCAGTTTCTTGGATCAAACAGAACCTATGGTTTAAGATTGGATCAAGATAGGCTTAATTTTGAATGCTCAATGGGTTATATGTGCTATGGGCTTAGTATTTTTGGGTTTGCTATTGTAATTAATCAATTCTATAAGCCAGATATGAGGGATTTGAGGCCTATACGGGATTAAGTGGTTAGTTTCTACTTTGTAGTAGTCTAGAAGCCTTCTATTTGTTTCTCTAGAACACTCTTGCTTGTGTAATGCAAACTCGACCTCAAACTGGTGAGACCAACGGGAGATCTACATCATTATGCTTGAAGAGTTACTATTTTACTGTATTGTTGCAAGGTTATAAATAAAGATATAGGAGATCATACTACCCTGACGACTTGAAAAACAATTTAGCCTTTAGCTTGTTTGTGTTCTGTTAGAGACAGAGCATGGTTTTGTGAGATTCAGTGCTGCTCTATTGTGGGATACAGTAAGGAAACTTTAGTGGGATGCCAAGGATGGAACTGACGAGAGACCACCACAGTTAGGTGAAAGGCCTAACATATCATACATTCTTTCTTCTTCTCTTCATACAATCAAAATCAAGGACAGCTTCTGTTTTCTTCATCCCTACATATATCTGTGATCTGTCTACCATTTTGTTTTAATATTAAACCGCCGACTAACGGCTGATGGTTTCTCTCAATTTCATAACAGAGTCTCGTATTAAAACAGCAGTTCACTCACTCCATCAATTCCTACTTCTGTTGACAGTTTCTGCATGTCTGAGTTCTATTGCAGCAACATCTCTTCTTTGTTTCTATTCTCTAAAAGTCACTAATTACTGATGCACTTACTATTTTGTTTCATTTGAGTTTTATAATCTGATTCCTTATTTCTATTTTGGAACTTGACTTGCTAATTTTGTTTCTAGTAAGTTGTCAAGGCGTCGCCTAGGCGTCCAAGCAGTTTTGTTGGGGCCTAGGCAACCTCCACCTTATTGCAAGGCGTCTTGTACTGGTTTTTTGGTATCGAACCTGGTATTGGCCCTTATTTATGCCAAATAAATGTTTTTATATTTGGTAAATAAGCAAACACCCCCCTATTTGAATCCAATAAAAATAGTTAAAAAAACAAATTCCAAAATGATAAAAAGTCAACCCCCCAGTTCAATAACAAAAACTGGATTTTTGACGATAGGTAAAATTTTCAACTTTCTAATGTTGGGGTTTTTCTCAAATCTAAAAATTTTATATATCTTAATATGGTAAAACATTGCTAAAACCCAAAAGTGCGGTAAAATATTTATTTGTTTTGATATCTAAAAAAATACTTTCACTTTGAGCGATTTTGATAGCATTCGCACATACCAAATAAGGTTTGACTGGAACATAACTTCTTCAATATAAATCAGATTTAAGCAATTTTGGATTTTATTGGAAAGCTGGTTTTGTGCTCTACCTAATACTAAAAGTTTCATTTAAAAATAAAATCATCTGACTAGTCAAACTTCTTGGAGAACAAGAACATTTTTCTAAATCGAGAACAATTTAATTACTTACAGATAAGATCATATTTTCTAAGAACAATATAAACCAAATGTGAGACTAGTATAAACCAAATGTATGTTTGCTTGTTTCAAACTTCCAATAGCTTGCTTCTTCAGTTCTATTGTCTTCTAGTATTATGTTGATTTTTGATGACTTGATGTGGCTTAATATTCATTTTTGACGACTTGACGTGACTTAATGTGGCTTAATGTTGATTTTTTATGACTTGAGGAGGCTTAATGCTGATTTTTTATGATATAAGGTATATATTGTAGCATACTATAGAATGTTAGAAAAGGGTGAAATAAAAAATAACACTTGGGGGCGCCTTGGTCTCCTAGGCGACGCCTTGTCGCCTAAGCGCTTAGACACCCCTCCAGCGCCTTGGGTCGCTTTGCCGCCTTGACAACTATGTTCTAGTTGCTATTTACCAATAGTTAGTTAGTTACTAAATCTGGACTCACTATTTCAATTACTTCTCTACTATTGTCCCTAGTTTCTAATTCCAATTTCAGTTTCTATTTTCTACCTTCTAAACCAGTTAGTTGCTATTTTGATAGTTACTAATTTTGGCAACTTGCTATTTTCTGACTTTCTAAATCAAGGATGCTATTATGGAAGTTGCTAAATTATGGTTTCTATTTTGAGTTCCTAATCTCTGTGATCCCGGATTTACATGAGGTTTTCTAAGCCAAACCCCTTAGGTGATTAGAATATCCCATACAACATAGATGAGGCCAAGTATCCCAGTCAAGAATTTTGCCACAGTGAAGTGGCCTCAATTGTTTAGGCCTTAGGGTACTCTAGTGTTTCTTTTTTAACTGTCTCGGTGTGTTGTTTGGAGCATAGTTGTCAAGGCATCGTCTAGGTGACACCTTGGCCTCCAGGCGTCCTTTGCGGGAAGGAAGCCTTGGTCGCCTAGGCGATGACTTCATGCTTTGTTGGTGTCCCCTTGATTTTTTCCCTCCTTAACGCCTAGGATCGCCTAGACGCTGTGACAACTATCATTTGGAGTCACTGAAGCATGGCTTTCACATCTTTTGATACATGGAAGAAAACTATTTGGATGAATAACTCCCCTTCATAGTTATGTGAAACATTTGTTAACAGAAAAATAGAAGAATTTTCGGGTATAAGAGAAGAACTACTAGCAGATTACATGCAGATATGGGCGAACTTCTAATTAAGGCTATAGGTATTGGTATATGGGATTTGATCGGCCATGGCAGATGCTTATCTGGATAACTAGCATATCAGTCAGAGCAATCCAGAGAAGTGGAGGCAGATCCACCTGCCGTAAAACAAAAGAAAAATAAAAAAAAGTGGAGGCAGATGCCCATACTTGAATCCTTTCTTGTAATTGACTGGTCAAGCACTCACAAATACTTTGATGGAAAAAATCATGGCAACCACACTCTAATTGGAAAACCACTTCATGTTCATTACTCCCAAAGAAATGTAGATCAAACATTTAATAAAGATGTGACCAAGACCATATAATTTGATGAAATCTCTTTAGATGGAAGATTCTCAGTGGCAGGTCCTGATCTATAGGAAATGATGTGCCTACTTGAGAACTGTTGAGACCTAAAATTCTTAATCCAATCTATTCACCATTAAAAGAAAAGGGAAGTAAGACCTAAGATGTTCCTCCTACTTATGGAGAAACTAAGAAAGAGAATGAACAAAAGACGGATCATCTCTCACTGAGCACAGTGACACAGTCTAGTCTACAAAACATGCAACTTCAGCAGTTATGCATGACGACATTACTCAGGGCTACTGTGAGTATAAAAATTATGATTTCAGTTTCATTCAATCACCATCATTCTCAAACTTCTCTCCTTTATATTCCCCCAAAATTCAATCTCTTAGTTACTTCCATGTAACTATCATACATACTTCTTGTTTCTATGTTACAACTAAATAGAGATTTTAGGAGTTTGAATGGTACATGAATAAATCACAAGAAATAAAACAAAATTGAAAGAGGCCTGATTTCCTGACACCTTCTCCAGCAGTGGCGAGCACCAACACATAGATGTTGCCATCACTTTACGTTGTCACTGAAATTGTTAAAGTGTTCTCCCATGTCAATGAGGTATGGCACAAACTAACACATATCATTCACCGTACCTATGCATAGCATATAGATAGATGCATAAATAAATTATCCACTTACAATATGTATCCATGAGCAAGGCAACAGCCAATTATACGAACTGACTGAAACGAGCTATGAATTTAACTAATTAGCACTGCATATTTTGTTACAAGCAGCATTATTGGTCAATCCTTTTTTTCCCCCACAATTAATCCACCACATGATTCTGGACAAACAAAAGGTACAGCTCTCTCAAGCTATACAACGTGAAGTTACCTCAAAGTAGATAAAAGTTCTTCTACAAAATCTTGGATGTGTTTCCTAAGCAAGCTGAAAAATAAAACAAAAAAGCAGCTCAATGAGCGAAACATTCAAGAAAATTAAAAACCAAAAGCATCATACTAACACAATACACTATAGCCTTTCACGAAAACACATTAGGAAAAAAAATGAGCATGCATTCAGAAAGACCACCAAACAAAAAAAAAAAAGCCATAACCCCAATGCAGTCCCGCTTTTCCTCAGTCCTGGAAGGCTGGATTGAAAACAGTCCTACCCTTTGGCATTTTTGCACAAGGAAAACAGATATTTGAAAATTGAAATCACTTATTGGTTTTGAGAAATTCTGCTTACATATGTAATGCAACACAGTACAATAATTAACTAAAAACTGCATGCAAGGAAGAATACGGCCCCTTTAAACAGGAAAGAAACTTTTAAGATATAGGAACATGGGTGTGAATAACCCTCAACTAGGCCACCGACCAGCCAGGTGGGAAGAAAATACAGGAATCCTCTACAATGGTTGTGAGTAAGTCACTAAGTCTGCATCGGTTTTGTAAGCATATCATTTACCAGTAACAGACAATTTTCAACACACAAACACACACCTAGTGCAGTTAACCATACCACACACAAACGAGGAGATCACTTGTGGGTTTATAAGCACATAAACATGCAAAATGATACATACAGCTCCTCAGAAGAGATGGAACATCACAGAAAATCATGCCCTAAAACACATCAGCCATGACAGTTACAGTTACAGTAACAGTTTTACGTTAGAATTGCCTGGACTGAAATGGTAAGAAGCCTTTCTAGTTTCTACAAGCTAAATTTCCTAACCACCTAACCAGATTTCCTAGCAAACATGACCACATACTAGTGCACTACACTTCTTTTTCTTTAATAAATCACATATTTTAAGAGAAGTAAACTGAGAGATAGATGGGAAAAGATCAAGCAACTCACAAAACAACTAAAAATAAAGTCAAAAACCCTAATATACTTCACCCTATGAATTTCATATTCAGCAAAATCATCCACCATTAATCGACTGATCTTGGCATCCAAGGGAGTGAGATATTCATAAAGGAAGCAATATGAAGCACCTGCCTGATCAAATAAAATACATCAACAATGGACATACAAAATGAAGTTCATCAAAGTTAATTTGAACCACTGACGCAAAAACAAAAACTTAAGGAAGGGCTTCAATTAAGTTGACTGGGCATAAAGGAGTCAATTTTCAAGTGGGAACACTACATGGTATGGGGACCCAATTGGAGCAAAGAGTCTTATTGGAGGCGGTTGGGCTTGTTAAGTAGAAACATATCCAACATGTATGGAGACGGTCACAAGTGTTGCTTGTGGACATGAAATGTGGGACACAAAGACCCCCCAAAACCTAGGCACAAGAACACAGCAATAGATACATGATATAGAACTTTGTCGATAAACTAAGTCAAGACTATAAAAGTTATAACTGAAAGCAAAAAAAGCAAAGTAAGAATAAAAATATCATGTAAAGGAGCAAAGCACATAAAGCAAAAGAGCCGGTCAAAGCAAAATATATTAGCGCCATGAACAGGTCTGTCTCTATCCCTCTCCCCCTTTTTCGATTTTTGATTGGTAATGAGAAAGGGGGAAAAAACAAGCAGTACCAATCCACCACTACCAAACCATTAAACACCACCCACCATAGCCAAACTACCACCCAAGGAAACACCTCCAAAACAAAGTACTGGCCCCTAGAATGCTAGAAGGAATCAAAAAAATTATAAATAAAAAAGAAGACAGGGAGGAAAGGGGAAAGAATTAAATGTCAGATGGCATGGACGCACGATAGTTGTCTGACACGTTGTAGTCAAGGTTCAAGGTTTCAATTTTGATGGCCATTTCAACCTGATCCAAAACTGAAATGTAACCCTGAAATGGCCAAAATATGGTCCATTTCGGTGGAAATTTTGAGATGGCCATTTTGGTACCCAAAATATAGAATTTTGCCATGAAACTTCAGGGATTGCTTATTTAAGCGTTGATTATAATGTTTGAATTAATAGATTAAAAAAAAAACCAAAACAGTAGTTTGGCTTTGGACTTAGTTTGCTGGTGTATAGCGTAGCATACTGTATCCTTTCCCTTATATAATCTAGCAAAAACATTGAACCAAGATGGAAAGATTTAGGGCCATCTTCTTTTTTTTTCTGAAGTTTCAAACCAAATATCTCTTTGCAATCTTGTTTGGGAGCTTAGATGAGTTTGGAGAAGTTTAAATCCTCAATGATTGGTAAAATACTAAGCTCTTGAAGAAATTTGAAACGTTCTAGAAATTTTGACACATTTCCCTAATTTTGACTCATTTTGATTCGAAATTTTGTAATTTATATGAAGGAATGTGACATTTTGATTACTTCGACAAATATTTCGACATTTTGATCATTTTGTTTCGTTCATTTCAACTAAATATTGTATTCTTCGTATTTTGCCTGTCATTTTGTTTCGAGGCCCATTGAAACCAAAATATTTCGCCCAAATTTCGACATTTTGGTCACAATTTTGAACCATGATTGTAGTATGCTAAGAAATGAAGACAGCCATGTATAAGATACACTACAATTTTTTTTTAAAAAAACATGGGAAAAGAACTAAGCAAACGGAAGTACAGAACCCAAGACAAGGGATTTACACCATCTATGAAACAGAAACTCTTTGGCCACCAGTGCCTTATAAAACACCAAAACTGGCAAACTTCCCAAGATGACCCTAAAAATAAGGGGAATATCTTATTATCAATTATTCGAAAAACCCAACTACAACACCGTACACTGAATTTTACTTCTTTACAGACAAAAAGGAGGAAATATGACCTCACTGGGCCAAGAATAAATCCACGAGCTACAGCCAAGGAAATTTTTTAACTCATACAGAAGAGATTTCTTGGCACCAGAAGCCTAGGATTGCAGATTGAAGGAGAATACAACAAGACAAAAATTTCTTTCATACCACTGCCTGTGGTGCGATTTTTCTTCAGCAGTTTCAGGAGTCCGGCCTCCTTTGGAAGATGAGATACAATAACAAGGTCACAGCCTCAACACTATCCTGAAGAATAGGTAGGTTACCTGTCATACAGGGCAAGTGACTATTCATACAAGAAGACAGTTCCAACCACTGAACCAACTAGTTATTGTCAACATGATGGTTATCATGCCAAACGAATCTTAAATGTTTATTTCCAAACTATTAAGCATTTTTTAGAATGTTTATTTTCAAATTATCAACAATCAATTTAATATGTGCTATGATATCAAATGAAGAAATTTAATGTGGAATTTAATAAGCTATAGACAAACAAATCGAAGTTACTTATGTAGCTCTTGATGATAGATATTATACAAATTTGTTTCAATAAGGAATTTCATGTCAACCACTACTTCAGCAAAGCAAATTTGTCACAAAAACTGCACCATTGGCACTCATCTATGGGTTACAGACTTACAGGTTACTTGATAAAAGAAAACCCTTTTTTATTTATATTCCTGCAATAATTGCAAATCCAAATAGTTCCAGTTAGTTACATTATTTGTGTCCCAAAATTGTTAATATTATACAAATAATGAATCAATTGCTGAAGTCTTTAGTCTTAGCAGTTAAAATAACAGTTCCCTCAGCATCTTACCACAGAGAGAGAAAGTTCCTTGGTAGGTTCACCTTTAGATTCCACTTAGATTCTAGGTATGAAAAGGGTTAACACCTATTAAAGATAAAATGTAATGAATTGGATCTCCAGTCCCCAGTTTAAGGTTTTACAGAGGATTTGTTTGGAAGTCATAATGGAAAAGGAATTTCACATTAAAGATCATGGAACATCGGGAAGCACGTTCAATCGTTTCCCATTTAGCCAGCTCACAGGCCACAGAAAGAAGAAACCACAAGCTGCAAAAGAAAGCAGTGTGAAACTGCAAGCAAGATGTCATAATCTGGTCTTCAATAACAAATGCACCAATGTATCTCCCTCTTAGCACTTACAAGGTACTTATACACTGTTCAGATACCCTGGTCATGTCAGAAGCCTCGGAACCAGCTTCTTGAAATTTACTTTTCCTTGTTTGCTTTTTTTTTTTTTTTTTTTTTTTTTGGATATCATCCATTTTTTAACAAAGCAGAATCCAACACACAATGACTTCTAACAAATGGCAGTTCCACCTCTTCAATGAACTGTACCACTGACCATCCCAAACACAGACCCACCCCCATGTGAAGAAATACCATAACAGCACCAATTGAATGAAAAAAATAACTCAAAACTAAACTGAAAATATGACCAAAATTGTTATTCTTCTGCAATTGAAATTGAAACTTATTCAACCAACCACAAACCTCACCTACTTCACAGTTTGACCCAACCTCGATCCAATACAAGCTAGTTACAGCAACCAAAATGCACCCATTAAAGCATTCCTCCAGGAAATAAGACCCCAGACCTCCAAGACTCCAAGTTTCAATTACAACCACAAGGATAGACAGGTTTAAAAGATAAAGAACAATAATGGTATAATAAGCAGGAAAGCAAGAAGAAGAAGCAACTCACAGATTCGCCTGGTAATGGCCCAGATTCCACGGAGTAAATTTAAAAAAATAATAATAATAATTAAATCAAAGTCACGCAAACCAAACTTTTACTTTTCGTTAACCAACTGTCATTCAGATTAAAAATCCAAATTTTTTCAAATTATCCAAAATATAAAACAATCAAGAATGAAGTCAGAAGCATTCAAACTTTACTCAATCGTCACAGAGTTCCAACCTAAAAAGCCTAAAGCCCATCCAAAAAAACAAACAAAAGCGTCACGAGGGGGATTCGATTCAATTCAATTCAACGTTCAATATTCCAACTTTCAAAAAAAATCTACGAAATGCTGATAAAACCATAGACGATAAATCGAAAGATTAAACGAAATGAGATCAAAGTACACGGTACCTGGCGGTTGTTCATCAGATATTGCGCAGCGATGGCGATGGATTGGATAGCTAGATTCTAGAGAAGGTTAGGGTTTGGACAGGCAGGAGGGTTCGAGATTTTCGGCAGTGAGGTCAAGGACGAGAGTTATGGGCGGGAGAGAGAGCCTTCGATCTCCCTTTGTGCTCGCGCGAAGGTTGCGTGTTTACTGGTTTTGGATTAAAATGAAACAAATTTGTAAAATGAAAGCAGAGAGAGAGAGAGAGAGAGAGAATAGGAAGGTTCGAGTAATATTAACGCCACTATGACGACAAATGGAAAGAGTTAAAAAGGTTGTGTTTCAGAGAGTAATTGGTCGATGTATGTAACAATGCACATGAGTCGTTATTATGATCTCATTTCGGGACTTTCGAGGGGAAGTAATGTGATTTCTGATATTGGAATAATTAAATTGTTTGGTCCCATTGTTTATTCTAATCCAACGCGGTCAAATAAATACACGTTAATTGAAGGAAATTTATCCTAATCTGATGGTTGTTACTTGTTAGATAGAAAGTGAAAGGGAGCTATTGCTCTGTAGTTGACCTGCACGTGGGAGGCTGGATCATGGTAGTATTTCTCAAATATGATATTTAAATTTTTTTAATTATATTGTTATATTCGTATAGAGTGGAATATTCTTTTCACGGTACTTTGGAAGCGAAGATCCGAGGATTTTTGTTTTGGATTGGCCGATGGGGAAGATGCCAACACATTCGAAAGAATGAAAATAAAAATGAGTTGTGAAATATAGATTGTGATTGAATAGATATGGTGGCCCCATAATTAGGGATGTAAACGGATTGGATTTGGCTCGGATAGTGTTATATCCGCATCCATATCCGATTAGTTTTCGGACGAATTTGGATAGTATTAAACGGATACGGATACGGATACGGATCAGATATTTTATCCGTTTATATGTAAATATAGCTTTTCGGATAGCTATAGTTTATCTGTATGACTGTATCCATATTCATTTAGCTTTTGGACGGATTCGAATAGTGCTAAACGGATACGGACACGGATACGGAAACGGATTTCGGCTGTTCATTTGCATCCCTACCCATAATTAAGGCAGAAAGACTAATAGGAATTAATATAATAGGAATGTCTGAATGACACCTCCATAGGTGTATTTAGAATATTATACATTATTGGGCTCTTCCACGGCACAGGGACGCACACCTTGTGGTGCGGTTTCATAGCTCACCATGTGGATAAGCTCCTTTTTGGACGGCTTGGATTGAGTTAGAAATCTAGATTTCAAAATCCATAAATCCTCTTGTACATCGCATGTGCATCACACTGAGATACCCTTATGAATCGCCAAAGTCTTCCTACTTCTCCATTGTTCCAATCAGATTTGAAAAATGGTAAATCAATCAAAAGTTAGTGGACTTAAATTGAATCATTTCAAAATCCAGAAATCCTCATTAGCAACGCATGTGCACCATGCTCAACTTTCCTAGCTCGATCCAAGCCGTCCAAAGGGGAGCTTGTCCACCTGGCGAGCTGTGGTGTCACGTCACAAAATGTGTAGCACACCCTGCGCCTTAGAGGAGCCCGATCCTTCTTTTAATTGTTCCATGTCATATTCCCAAAAGGTTTTTAAGTTAGGGGTATGAAAGGGTTTTCAAAATTTATTTCAAAATGTCATTATGTCATTATCAAATGTGTTATTTCTTACACATATTTTGAGTACACATGTGTAATGACAATATTTACCATCATTGAAAAAAAATGTGTGTAATACTAAAAGGATAAGAAAGTAAGGTTACAAATTATTTGACACCTTGAGGTATGTCCATAAGAAAATCCCTAATATAATAGATTTTTTTGGTTGAAAATAATATAATAGATTTTTTTTGGTAAACAATAATATAATAGATTTGATTGTACAAGCTAGTGGTATACGTAGGCTACGTTTCGTTGCACTCCTGCTTTGTATGAGTCAATCTTAGACAAAATTAATATTTCTTTTTTTTTTGGGGGTCAGATTCTTGATTCTATTTTGATAGAATGAGAAATGGTGTTTGGTATAGCTACTCTCCAACCAATTTTTAAACACAAAAAGATCTAGATCATCGATTGGAAAGCCTTTTTATAGAATCAATTCGAACATTGCACTTGTTAATTATGAAAATGTCATTATGGCAAGGGAGCATGGTTGAAGAAATCGGTATAGGATCAGTTGAATTAGTTGATCTGTATCAGTATCTGATAAAATTGCAGAACAGAGAACAGGTTAATAATGGCTAGAATGAAGAATTTTATTCCTTGTTTTCATATCCTAAGAGATGGGGTATATATAGTCTCATATAGATATGTGATGAACATTACAAGCCAAGAATTGTGGTTGGGAGATAAATCAAAGAAGCAAACGGTGAGGTGGGTAAGTGATTTAATCGTACAGGATTCCACCACTTCAGTGGATTGGTGAAGTAGTATACTGCACAAATATCTCCATGTCAACTGATGGGTGAGTTATCTGCTGATCTGAGAGAGTTATCTACTGATCTGTAACGGATGGGTAAATTATCTCCAATACCACCCCCCCTCAAGGTGGAGGGGGTTGAAAAATAGTCAACCCACCGAACTTGCCAACAAGTTCGCAGAAGCGAGAGTGACCCAACGGTTTGGTGAATACATCAGCAAGCTGGCCAGTAGTGGAAATATGAGTAGTGCGAAGAAGACCACTTTGAAGCTTTTCACGGATGAAATGGCAGTCAAGTTCGATGTGCATCGTGCGCTCATGAAAACAAGATTGGCGGCGATGTGTAAAGCCGATTGATTGTCACAATGGAGTAACGTCGATTGAGAGTGAGGAATGCCCAAGTCAGTGAGTAGGTAAATCAGCCATTGGATTTCACAAGAAGCCTGAGCCATGGCATGGTACTCAGCCTCCGCAGAGGAGCGAGAGACTGTGGATTGTTTCTTGGAGCGCCAAGAAATAGGACTGTTACCAAGAAGTATGCAATAGGCAGTGGTAGATCGGCGAGTGAATGGGCAGCCAACCCAATCGGCATCAGCATAAGCCCGAATTTGCAATGGACTGCGGCAGAGAGAAAAATTCCATGACCTAGGCTTGCCTTGAGAAAGCGGAGAACATGAAGGGCAGCAGCAAGATGGGGTGTCCTTGGAGTTTGCATGAACTGGCTAAGAACCTGAACATAGTAGCTAATGTCGGGTTGAGTGAAAGTGAGATATATTAGTCAACCAATTAGACGCCGATAGATAGAAGGATCAGGTAAAGGATCCCCATCAGTAGGGTTGAGCTTGAGATGTTGCTCCATGGGGGAAGCAGCATGACGATAGGCCATCATACCCATATCAGAGAGAGTGTCCAAAACATACTTGCGCTGGCAAAGAAAAATACCTTGATCTGAGCGAGCAATCTCAACCCCTAGGAAATATTTGAGTAAGCCCAGATCCTTGATGTAAAAAGTATGTTGAAGATGTTGTTTCAAAGATGCAATTTCTACCAAATCATCACCAGTGATCAGTAGGTCATCAACATAGACCAAAACGAAGGTGGAGCCGGATGGGCGGCGTTTGGTAAATAAAGAATGATCCACTGAGGAAAAAATATAACCAGCCTGACCCAATGCCATAGAGAGCTTGGCAAACCAATTGCAACTAGCCTGTTTCAAACCATATAGGGATTTATTAAGACGACAAACACGGCGGTCCCCTTTTGTACAATAACCAGGGGGAAGAGTCATGTAGATCTCTTCATGAAGATCACCATGGAGGAAGGCATTGTTGACGTCCAATTGATGAAGGGACCAAGATTTTATAGCAGCAACAGCAAGAAGGCATCGAACAGTCGTTAATTTAGTGACCACAGCAAAAGTTTCATGGTAATCAAGCCCTTCAGTCTGGGTGAAGCCCTTCGCGACCAGACGGGCTTTGTAACGTTCAACAGTACCATCAGATCGGAATTTTACCTTATAAACCCACTTGCAGCCGATAGGTTTCTTCTGGGGAGGTAATGTAGTAATAGACCATGTGCCATTACGTTCTAAGGCAGTTATCTCAGCAGCCATGGCATCCTTCCATTTAGGATCCTTAACAGCCTGGGCGAAGGAGGATGGCTCAATGTGAGAGTCAATAGAGCAGAGAAGAGCCTTGTAAGAAGAAGATACCTGAACATAAGACAAAAATTGGGATATGGGATGAGCAGTACCTAAAACGAAGTCCGATGTGGAGGGGCAATCTGTGTGGATAGTATTACATTGGTAGTCGCAGAGGTAACCAGGGGCACGACGAACACGTGGTTCAAGGGTAGGCGTGGTGTACACAATGGATGAAGGGGAAGAAGAGGAGGATGAGTCATCGTGTGAGGGAGAAGGTGATGGAGCACAAGGTGTAGCGGCACTTGGCAATGGGGTGGAAGATTCAGTGTGTGATGGAGAAAGTAATGGGGTACAAGGTGGAGCAGCACATGGTAATGGGGTGGATGATTTAGTGGATGATGGAGTGGTAGGAGGTGGTGAAGCTGTACTTGTGGAAGGTGCAGTAGGGTTAGGGTCCACCGGAAGAGGGAGATCAAAAGGTGTGTTAAAAGGAACAAATATGGGAGTGGGAAGAACAGTGTCGAATATAGGAGCAGTAGGTAGATCACGGTATGGGAAGACAGCCTCATGAAAAATGATGTCACGAGATGTGTAAATAACTTTAGTTTCCATGTCATATGGTATCCTTTTTGGCCGAATGGATAACCAACAAAAATGCCCGGTTTAGAACGGGTGTCAAATTTCTGCCGAGTAGGAGAATGGTTGTGAGCAAATGCAAGACAGCCGAACACCCTAAGATGGGTATAAGATGGTGGTGTACCAAGGAGCAATTCATGAGGGGTCCTCCCAGAGAGAAGCGGAGATGGTAATTTGTTGATGAGATAGGAAGCGGTTAAGACGCATTCCCCCCCAAAAATGAAGAGGTAAATTACCTTGAAAACGAAAGGCACGAGCAACTGCAAGAAGATGATGGTGCTTGCGTTTGACTACCCCATTTTGTTGCAAAGTGTCGACGCAACTGGTTTGATGGTGGATGCCAAGGGTTTGGAGGGATTCTTGGAGATCTTTATCTAAGAATTCAAGACCATTATCAGTACGAATAGTCTTTACTCGAGTATTATATTGATTTGAGGCAAGAGCAGAGAAAGCACGTAAATGATTCTTGGTTTCAGATTTGTATTTCATTAAATACAACCATGTGCATCGAGTATAATCATCCACAATGGTCAAAAAATAATGAGACCCAGAAATACTAGGTGTATTAAATTTCCCCCAAATATCACAGTGCAAAAGTTCAAAAGGACACGTTGAACGTGTATCACTTAGAGGAAAAGGTGACCGTGAATGTTTGGCTAAAGGACAAATATTACAGTCATTAGAACGGGAGATAAAAATAAAAGGATCGGAGGGAACAAGAGTTCGCAAAACAGAAGACGATGGGTAACCAAGCCGCCAATGCCATAAGTCAAATGGATGAGATTTGGAAGAAAGAAGGTTGGTTGGCCGAGAGAGGTAATAGAGTCCATCATGTACATGGCCCAGTCCAATCGTTTTCTTCGTTAACAGGTCCTGAAAAACATAAAAATCAGGGAAGAAAGTTACTGAACAATTTAAAGATTTGGTGATTTTATAAATAGACAGTAAGTTAAATTTAAAGGTGGGAACATGTAATACATGGCGGAGGTGAAAATCAGGGGATAATTTAAGAGATCCTATGTTAGAGATAGGTGCATGTGTGCCATCGGGCAATTGAACAGTAATACAATTAGAAATAGATTCAAGTGAAGTCAGAGAATTTAGAGAGGAACATATATGTTCATTGGCACCCGAATCGAGGATCCAATCATGACTTGAGGAAACAATTGAAGATAAGGCTTTACCTGCAATGTTAACAGAAGGTGGGGTACTACCTTGTTGAAGAATGGCAAGGATTTGAGCATATTGATCATCGGAGATGGAAGGACTAACGGGGCTTGAGGAGATAATCTGGTTATCAAGCTGCTTGTAAACCTTTAGGCTGAGAAGAATGTGAAGCTACACTCTTCTTTGGTGGGTAACCATGCAATTTATAACAAGTGAACCTGTGTGTCCATCCTTGTCGCAGTGGGTACAATGTATTGGAGTCTTGGGAGGATACCCACGTAGTTTATAACACGTCTGAATAGTATGTCTGTCCATGTTACAATGGTCACAATGTGGGCAAGTGCGCTGTCCACGATTAGAAGAAATAGTCTTTGGGACGTTGGAGATAAGCGCTGAAACCTCTGGCTTGGCGAAGGTTGTTGAAGTGATTTCACGTTGTTTTTCTTCTTGCAATGCCAATGAATATAATTTTGCAATTGGTGGAAGGGGATCCTGGAGAAGTAACTAACTACGCAAAGGAGCAAAAGACTCATGGAGCTCTTGTAAAAACTTCATGCTTTAATCTTGTTGAAAAATAGGCTGAGTTCTTTAGATGCACCATAGCTGCAGGTAGGTAGAGATATGTATAAAGATAGCTCATCCCAGAGCGTCTTCAGCTTGGTGAAGTAAGCAGAGATGGAGAGTTTGTCCTGCTTCTAGTCTGCGATAGCAAGCTTGATCTGATAAAGCTTGGTCATATTGGGCTGAGAAAATCGAGTCTTAAGATCGATCCAGATTTCATGGGCTGAATCCGCCGCATAAATGACGCTAGTTGCTAGTTCCAGTGTGCGTGAATGAAGAAGCCAAGAAGTAACCATGTCATTAACACGAGTCTATTGAGAAAAAAATTTCGCTGTAGAAACAGGCGCTGAGATGGTTCCGTCTACGAACCCAAGCTTGTTTTTGGCTCTCAATGCCATTTTCATAGCTCTAACCCAAGTGTTGTAATTATCGCCATTCAAAGGGGGTGACACAAGAACAGCAGTGGGATTATTAGAATGGTGAAGAGAATAAGGGTCTTTGAAGGGATCAACTGGTTTGACAGCATCGTCAACCATGACGAACGAGGTTAGTATGAAGCAAATAACTAGGTTCGCTCTGATACCATGATAAAATTGCAGAACAGAGAATAGGTTAATAACGGTTGGAATGAAGAATTTAATTCCTTGTTTTCATATCCCAAGAGATGGGGTATATATAGTCTCATATAGATATGTGATGAACATTACAAGCCAAGAATTGTGGCTGGGAGATAAATCAAAGAAGCAAACGGTGAGGTGGGTAAGTGATTTAATCGTACAGGATTCCACCACTTCAGTGGATTGGTGAAGTAGTATACTGCGCAAATATCTCCACATCAACTGATGGGTGAGTTATCTGTTGATCTAGGAGAGTTATCTACTGATCTGTAACGGATGGGTAAATAATCTCCAATAGTATCGACACCTGTTCGATCTTGTATCTGTGTATTGGTACAAATCAAAGGTAAAAAAAAAAAAAATTTAGATGAATATGGGCAAATCCATCCAATCGGGATGATTTCGATCCCTTTAACCCTTCCCCCCCCCCCCCTTTTGTAATAAAAATAGCTTTATTAATAAGCAAAACAGGGGAAAACTAACCCCACAAGCATCCGAATACAAAAGAAGATAAATAAGACTTGGAGGATCATTTTCCTAAGTATTACAACACTGGGATATTGCTCCTAGAGATGCAAGTGAGTTAGCCACAAAATTACCTTCTCTGAAGGTGTGTTTGAAGTGAACCTGTTCAAAACGATTACACAAAGTCTAATCACCCAAAATGATATTATGGATCCTCCATGGAAGAGATAAAAAGTGGTGGTTAAGTAAAATTGTAACCATTAAATTGTCATTATCGATACATATCCTTGGAAACCCATATTCAACAGCAATCAATAGAGCCTGTTGCACGGCTAATGCTTCAGCTACTCCAACATAAGCGTGACCAATTCCTTTAGAAAACAACAGATCAATCAACCATTATGATCACAACAAACCCCTCTGATACCTACCATTATAGGATTGCCTAGAGGCTCCATCCACATTGAACTTCATGAACCTATCCTTTAGTCTAGTATAGGAAACTAAAATCGTGTTCCTTTGACGACGAACAGAGGCATAAGCTGATATAAAATCTGAAGCAAACACTCGAGAGTGATGAAGAAAATACTGAATGACGATGTTTTCTAAAAGTTATTCCATATAAGCTAGCCAAAGATGCCACATAATACTAGAGATGATAGCAAGTCTGTTTTTATGAGCATTAGAGTTGGGGAATCACTCTCCTAAATCAGTAAAATGGAGGATCATATTCATGCCAGTTCTATACCATGTTTCTTGAGATAAGACGCTATCCTTAAAACATGATTAAGGTCAAGGGCACTATGAGATCATTATGGACAAAGTGAACATAAATTGAATCCCTACCTATTTAGAAGATCTGGGATTTGGAAAGAACCATTTATGATATTCTAGAAGATTTTTTGAACTTTTGAAGCTGTTGGAATATGCCAGACTTTTTGTCAAATGGAATTGGTAGGGAGCATTTCTCTTCAATGGCTATTCTAAAAACCGAAGCGACAGTAAAAACACCATTTGCAGTTCGAGTCCAAACATATCTATTCACGACTACTGATAATGGTATAGGAATTGAAATAATTTGGGTAGCAATATCAGGGGGCCACCAGTGATAAACCAAGTCAATGTTCCATTTTCTAGTGCATGGATTGAATAATTAGTCAACAATAGTTGGAGTTTGTAAAGGCAAAACAAATGGAGTAGAGGATGGTGGAAAACCTAGTATCCAGTTATCACTCCATGGATTGATATTCCTACCATCACCAAGTTGGATGAAGAGTCCCTTGAGGAGTAACTCATATGCTCCAATAATCGATTTCTAGCCCCATGCATTTAATGGGAAAGGAGCATGGATGAAGTCTGTGGATGGAAAATATTTAGCTTTCATCAATCTTTCCCATAGGGATGAGAAAGGATTCAATAGAGTCCATCATTTTTTTACCAACAATGCTTGATTCATTGGACTAGAAAGCTTAAGATTGAGCCCTCCACACCTTTTGGGCTGACAAATGGTATTCCAGCTGATGGGAGGGATCAATGTAGAATCTCCATTAGACCAAAAGAACTTCCTACTAGAGGAGTCTAGTTCTTTGAGAATAGAAGATGGGAGTCAGAAGCAAGACATATAGCAGGTTGGTAAGGCAGATAAGACTGACTATATCAAAACATGCATTCCCGTAGCACTTAAATATTTAGTTTTTTCATATCATAAGTTTGTTGTTGGCTCGTTGGATCAGTGAGTGGTAGTTGTTTTTGTTGATCTATCCAATCCCACAACCTCAACTTTATTGAACTTGTCTTACCAGTGTTTCTCTACAAAGCATTTCATATCGTAGAAGAGGACCTTGGAACCCAACACAAAACTGACTAAAGCGGACTCCCATATAGATGTTTCTTAAATGACCTTATCTTCATCGCAACAAGCAACAATTTCTCCATCCTCCATAGCTGATTGAATGAATTACAGAATGGCACCACGGTTGTTTTATTTCAATGGGTGAAATAGATCATACCAACTCTTCATTTCAACAATCTGAGGAGTGTTACTTTTGTCTCTTATAGAGACATCTGTCATCGGTGAGGATCCACTGGCAGCCTCCATGCTTCAAGGCGTGTGAAATGTGAAAGTGAAAAAACTAAGGTTTGGTAAAGAAAACAGAACGCTTACCTTCACGCTATGCTTTCTGGATTTACTTGTAACTCACAACACAATGGGGAATATTATTTGGACATATGGTCCAGTATGAATTCAATACCAGAACAATTTGGATCATGCTCCTCAATTGTTCTGCTTAACTAGCTGAAATTATCACTTTTGTGCTCAATTTAAGCTCACGACCATCGTAAATTTCTATCTTCCCCTATTGATGTCATCATCGATCTCTTCAGTTTATCTAGAGACTACAGTACCACAATTTGGTATGGTATTTCAGTTCGGGAACAACTTTCGCAATGGCCAAAATTGGAGGTTCAAACATTGATTATGATGAGGATCAATATGGATCTCAAGTAAAAGATAGAGGTGGGTTAGGGGTGAGGATGGTGGGATGTTGGAGCAAGTATTTTCTTCATTGTGATCGGTCTCTAATAGGAGACTAAATAGAGAATAACATATACAGCCCTAGCTAACTATTACATAATAGGAAATAGGAAATTTGATATCGTATGTGACACTACTTGCCTTAGAGAGATAACATAAACAAGGAATGGGAGATTAAGGATGAAAAATGAATAAGAGGTTTCCATATTAAGGGAGAATGGGGGAGAGTGCTTACCTTCACTAGTGTTTTTTTTTTTTTTTTTAAGAATTGGGAGCTTTTAT
This sequence comes from Telopea speciosissima, assembly GCF_018873765.1. NCBI lineage: Eukaryota > Viridiplantae > Streptophyta > Magnoliopsida > Proteales > Proteaceae > Telopea > Telopea speciosissima. Next base: position 56,087,996 of record NC_057920.1, read on the forward strand.
ATATATTTTACTTTTAGGGGGGATGGGGAGAGGGTAAGGTACCAGCCAGGAGAAGGGTATGGAACAAGGTCTATTTTGTGAACCCATACAAGTGGAGCATTACAGTCTTTTTAGTTTAGAGGAATTCTTTGGTGGTGTGGGATCAGTTTTAAACTCTATTCCAATATATTGGATGTCATGTTTTCTTGTGCCTAATGAAGTTTGTAACATTTTGAATTCTATTTGTGTGGCTTTTTGAAGTGGAAAAAAAAGATAGTAAGAGGAAGTGGTCACCTATTGCTTGACAGACTATTTGTAGGCTTAAAATGTTTGAAAAATAAGGGTTTAGTGATTTATTTGTTCACAATAAGGCTCTTTCAGTTAAACTTGATTGGAGATTGTTAAAAAATCCATCATTCTTTTGGGCTCAAGTTAATTAACTCTGTCAGGACAATATTATATATACTATGTTTTGGGCCCCACAACACTCATTCCATTCTTATCCACTTTATCATAAAAGTTAAAGAGCAAACAAGGAGGTTTGAGGTACTGTGGAAGATCCAGAACCAGTGCGAAAAAGATCATTGGGAACTGCATCGAATCATCTCCAACATACTATGGTGCAAGGTACGCACCCATTCACTAACATTTTATTAATTCGTAGTATAGTGCTTGTATTGGATACGATTTAAGGTTTATGTGAAAAACCCCAATCAGATTTTACATTTGGTATCAGAGCAACCCATATAGGGCTGGAATCGATTGATGTATATTTGTTAAATTGATTTGAGTTTTGTTATTTAAAAAAAAAAATTTAGGCAACAGAAGGTGGTGCAATTCCACTGTACAATTATGGCTCAGTGTTCAGACAGTAAGCGGCTAGCTCTAAGATTCATTGTTGTTACTCTGTGGGTCTTCGACCTGTCTGCAAAGATTGTTATTATACATTAAAAAAATGCAAGGGCTGTTTTAACTAAAACTGAATGGTTTTCGGCTAGTGGATGACCGGTGATGATAATCATAGTCCGGCGAACCTTCGTCCGACGATGGATTGGCTAGTGTTGAGGTGGTTTGTCACCTACTGCCGTAAGAAATAATAAAAAAAAACACCACAGAGACGATTTATAGCAGATTGGTGCAAGGATTTTTTGTCGAATATTCATGATGTTTGACGCCCTGTGAATGGACGTCACCACATCACAAACCTTTGTTAAAATTTTTTATGCTGTCATTACCCTTCTTTGGTCGTCGTTCGCAGCTTTCTCCTTGTGACAAAACCCTAAAAGGGTTTTTGTGTTTTCGATTGATTATGCGTTGAATTGTGGAAGATGAGAGAATATTCCCCTTATATTTTCTAATCCCTAACTTTTAAAAAAAACCCCAAAAGCAAAAAGGAGAAAATGGTTAAGTGAATAACCTACCCTAACCAGACCAAATTAATGAATCGCACCAATAAACCAATCGGGTTCAAAGAGCCAACCCGGTCCAGACCAGTTTTGATTTTCAGGTTGGTCCACATAGTCGACCCATGACCCGGGAACGTTGATCCATCTGGTCGCCCGGTGACCTACCGAAATTCAGTCACCGGTGGTGTAAATTCTGGCATATTATCGATGCTGACCAGTTTTGACCGACACTAACAAAAATCATTAAAAAAAAATGTTTAGTTTGATTTATAACTTATTTCAATTTTTACTATTTCTGTTTCTGTTATGGAACAAATCAATTTTAGAACTATTTTTTTTTTAAAGCAGATTTCTGTTCTATAATAAAAAAATATGTTTTATAACTATTTTGGGACTATTATAGCATGATTTTTGTTCCATTTTTTTTACTCCGATTTGTTCTAAAAAAAATTTTAATGTTCTAATTTTGTAAATGTGCAATATTATGCCCCATTGTGTTTCTAATATTTGAGAAACGCATTGAAATGTATGTTCCTATGCGTATACATATATATACAAATCTCCAATAGGGAAAAACATGATAGGATTGAGTGGAATCAACTACAGTGGTACATTCAGTTCAATCGTGTCTTTTCCTAATAGTAAAGATGGCATTTACCCAAAGATGATGTCATCAAGTATAGGCATATACACATGTATAAGAAGGGACACTGATTTAGGGATTCTTTTGTTCAAAGGTGATTGAATTTTCAAAAGTTGGTGTTCTTTTCACAGTAAAAATGACATTTTTCCAAAGGTGATGTCATCAAGTTTGTGGTGTTTGCACATGTATAAGAAGAGACATTGACTTGGGGGTTCTTTTGTCCAAAGGTAATTGAATTTTCAAAAGTTGATGCTATCTTCACAATCAATTCAAAGAAATAAGAGGACCAATAAATTCCTATCCCAAAGAATAGGGATACAATTGAAATTATAACTCTTATTTAAAACACATTGCTGTTATTGCTTACTTTGATTTTATGGTTCATGTTTTAAATTAGCATGCATTGTGTTGTTATTATTGTCCTTGTAGGATGGCTATTCCTTCCAGTTATTTGTCTTCTGTCCTAATTCTTACTGGAGATAATTTTCAAAAATGGGTGGAAGATTTGGAACTGCATTTGGGTCTCCTAGACTTAGATTTGGCACTTAGGGAGCCTAAACCTAGTTTTCTCACAGACAATAGCACCATTGAGGAAAAGATCAAGTTTGAAAAATGGGATATTGCAAATAGAAAATACATACTGGTTATAAAGAAGGTAGTTCTTAAAATCATACTTGGGAATGTGGAAGTCAAGGATACTGCCGAAGAGTTCCTAAACGCAATTAAGGCCATATTTGAACTTAAAAAAAAGTTGAATCAAGTGCATTGATGAATACAAAGTATGATGGAAATGACAGCGTTAGGGTATATATTTTGGGTATAGCTACTGATGCTGCTAAACTAGGGCATCTTGGCATTAAGATTGGAGATGAGTTCATTGTGCAGATTGCATTGAATACTCTCCCTAGTCAGTATAAAGTTTTTCAGACCATGTATACTGCACTAAGGGATAAGTGGAGTTTGGATGAACTCATTTCCATTTGCACACAGGAGGAGAGCAAACTGAAACATAACAAAATTGAGAGTGTAAATGCAACTTTTCATAAGGGATCTAATGGTGGACCAATTAGGAGGAACAAGAATTTTACCAGAAAAGAGAGATTCAAGCCTTATGACAAGACAATGGGCTCTCAACAGTCCAAGGCATCTCAGAATGTTCAAGATTCTAGAGATAAGGACACAAACAACATAAAATATTACTGGTGCCACAAGAAGGACTGCTTCATTTACAAGGGTTGGTTACAGAAGAAGAAGAGTTCTGGTATTGATCTGTCACTTGTTTGTTTTAAATCTTTTAAAATTAATGCTCCTATGAATTCTTGGTGAATTAATTCTGCATTCTCAATACATGTCACTCATTCCGTACAGGGGATAATAAGCAGGAGGGTGCCAAGTAAGGATGAGGTGCACGTATTTGTTGGCAATGGAGAGCGAGTAGAAGTTAAGGCCATTGGAGTAGTTGGGATTTACTTAAGTTCAGACTTTTTTTTATTGATTTGAACAATACATTTTATGTTCCTCCATGAGTAGGAATTTGATTTCCATTTTTTACTCTGACTAGAGATGGTTATTCATTTAATTTCAATAAAGATGGTTTTACCTTATCTTATGGCTCTAGTATTATTGGCAGTAGATATTTAGTTGATGGACTTTATAAATTGAATCATGAATCTTCATGGGTGATGAATGTCGGCACTAAGCGTCTTATTATCAATGAACAATCTTACACATTGTGGCACAAACGATTAGGGCACATCTCTAAGGAGAGGATAGATAGACTGTGATGTACAACTTGACTAAACTTGATTCACGTGACATGCGTGTGTGTGTGGATTGCATGAAGGGAAAAATGACAAAGTCTAAAAAGAAGAAGGTAGTCCGAAGTAAGAAATTGTTGGAGCTCATTCACACAGACATTTATGGGCCTTCCCTACACCTACCCTTGTAGGTCATCGATATTTTATTACTTTTATTGATGACTTTCTTGTTATGGATATGTGTACATTATTTCTGAAAAATTCAATGCCCTAGATGTTGTCATAATATTTAAAGCTTTAGTGGAGAATTTCTTTCTAAGAAAATCAAGGTTGTCAGGTTGACAGAGGTGGTGAATACTATGAGAAGCATGGTGATACAGATCAATACCTAGGACCATTTGCCAAATACCTACAATAGCATGGGATATCTCGTCAATATTTTATGTCGATGACACCACAACAAAATATTGTTGCAGAAAGGAGAATTCGTACATTGAAAGACATGGTGTGGAGTATGATCAGAAATAATGGTCTACCAGAATCATTATGGGGTGAGACACTTAAGATTGCCACTTCTATTCTTAATCGGGTACCAAACAAATCAGTTCCCAAAACCCCATATGAGCTTTGGACTAGCAGAAAGCCTAGCTTCAGACACTTGCATGTTTAGGGTTGTAGGTCGAAAGCAAAATTATACAACCCAAACAAAGAGGTGTTTGATCCTAAAATTGTCAATTGTTATTTTGTGGGATACCCTTAGAGGTCAAAAGGTTTTAGATTTTATTACCCCCACTTAGGCACTAGACTAGTTGAGACTAGTGTTTCTAAATTAATTAAAGATGACGTTGAAACTTCTGAGGCACAAAATCTTGGGTTTAAGGAAGAGAAATTTGAGATTCTAGTTGAGACAGTTCGTTCTACTGAGCTACCCTTGATGACTAGAGATAATTTACCAAAGTCTATTATTGAGGCTAATGGTGACGATGTGACTGTTGACACAGTTTTGCAAGATGAACCAACAGTTGAGATTGAGACAACATTACCACTAGAAAGACCAGCAAGATCGGTTAGGGCTCGAAGGTCAGCCATTCCTTCAGACTACGTTGTTTATCTGAATGAATGTGATTTTGACATAGGAGAAGAAGAGGATCCAGTTAGTTTTGAGCAAACTATTAACAGCAAGAATTCTCCTAAGTGGATTGAAGCTATGGAGGATGAATTATTATCCATGAGTAACAATGGTGTCTAGGAGTCGGTTGAAATTCCAAAGGGTTGTAAAGTCATAGGCTACAAATGGATTTACAAAACCAAGAAAGATTCCAAAGGCAATGTTGATTGCTACAAGACAAGATTGGTAGCAAAAGGGTTTACATAAAAGGAAGGAATTGACTTCAAGGAGACCTTCTCTCCGGTGTCATCAAAAGATTCCTTTAGAATTATAATGGCACCTTTGGCACGTTATAACTTGGAGCTGCATTAGATGGATGTTAAAACAACTTTCCTAAATAGAAATTTGGATGAGGATGTCTATATGCTTCAACCAGAGGGTTTTGAATATAAGAGTAAAGACAAGCTTAATAAATCGATATATGATTGAAGCAGGCTTCAAGGCAGTGGTACTTAAAGTTCGATGATGTTGTTACATCTTTTAACTTTGCTGAAAACATAGTTGTCATGGAGCCGCCATGGCGTCTTAGCGCTGGAGAAGTAAGCATATCGAGCTTTGACATGGGTGATGTACAAATATTGCTCGATATGGCCTCCATGGCATCGCCATGGACGCCATACCACGATATATGAGCATATCGGTTGATTAGTGTATAAAACTTAGGTTTTAAATTTTTTTTTTGTAAAACCATTTAAAAGCTTAAATGCTTTTTCCTTCATTTGTATTGGACATATTAACATAAAAAATTAAAACCATTAAACAGTACACTATAGTACTATACCCTAATTGGAATTGGAATTTGGGAGATTTTAGAAATCGTAAAGTGAAAGGTCGAGACAAAGGAGAGAGTTCGTGAGACAGAGACACATAGACTGGAGGAGTTAAGAAGACGAGGAAGTGAGAAGAAGAAGAAGAAGAACTGAAGAAGACGTAGAATTGAGAAGAAGAAGAACTGAAGCTTCAGTTCCTGCAACTCTCAGCAAGTTTGAACCCCTCTGGCAACCCCCAGGTAAGTAATTCTTAATTTGGTTATTCTTCTTCTTCTCCAATCTCCTCCCAGTCCTCTGGCGACTCGATCCTTCTTCTTCAGTTCTTCTTATTCTTCTTCTTCAGTTCTTCTTCTCACTTCTTCGTCTTCTTAACTTCTTCTTCTTACCTTGCAGTTGCAGGCTTGCACACAGTCACAGACCTCAGTTTTTTTTTTCTTTTTTCTTCTTCTTGCCTTATAGTTGCAGGCTTGCACACAGTCACAGACCTCTCAGTTTTTTTTTTTTTTTTTCTTCTTCTTCTTGCCTTGTAGTTGCAAGCTATTTCTTCTTCTTGCCTTGTAGTTGCAAGCTTGCACACAGTTGCAAACCTCTTAGTTTTTTTTTCTTTTTTCTTCTTCTTGCCTTGCAGTTGCAGGCTTGCACACAATCATAGACCTCTCGGATTTTTGTTTCTTCTTCTTGCCTTACAGTTGCAGGCTTGCACATAGACAGAGAAGGTATTTTTTTTTCTTCTTCTTGCCTTGCACACAACCACACATACACACACAGAGACAGGGAGAGAGTCGAGAGATAGAAGGAGGGGGGAGGGATTTATTACAACGAGTAGTTCTCTGTATTTTTTTTCTTTTTTCTTCTTGCCTTGCAGTTGCAGGCTTGCACAGTCACAAAGAAGGTGTTTTTTTTTATTTTTTCTTCTTCTTACCTTGCACGCATACACACACAGAGACAGGGAGAGAGTCGAGAGATAGGGGGGAGGGATTTATTACAGTCAGTAGTCCATCACTCATAGTTTCACACACACACACAACAACAGTAACCACATATTTAACTCCATAATTTCAGTTTTTTTTCTTCCTTCAACTTAATGTTAATCTGCTAAAAACCAGTCCTTTGATTTTGTGTTTTCCATCCTAGCTTAGGACTTATCTCAATTCTCAACAGCTGCATTGATCAGTTTATGTTGGGTTAAAATAATTAGTTGATATTTTTCTATTCATGTGGGGTTAAAATAATTTGTCACTCATGCAATCATCTAATATGATCTATCCTCTCTATCCTCTCCAGGAAATACTAGATGACAATGACATGTTCCCTATAATTGCACTTGTTACAATTAATGTCCTTTTCCAATGACTTAACTTATGTTCTTTTAATTGTTATTTTGTTTTGTTACTTTTATAGTCTCTTTCACTCAACTAATGGATGGTTCTACATAAATTAGTAGTGGGGTGAAAATATTGCAAGTACTGGAGCTACTCCAAGATATGATCCAAGCAAAGACCCAGCAAGGAAGGCCAAATCAAATGACCCTGGGTGGAAGTATGGGTATTGGCAAGATCTAACAAACAAGAATGTTGTTAACTGTACCCTTTGGGGCAAAGAAATGAGCTGTGGAATTAAAAGATTGAAGCAACATTTGGTGGGTGGATATGGAGACGTTACCAAGTGTACCAAGACGAATGATGCTATTTCTCAAGTGACGAGGGAAGCTCTAAATTAAAAAAAGAAGAAACAGATTATAGAAGTATTGGATGATGATGATGGTGATGATGATGCTGTAGAAGTTGGAGGGAAATACAATCAGAAGATACACTAGAAGGACAATCCCAGACTCCTACAGCTACTAGGGTGGCTCCTAGCTCTGGGACAATTGCTAAGAAAAGAAAGGTTACTCAGCCTCAAGTAAGGGGTCCCATGGATGCTCATGTTAGACGAACTCCTGAGCAAGTAGTCAATGAGAGGCATAATAGTAGTTCTACTTAGACTACTATAAAGAACCGTTTTAGGACACCAAAACAAAAAGCCAGAGTTGATTATCACATTCCTAAGTGGATGTATTAGCAAGGTATCCCATTCAACGCTATTAAGGCAAGGACCTTTGAGGTGATGTGTGAGTCTATTGCACAATATGATTCTGGATATATTCCACCTTCATATCATCAAGTGAGGGTGCCATTGTTAAGAAATGTTGTGAATGAAAGTGCAGAGATGAAGAAAAATATGAAGAGTATTGGAAGCAGTATGGGTGCACTCTTATGTCTGATGGATGGACGGATAAACGGGAAATGCACTTAATTAATTTTCTCGTTAACTGTCCATAGGGGACTTATTTCATGGGATCTGTTGATGCATCTGGTATGGTTTAAAGTGCACAAATGCTATTTGAATTGATTGATAGAAAAATTGATGAGATTGGTGACGACTATGTCATTCAAGTTGTGACTGACAATGCTTCAAATTATAAGTTGGCTGGTAAAAAGCTTATGGAAAAGAGAAGAAAGCTATACTGGACTCCTTGTGCAGCCCATTGCCTAGACCTGATGTTGGAGGATATAGGTAGTCTGAAAGACTTTAAGAATATGATAAGTAAGGCAAAAAAAATAACCATCTTCATCTACAGGCACACACATCTTCTTGATGCAATGAGGAAAAGAACTGGACAAAAGGATCTTGTGAGAGCTGCAGTTACTAGATTTGCAACTGCTTGTTTGACATGTCAGAGCTTAGTTAAGCATAAGGATGCATTGAAGCATTTGTTTATTTTTGATGAGTGGAAGGGCTTTAGTTTTTCAAAGATAGAGGCTGAAAAGAAAGTGGAAGAAACGGTGTTTGCTGTACCATTTGGAACACTGTGAAAAATTTTATTAGAGCATCGAAGCCACTTATTGTTGTTTTGAGGGTTGTTGATGGTGATGAGAGGCCTGCTATGGCTAAGGTTTATGTTGCTATGGAAGAGGCAAAAAAGAAAATACGTGAACGCTTAGTACATAAAGAATGGCTGTGGAAAAAAATTATAAATATTATTGACAAGTGTTGGGAGTGTCAGATGGAGCGTCCATTGTATGGAGCTGCACTATTTCTTAATCCCAAAATTTTTTTCATGTTCAAGGAAAGTGAAGATGGCCAACTGATTGCCAATCTACACATCTCATTGATTAATGTCATGACCAGACTAGTGGTTGACCTTGCTATACAAGACAAGATAACTTAGTAAATTGATGATTATAGATATTCAAAGGGTTCTTTCGGGAGGGATATGGCGATTAGACAACAGACAACCATAAATCCTAGTAAGTAACTTAGTATTTTTAGTTTGTACCTACTTTGTATGTTGCTATGTCTATGATGTATTACTATTAATTCAGTTTTTTTATTATATTTTTATAGTTACTTGGTGGAGTACAAATGGAGGTCATGCTTTTGAGCTTTCAATGCTTGCACGATGCATACTAGGCCTTTGTTGCTCTTCTTCTAGTTGCGAGCGCAACTGGAGCACATTTGAGTTTGTAAGTATTAACTTACATGATTACAATTACATTTAATTTATTTTTTAGACTTTTTTTTTTCACTTTTGTTTTGTCTTTTATTGAAAAATGACTTTTTTGTTCACTCTTGTTTATGAATTCAGATTCATACCAAAAAGAGGAATAGACTGGAACATTCTCGTTTGAATGATCTAGTCTATGTTCAATACAATAGCCGCCTCCAAGAAAGGTTTCAACAAAGACGTGAGCTGGAAGGCAAAAACAAAAAATATGATCCACTAATTCTTAATGAGCTGGATTGGTCTAGTGAGTGGATGGTTACCCAGCCAGTGGAAGATTTAGTCCATCCCAATGATGATCTCACGTGGGACGATGTTGGTAGAGCAATGGGGGCATCGATTGAAGCCCCCATTCTACCAAGGAGAACTCAAGCATCAACTTTTGGAGTCGATTTGATATATTCACGTCGTGGACATGGTAGAGAGAGAGGTAGCTCAAGGAGGGCTGATGTTCAGGATGACTCTGAACCAGATGAAGACGAGGAAGAAGAGGAAGATGATGTGAATGACGACGAGAATGTCGTAGATGACTATGAGGGTATCGAAGAGCCACGACAAGAAAATCTGCCAAATGCAGATCTTTTAGATGAATATGATAATTAATTAGTTTTGGATATTATGGACTGTTTAAACTTTGAAGTTTGAACTTTAAACTTTGATCTTTGAAGATTAGTTAAGGTTATCTATATTTGGTTGATTACTTGACTTGAAATTTTGATCTTTGATTACTATATTCGATTATCTATCATTTAAATTATTTTTTTGCTTCTGAATACATAATTTTCTCTCCTCGTTCATCAAATTCATATATATTAATTACTTTGTTCAGGTTGCTTTACTCCAAATCATACACGCTGAAGAAAGACTATTGCTATCAAGCTTCAGTAAACAGGTTAGCCTATCATTTGATTTTTCAATTTTATTATCAGCAAGACTATTGCTTTCAATTATTTGATAGGCTAATCTATGTTTGCATACTTTCATATACACTAATGGATATTACATTTCATGAATTAAACCATAGTATATTAGTAGTACACATTCATGTTGATTTTTTATGTTATAGGATATATATTATAGCATACTAAATGACATTAAAAATAGAAAAAATAAAAAATAAAACATGGTCGATATGATTGCCATGGTAGGTGACATGTTGATATATAGATGTGACACCCCTCCACCGACTTGGATCGTCGTGACACCGTGACAACTATGGCTGAAAATGCTTTGGATCACTATAATTATCAGAAGGTCAATGGAAGGATATTCATATTTCTAGTGACCTATGTTGATGTTATTCTCCTGGCTAGTACTGACATGGCTTTGCTTCTCAGAATGAAGTATTTTCTGTTTGAGAAATTTAAGATGAAAGACATGGGTAAAAGTAAATTTGTTCTTGACATTGATATTGTTGGTGATAGAAGGTGAGGATTTCTGGGATTATCTCAGAAAGTATACATTGATCGAGTTCTCAACAGGTTCAATATGTCCAAGTGTTCAGCTGGAGATGTGTCTATCAGCAAAGGTGACAAGTTAAATAAGCAATAATGTCCTAAAAATGAAATTGAGAAAGGTTCCATAAAAAACATACCCTCTGCTTCAGCAATAGGGAGTTTGATGAATGCACAGGTTTGTACTCGTCCCGACATAGCATTTGTAGTGAGTGTATTGGGTAGATTCCAATCCAATGCCGGCTTGACTCACTGGACGACTGTCAAGAAGGTCATGCAGTATTTGCAAAGGACCAAAGACTCTATGCTTGTATAAAACAAGTGTGATCAGCTTGAGGTAGTGGGATATGCAGATTTAGACTTTAGTGGGTGTACTGATGATCGAAAAGTCTACTTCAGGTTATGTTGGTAAGAGGTGCTATTTCTTAGAGGAGTGTCAAACAAACAATTTTGGCTTCATCTACAATGTAGGCAGGGTTTGTAGCGCTTTATATGACTACTAAGCAGTTGTGTAGTTGAAGAATTTCATCTCTGAGTTGAAGATCATTGATTTCATATCAAGATCTTTGATGATATATTGTGATAACAGCTCTGCTGGTTCTTCTCAAAGAGCAACAAGAAGTGTAGTAGTTCCAAGCGTATTGAGATCAAGTATCTTCTAGTGAGGGAGAAAGTCATTGAACAACAAATTTCAGTTGAGCACTTGAAGACTGATAGCATATTGGCAGATCCTCTTATTAAGGCCTTACCAATGGGAGTATTCAAAGGTCATATCTCGAACATGGGTATTACTGAGTCATTCGATATGCTTGGTTGGTGGGAGTTTTGTTTCTTATTGGTTATTCATTTATGTTTGATACTTTAGCCCGTCTATTTGGACACAGTTTGATGGATGTTCGTTATATTCCTTATTTGACATCTGCATTTATTTTATGTAAGGTAATTCCATCATACATTTTTTTTGTTGATCCTTATGGTTTTATCTGTCACAGTTTATAGGTAGTATTTGCTACAGTTTATAGGCAATTTTACTACAGTTCATATGCAGTATTTGCCATAGTTCATAGGAAGTATTTGCCACGATTCATAGAAGTATTTGCCACAATTGATAGGCAGTTTTGGCACAGTTGATAGGTGGTTTTGCCACAATTTATAGGCAGTTTTACCACAATTAGATATTAACCCTATATTATAGGCGGTTGGCCAAAATATATATTATAGGTGGTTTGCCAAAATATATATTATAGGCGGTTTGTCAAAATATAAGTTAATATCAAAGTTAAGGACCCGCATGAAATAAAATTTATTAAGTTACAATACATGTCACTATTTCCATGTTAATATATCACAGGGTTCGCATTGATAAATTCATTTATGTTTGTAATGACAAAAAGTTGTATGCCATATGTTGAGATGTATCTTTTGCTGTCATTCGACATGAGTGGGTTTTTCAACCGGATCAAAGTAAGAGTGGTCATAGTAATGAGTATCTAAGGCCACATCAATTAAAAGACATCTTTATAATTAATATAACCAAAGTGGGAGATTGTAAGAATTTTGGGCTAAAGTAATTATTTAGGTTGATTAATTGATAAGAATCAAGTTACATAGATCGGTTCGGTTCACTCTCCAGTTTAGGGATATGCTGATCCAACCCATTGTGGTTTAGGATTTTAGGGTCAGGATAATATTATATATACTCTATTTTGGGTCCCCACATTACTCATTCAATTCTTCTCCACTTGACCACAAAAGTTAGAGAGCAAACAAGGAAGTCTGAGGTGCTGTGGAAGATTCAGAATCAATGAGGGGAAGATCATGGGACTGCATCGAATCGTCTTCAACATACTACGGTGCAAGGTACACATCCATTCACCGACATTTATTTAATTTATGTTCTATTACTTGTACGGGATATGATTTAGGGTTTATTTGAAAAAACCCAATCAGATTTTACATTTGGAATCAAGTTACATAGACCGATTCGGTTCACTCTCTAGTTTAGGGATATGTTGATCCAACCCATTATGGTTTAAGGTTTTAAGGTCAGGACAATACTATATATACTCTGTTTTGGGTCTCCACAACACTCAGTCTATTCTTCTCCAGTTTACCTCAAAATTTAGAGAGCAAATAAGGAGGTCTGAAGTGCTGTGGAAGATTCAGAACCAGTGAGGAGAAGATCATTGGGAACTACATCGAATCGTGTCCAACATATTACGATGCAAGGTACGCATTCATTCACTGACATTTATTTAATTCGTGTTTTAGTGCTTGTTTGGGATATGGTTTAGGGTTTATGTGAAAAACCCCAATCAGATTTTGCAATTCGTATCAGAGACAGGATCCAGGCCAAAATCGTACAATCCCACCTTCTTCTTGCACCACCCCAAGTTTTTTCTTGAATTTTTTTCCTGTGCTTGGGATTAAATCTCTTCTTCAAATTGATCCATGGTCAAGTTCAAATTTTCCTCCTAATATATAATTTTCAAGAAAATAACTCAGCCCATAAATATACCCAGTGGACTCTACTCTCTTGTTCTCTGAACCATATTCCATTGAGAGAGAGAGAGAGAGAGAGAGAGAGAGAGAGAGAGAGAGAGAGAGATAATAACAATTGGAGATCCGTAGTGAGGATACTTAAGGAGAGCAGATTAAAGTCAAGCATTTCGGTGGCATTTTTGCTGTAAGCAATGACACGAAAGGTGGACTCGACAACGACAATCATATAGCTAGACTATATATAAATATATAATCGTCCCTCAGAATTTTGGACAAGTATGCAAAGATTTGTTGTTCAAGGACAGACTGGGTAATGGTTTTAATGGATTAGGAATAATCAGACTTACGGGACTCACCAGAGTGTTCGAAGACGGCATGGAGGCGTGCATATACAGTGTACCAAGCACTGGTTTTTCTCATTGAAACTCCGTAGTAGGATCTGACGATGTTTTTGCAATTGCTTTTGTGTTTTTTTTAATGAATAAATAACTTTTTCGATCATAACGGAGGGTGGGATCCCGACTTTTGAGTTCCTGATTGCTAAACAATAGAGAATGCATTTAGCATTAACTAGAAGATTGCAAACATTAACTTTCGCAGGTTTTGATTATGATAAAGGTTGAAATCCATCACTTGAGGTAGGAAATTAGCTCTCATCTAAATTGCATGTCTTGATTATGTTGAAAAAAATCAAATCGAGAAGAAAATTGTAATTAGTTTTGAACGTGTACTCGCTATCTTAAAGGAGATTTTTGCCCCTACATAACAAATTTCACCTTAAGGATTCATCAAAACAATAATGATAAAATAAAGAATTTCTTTGAGAGATACTGATCACAAGAGAGAGAGATATTTCGTTTGAACACTGCACTTCTATTTTGTAGAAGTGAAGCACCTCTTGACATATCTGTTCATTTTGTATTTGAACCATTAGATTGATTGCCATCCGACCTAATGATCTAGATTAAACCATAGATGAAGCTATTCACAACAGTCATACCATATCAAATGTGACCGTAGGATCTTCTAATCTGACGGATTTGATCACATAAAAAATTCAACGTACTAGATCAGATCACTTGAAGCGCGATGCAAGCGTGCAAAGTGCTAAGTGCTAAGTGTGTGCGTACGCCACTAACTCCTCTATAGCCCACTGCTCACGTCGCACGTGCGCATGCACGCTCGGACTGCTTATACAACGTAGAATGTCTCATTTTTTTTGTTTAACTTAAGAGATAAATAAGGTAATATAATAAATACCATTTATAACCCCTGTAGCTTTTCGATGTGGGACTAAAGCACTTTACCCGAATAATATAATATTTATTTAATCTCTCATCTTATTACAATCTATCTAACAGATTATGATCTGAAATCCAAACCCATGGACCATAAGCAGCCTCTTGGTATTTAGTGCGCTATGGGGAGGTATCTCGATTCTTAGCCACATAACTGACCCCATGAAAGAATGGGGGCAAGGGATGGGAGAGAGAGGGTGTTACAGTGGGTTGAGGAGTCTTGAGGGGCGGGGAAAGTGTCACGCCACCATTTCAGATAAGGAATATAATATAATATTAGGGGTGACTAGGACGACCCCTGTCATCCCATTAAGCTACCAGGATCACTGACACAGTGTCCCAACGCACAGTCATAATCAATATTAAAGTAATATAATATCAGAGTGCGAAAAGGGAATATTACATTCTAAAAGATCAATAGTTTTGCGGAAGCATATAAAATCAAATAGTTACAAGATGTTTAAAGGCTAAATGATAAATACTGTAATTAATATATATTTCACGACCATCTAATAACTATCAACAAGTGTATAACAATAAATATTTATACATGGGCTTTAAGCCCTAAAATAACAAAAGGGGAACAAGTCCCAAGTATCCTCACGGCCTGTAGGCGCAATCATCACAAAGACACCCATCGCCATGTTCCTCAAACACAGCTTCTGGCTCCTCAGTACCTGCATCATAAGCTAAAAAGTGTGTACACAAGGGGGTTAGCTCCACTGAGCCAGTGAGGGGATGGGGATGCACAAACACGTAATTCACATAGTCCCATGATGCATGCATATGTTAAATAAAATTTTCACCTATCATCACAACTAAGTCAAAGGTATATGCTACTGTGACAACTCGGGAAACACTGTGGGTCACTTCCATTCATCACCACAATGAAACCTCAATTGCCACCCGGGAGCCTACGTTGGACAATGTCACCAAAACATTCCAGTGGCAGACCCCAATATAACCATCACTACCATGACTGGCTCTCTCTCACACCATAGAATCCGAGCTCTGGTTATCCAACACCTAAACCCCTGTTGGCAAGGGTAGTAGCATAAGGGTGCAAAGTCCTAGCCGCAGATATACTACATGCAAGTCCTAGCGTCCCGAGAGGTAATCCAGACGCATCAACTTTTCATTTGGTTTAGTGCCCGGTTACCAGCACGACACGACGCATACAGTTCAATATGACATTCAATCAAAAGTATTATATATGTATTATGGGGTTCCAGCACCGGCATTCACCGACACCGTAACCCAATAAAGAATGGAAAGCAACCACAACATCATCATATCATTCAATATTTAAAAGTATGCAAAATACACAATCATGCTTATTAAAATATATACTACTAGCATGGTACATGTATATGCAATAATAACAAGCCCAAACAACAACCAAACCCACTCACCCTAGGTGTTATATCCCGAAGTTATGAGATGTCGTCGCGATTAAGTAGCACGTTGCAAAAAGGGAGATTAAACCTAGTGAAAGAGTGAGAATAGGATTAATTATGTTAAAGGGGAGGGTTCCCAAAAGGTCCCCCCACAATTTACTTAAGTTGTAGATTTTAAAGGTAGGGTGATTTTATGGGTGGTTTCACTCTCAAACCTAAAACCACATGTAAATCCAACCTTAACAGGGGCTTAGGAAGGGTTCTGCTAGGTGCGGTTTTACGTGTGGTTTTACCTCAGATATGAAATCGCAGGTAAAATCGGCTTTGACAGAGAGCTTCTTAAGAGGATGGTCTCAGGGTGGTTGCAAGGGCGGTTTCTCATAGGTCTTGAAACCGCAAGTCTCCAAATCTCAAAATTAAAGGGTTATTCACCAAGCTTCCATTCCCAAGTGGATTGAAGGAAAGGGAACACCCAAGGGAGCTTCCTCCTTGGCCCATTAAGATCCTAAGACCTCATTAGGTCTATGTATTCCCAGGATTCAAGAGGGGGAAAGCAAGAGAACTTTATTTAGAGCATAATAGGATAGAAACCCTATGTCTATCGGTTGGGATGGGATTGGGAGCTTTGAGGTTAGCCAATGGAGTCAAATAGCTCCATAAAATCAAGGCCATGAGTTTCCATCGATTTTTGGGTTCCAAAGTAAACCCTAGATCGATTCTCTCCCCTCTCCCAACCCCAAAACCCAAAATAAAAGAAGGGAGAGGGCCATAATGGCTTACCTACCTCAAGGAAGTGATACTCCACGTTGAGGCTCCAAGAAGCAAGATTCTCAAGCCCCCTTGCAAGCTCCTCCACACCTCTTCTCCTTTCTCTCCTTCCTCTTTCTCTCCTCCACGTTTTAGGTTAGGTGAGAATAGTAATGAGACGTAAAAGCCCTTTAGTCTATTTAAGGTAAGTGATGCTTTAGGGTCCATTTGGTTGGGTACTAATAGAATAAAAACTCATTTTTAGGTTCAACTAGTCAAATGGGTCAAGTAGGTTAAATGGGTCAGTCCAAGTTAAATAGGTCATTAAACCATATGGGTTATGAGAGCTAAATGGGTCGACTCACTAGTTCTAAATAGGAAAGAAGTTTATTAAAGGGGTGGGGTCCACATAATATGGGGTCATAAATCCTTCACATGCTTCCCAAGGCAAGTGGGACCCACAAATAAAATATTTCCTATACAATTAAAATAACCCAGGTGGTCCAAACCTTAACCCGTACTTCGAGGACATCGAAGGAAAGGGTAAATAAATACATTAAGGGCTAGAACTTACTTCTCTATTGTCATGGTGCTTCACCCATGACCCCGAATAGTTTCCTCCACAGGCAAACCCGTATCATGGTCAATAATTTTGTAGCTGGGTTTGACCATCATCAAGAACAGGTCACCAGCATACAAGACAGCGGTATCTACACGTCATGAGGGAGAAATAATAATTATTTATACTCCCGGGGTGCGGGTATAACAGCCTCCCCACCTTACAAGAAATTTGGTCCCCGAAATTTGAGGCAGCTAGGGTTTCAAGTAATAAGGGATATTGGATAACAACATCCCAAGTCACCCACAACTTAAACTAAGTCAAAGGTCGAGTCAAGATGAGGTAGTGCCTACATGGCACAGCAAGTCAGGTTCCACAATTCTCTTTTCCTTACAGGGTCATATTACCACAGGGGTGTGGTTCACACTAACCCTAGGAAAACAGGGTTCCAACTACTAAGTTGAGTCTCAAGGAACAAAGGTTCCCTAAATCTTCCAGATCAGGTGATACTACTCTAGCCTTCACTACTCTGGTCATTCTTGGGTTACAGGATTTAACCTGTCCATTTCCAAACATAGGGTTCACATTCTGAAAGCTTTCACATATGGTTGTCTCATTACCTAACCCAACTTTAGAATGATTTGAAATATTGATGGAATCTCCTATTGTTCACTCCCAATACGGAGGGGACGCATTTGATGATCCATTACCCCATTCATATCTATTGTTGGAGAAGGTCTTGTTACATCCTTCAATTTCAGCTTTCACAACGTTTAAACCTACTTCACAGTTGTCCCACAGGGAAGAGTCCACATCAGTCCTCTTTCAAAAGCCAACAACCTTTACTAGCTTTTGTCCAAGCCAACTCCTTAAGCAGGTCTCAATAATTTAACCTACCCGGTCATTAAATTCATTATCCATTACCCTAAGGTTTGGTCAACCAAGGTCAGGGCTCCAACTAGTTACACAGCAAGGTTGAGGTAAGATCATATTTGTAGTACCATAAATTACATAGGTTGCCAGCCTTTAGGGCAGCATCGGATGCAAACACGGTTGTAGGCAGGGCCTTGTATCCACCCTTGCATTCGATCATGGCATGTCACAAATTTTGAAGGTATTCTTTAACTCAATTTGTCCCACTTGGATCTTTAAGTCCTAAGGACAAGGGAAGGGTATCCTAGGGTCCACTAGGGCCTGGTTACATCATTAAATTCATTGGGCTTAGAGAACTCAAGGGATTGAACTCTCAAAAGTCACGTTCTAGGGTTTTGAGTAATGAAACCTAAACTCCTGGTCACACAAGTCCAAGGTTCTATGGGATATCTATATATATGTATATATTTTTACTTCCACACCCATACATAGGCATAAATTTAATAATTACATTCATATCCCTATGGCCGTATCTGTCATCTAGGTCAATCCACAAGAACAAGAAGTTCTCAGGTACGGTTCGCTAAGTCTCTTTTTTTTTTTTTTTGAAAGTCAAATAACGGTATAGGACTTTCTCTATGAGTCTAAACAAGGTTTGGATGGACCAAGTAAAGTTCAAATAGAATCGTCACTAGCTCGAGGTGTTATGACTGACTTCCAATTACACGAGACCTTTATGGCTTAATCAAATAAACCAGCCTATTACTTTCCTTTCTTAGTACCTACCCACAGGTTTAGATTCTACGCACCCCATTAAGGGTCTCTACCCGCATAAGTTTAGGTTTTCCTATCCATAAGGTTCGGGTCTTTAAATTCACAGGATCTAAGGTCTTCATCCTCAAGGGTAACTCTTCTCCTTTTATGTAAGAGGGGAGTCACAATGATCACCAATGCCTGCCATTTCTAATTGGTTGGCCCGATCGGGTATAAGTCCTAATCCCTTTCAATTCAAGGTATTAACTAGTCTTAGGTGGTCCCCACAAATGGGTCACACAACAGGGGTGTTCGATCTAGGATATAGGCACATAATCATCACATATAGGTGTGGTCAAGAGGTCTCAAAATATGGGCTCAAAATCTTAAAAGAAATCAGGTGGACTCACGAGCAGCGTCAGCACTCTGGGTGTGTTCGTGGCTCCTCCGCGAAAATAGGGAGAGCGGACTAACGGGCAGATGTGGAATACGATTCCATTCGTTCGTCTGGTTCCAGAAGTCTTAATGGCCGAGAGGGTTTAAGCCGAACGGATCTATGGACGGACGCATGAGTGTGGATCCGTTCGTTAATCCGCACAGATTTAAAATGATAATTTCAAGTTTTGTGCGGAGCGGATTCAAGACAAGTGGATCCGTTCGTTCATCTGTTCGCAGAATTTTAACAAAACAGAGCCACGAGTTTTAAAACTCACTTTTGGCTCCAAAGAAAGGGACATAACCGCAGGGAGAAAAAGCTCTACAGGGACTTCCTTTCAAGCTTCCCTTGGGTGGTTTTCTTGTAATCTTAAGCCTCAAGGTTCAACTTTCATTTGTTCAAGATATGGCTTTCTTCCTATTTCTACTTTCTCTTTTCTTAGATTTGGGATGAATCATCTCAAGTTGTGATCATGTCTTGATTTTGCTTGTAATCCCATAGTCATGTACACCAAGTCCATGCCAAAATCGATTGGTCGGAATTAGGATTTTGGGGTGTAAATCAAGCCCTAGTTTATCGATGGCCCTAAGTTGTTGGATCCTTGTTTGATTATTGCATCTTTTATAAATTTTCAAGTCTTTGCAAGCATTTTAGAGATTGTTGCTATGTTTGTCATGTCTAGTTGAATTTTACTTGGATTATGCCCAGGTTTTGGTTGTGGTAAAATTCTAAATTCACAATATTTTGAGAAAACTCTGCAAGTTCAAGTTTAATTCTTTTGCATGCCATAAAATCTCATAGAAATTATTACATTATCTTATCTTCAAGCATATTCTCTTGTATACATGATTGTTGATCAAATCCTTGGAATCTTTCCTTTTTTCCTTAGATAAATAATTCTTGTCTCTTGTTGAGATATGTTCATCCAATAACTTGCTCGTTTGGTATTGGTCGGGATGTAAAGTAGCCAAAAGCACATATTATTCACACTGATCTCATTATTCACATCCATGCACTAGGGGTCTCACATGGATTTTACATGTGCATTGATCTTACTCATATCTCTTCACTCCAAACATCTTCCTATGGTTATCATGTCTCATTTCCCTTATATGCTCTTGTCACATTACGATTTCCACATCTTGTAGACATTTCTCTTCTATATTTTTATTTTCCAAGCATAAAGCTTAAATTATTGGGGTAAGATAGGTCACAAGGGGGGGGCGAGGAAAACAACAGACGAAGGAAATAAAAGCCTAACATAGGTTGGTTCATCAAGACAGGGCAAGAAAACCCTTTCTGGCTTGGGCGGTTTTATGCCTGATTTTACTTAAATATGAAACCGCAGGTAAATCCGCTTGAGACTGAAACCATAATAATTAGCCTCGGTTAATCACAGATTTACAGGTGGTTTGTACCCAGGCTGAAACCGTATGTAAACCATCGGGCCTTTTCTGTAAATTTAAAGCCTGTGATTTAAAGTTTCATTTTTCTCCTTTCAAAACACAACTATAAAGCTCTGGAGAAACCCCAACTGCGATCGTACTTGCTCTCTCCTCACTCCTTGGTGGATTTTAGTGCTCCAAATTACTCCTCAACAACATCCAATCGCATTCAGGTAAGATCTCTTTCTCTCCCATCGATTTCTTTCTCTTGGAGAAACCCCAAAACACGATTCAGGTTTTGGAAACTTGGGGTTTTTGCTTCCTTTTTGCCTAATAGGCTGTTTGTAACCTAATCTTAATCATTTTCTCACCATAAGCAACCTATACAAGGGCTTGCACACAACTATGGCATCTAATCCAAGGATTTGGGTTGGATTTTGGAAAAATCAAAACCTAATCAAAATTTCCTCTTCTCTTTTACCATATTTGATTCGGTCTTACTAGATAGGGCTTAGCTTGCATTCTCTGAGTTGTCACAAACCATATTTACTTCTTTCTTATGATTCAATCTCCCAACCACAAAATCTGAAAATTTTCTTTAAAGTTTATAGTATGTTTCATGATTAAATAAGTCCATATTTTGCTTGAACTCACAGTTTTGCATAAAGCATTACTTTCTAGGCATACTATGACCATGAATCTTCATTATTTATCATGTCATTCACATAATGGCCATGCCTTTCCTTTTTCCCCAACTTCTTAGATCACAATTTGATAAAATCAAGATTTTCTAGCCTAAGAATCCTGTTGTAACTTAATTTGCTTGGGAAAAGAATCAAAGCCTAAGTTTTAAACCTCATAGATTTACATTGATCATCCTACTTAGGCTTTAGCATTCAAGGTACTAATTTGTTATAAATCTTGGCTTTTGGCTGCAGGTTAAGAGTATCTAATGGTTCCAAGAACACGGCGTGCACGCATTGAACAGATTGCACCAACTGTCCTAGATCCACTATGGTTTCAAAAGATAGAGGACCAAGAGCTTTACCAAGACTACTTTCGCATAAAAAATATAGGGGAAGGGCGGGATGTAGTGTTGGATGATCTCAAGGCTTACATGGTGGGGCAGAGATTCGAGGCATTGGGGTGGACCAACATTCTCAACCTTCTTGAACCATACTACCTGAAATTCATTCGCCATTTTTATACAAATCTGGATACCGAGAACCTGGACACACAAAATTATCGGGTTGTGTCATATGTCAAGGGGGTTCCTATAGCCTTCACAGCAGCACAGTTAGCGGGGATTCTTAATGTGTCTATTGGGGAAGCAAAGACCTATTGCTCATCGAAAAAGAACCCCTATACCTTCATCAAGCGGGAGGTATTGACATCCTGACGGCCATCAGGCGGCTGAACCTACGAGTGGTGGATGGCTTCGATGAGGTCACGAAGCAACTCTCCGACCAAACTCGACGCCTAGAGGGTATCGAGAGAGGGGTAGATGGCATCAACACCTTTCTTGGTCGCGGTGGTGGTGGTGGTGCAAACGACTAGCCTAGCTTTCTCTCAACAAATTGAAGTTATCTCGAATCAGTTCTTCTAGTTCTTGTCTTAGGATAGATATTTGTGGAGTTCTTTTACTTTTCCTTTACTTTTTTTTCTTTTTTCTTTTTTTTTTGGAAATGGTGGACTTATATATTTAATCTGAGATGAACAGAATCAAATGTTTTAAGTTGGAACAAATGGGATCTTGCATTCTGAGTTGGAAAAGACACAATTATGATGTTTAGATTGATATCTTTTGATTGAGCAGGATGAAGTCATATATTTTTGTTGGAAAGGATGAAATCATGAATGTTGAAATGAGAAGGATATGGTTGCCTCCCAGGAAGATTTGGAACAATTTGACAATTGTAATTAATCTTATATGTATCTCTATATATTTGCTTAACTCTCTCTTGTTTAAATCATTATTGATAATTGTGCTTGGTTATGATTGATTCATTATTGTTTATGAATTATAACATATAATTGTCCATCTATAACCTACTTAAGACTCAACCAAGCAATTACATAGTTGTAGCTTAACAGCCTCTGGTTCAAGTCCTAAATTCCAGGTTGTCTATTATCTTCTAAGTTCTTGTTTCACCACAATCAATCTTCTCCTATGTCTGCACACAATCATTTATGTTCTTGAAGATTTTTAATTTAGAACCTAATTATGGAGAGTAAATCAAGAGTCCGTGAGACTGTGGTCGGTGCAGAGCATCATTGCTCTAATACCACTCTGTCACGCCCCCATTCCAGATAGGAAATATAATATAATATTAGGGGTGACTAGGACGACCCCTGTCATCCCATTAAGCTGCCAGGATCACTAACACAGTGTCCCAACGCACAGTCATAATCAATATTAAAGCAATATATATCAGAGTGCGAAAAGGGAATATTACATTCCAAAAGATCAATAGTTTTGCGGAAGCGTATAAAATCAAATAGTTACAAGATGTTCAAAGGCTAAATGATAAATACTGTAATTAATATATTTTTCACGACCATCTAATAACTATCAACAAGGGTATAACAGTAAATATTTATACATGGGCTTTAAGCCCTAAGATAACAAAAGGGGAAAAAGTCCCAAGTATCCTCACAGCCTGTAGGCGCAATGGTCACAAGGACACCCGTCGCCATATTCTCAAACACAGCTTTCGGCTCTTCAGTACCTACATCATAAGCTAAAAAGTGTGTACACAAGGGGGTTAGCTCCACTGAGCCAGTGAGGGGATGGGGATGAACAAACACATAATTCACATAGTCCCATGATGCATGTATATGTTAAATAAATTTTCCACCTATCATCACAACTAAATCAAAGGTATATGCTACTGTGACAACTCGAAAAACACTGTGGGTCACTTCCATTCATCACCACAATGAAACCTCAATTGCCACCCACCATCACTACCATGACTGGCTCTCTCTCACACCACAGAATCCGGGCTCTGGTTATCCAACACTTAAACCCCTATTGGCAAGGGTCGTAGCATAAGGATGCAAAATCCTAGCCGCAGATATACTACATGTAAGTCCTACTGTCCCGAGAGGTAATCCGGGCGCATCAACTTTTCATCTGGTTTAGTGCCCGGTTACCAGCACGGCACGGCGCATACAGTTCAATATGACATTCAATTAAAAGTATTATATATGTATTTCGGGGTTTCGGCACCGGCATTCACCGACACCGTAACCCAATAAAGAATGGAAAGCAACCACAACATCATCATATCATTCAATATTTACAAGTATGCAAAATGCACAATCATGCTTATTAAAATATATACTACTAGTATGGTACATGTATATGCAATAATAACAAGCCCAAACAACAACCAAACCCACTCACCCTAGGTGTTATATCCCGAAGTTATGAGATGTCGCCGCGATCAAGTAGCACGTTGCAAAAAGGGAGATTAAACCTAGTGAAAGAGTGAGAATATGGTTAATTATGTCAAAGGGGAGGGTTCCCAAAAGGTCCCCTCACAAATTACCTAAGTTGTAGATTTTAAAAATAGGGTGGTTTAACTCCCAAACCTAAAACCACATGTAAATCCAACTTTAACAGGGGCTTAGGAAGGGCTCTGCCAGGTGCGGTTTTTCATGTGGTTTTACCTTAGATATAAAACCATAGGTAAAACCGACTTTAACAGAGAGCTTCTTAAGAGGATGGTCTTGTTAGAATAAATCGATCCGAATAGGGACAAAATCCCAAAAGCCAAGATCTCCATAGGGCGTTCAAGAACACAATCAAATAAATAATAGAAAATAGGGATAGAACCACTGAACTTGTTTCGCATCCATAGTGATGATGATTGCAGCAGAAAATAAAAAACAAAGATCTAGGTGCTTCTCCTCTATTCCCAAAGTAACTGGCCTGATGAGAATACCATATGCACAGGGACGATGAACACTGAATATCTCCCTCTCTTTCCAGAATGCATTCCTCAATATTGATTGAGAATAATTAGTTGTTATGGGTAGAGGGGGGACCTAGCTCTCCTTATATAGTAATCCCTATAGGGTCTGACTCATCACAGTCCCAATAGGAATTTATCTGGCCCACACTAAGCCAGTCCACATTAGACTTCTAATATAACTTAATGACCCCACTTTATTAGACCAAAATCCTAATTAGCCTGGTTTAGGGATTTAATTATGTCCATATGGAATTTTATTAGAACTAAAATTCTAACATTCTCCCACTTGGACTTACATTAAATTTCTTATTTTTAAAAGAATTTAAAAACAGTTTTGACCAAAACAAATCACAGACTAACAACTCTTTAAGAAAACTTTATGTGCACAATTTTTAAAATAAATTGGTCTAGAAGTCATATTAGAAAGTCAATCCTATCCCATAAAGTTTTAGACACCGAATCATGGCGATAACTGCATCTATGATCAAGCGACACAGAGCCTTCCATGGTCATGAGAGCCCTCAACTCTACTAACATGGATGCAATGTGGTAGTGTGGCAACGAGATAATACTCACGTAGTGATTCCTTATGTATTATCCATTTATCAGTCCAAAATTTATCTTCTTTAAGTGGCACAGGCTCACTAGAGAAACAAACTTTATGATTCTAACGAATCTGTATGTCTCATCAGAAATAACTCGAGTTATACTTTATGTGTTACAAGACATACCTTTAGGCTAACAACTTAATGCCCCAGCCTTGCTTAAGGTTAACACATTCCTTAAGACTTTAAAATCAGAAATATATACATCATGTCAATAAATAAAACACTCGTGTGTTTAAAAGAAACTGCATGCAATGACACTTGATATATATATAAATCAAAGTTTACCATAAGATAAAAATACAGATAAAAAGAAACTTTAAATTACAATGAAGCAAAATAAAACAAACTCCCACTAACTAACCACATCCCATGATGCAACTAAGCCCATGCTCATGACATGTCTCTCAAAAACACAAGGACGAAGACCT
Source organism: Telopea speciosissima (assembly GCF_018873765.1). NCBI lineage: Eukaryota > Viridiplantae > Streptophyta > Magnoliopsida > Proteales > Proteaceae > Telopea > Telopea speciosissima. The sequence goes on from NC_057920.1 coordinate 56,113,683, forward strand.
TTGGTTAGGGGATCTGCAACCATATCATCTGTACTAATATGCTCCACTGCAATGTCACCTTCCTTTACTCTCTCCTTTATGGTCAAATACTTGGCCTCCATGTGTTTAGACCCTCTAAGTCCTTTATTGTTGTTTATAACCAACACAGCAGAGCTGTTATCACAGTATATCTGGATGGATCTATCCACAAAATCTACAATGGTCAACTCCTTTATGATTTATGAGCCAAATAGCCTGAGTAACAGCCCCATAGCATGCTACAAACTCTGCCTGCATAGTCGAAGTGGTCACCAATGTCTGCTTTTTACTCTTCCATGATATCGCCCTCTCCGCCATCAAGAAAACATAACTTGATGTGGATTTCTGTCATCCTCACAGCCAAGCAAAGTCGAGTCTGTATACCCCACTAGCCTGAGTTCAGGAACGTGTCTGTAAGTCAGCATATAATCTCTTGTCCCCTTCAAGTACCTCAATACTTTTTTGGCAGCAACCCAGTGGCTAAGACCAGGATCTGACTGATATCTTCCAAGAAGTCCCGTCACTAAAGCAATATCCGGTCTGGTACAGACCTGAGCATATATGATACTACCAAGTGCGCTAGCATAAGGCACCTTCTTCATTTCATCCCTCTCAGCTTCATTTTTCGGGCACTGTGTCAAACTCAGTTTGTCACCCTTGAGAATAGGAACATTCCCAAGTTTGCAATCTAGCATACTGAACCTCTCCAGAACACGATCAACATAAGCCCTCTGAGAAAGACTTAATAAACAGCGAGAACGATCCCTATGGATCTCAATCCCAAGAACAAAAGAGGCCTCACCAAGGTCCTTTATGTCAAATTCCCTAGATAAAAGTTGCTTTGTATTATGCAACATCCCTAGGTCACTGCTTGCAAGCAGGATGTCATCCACATACAGAATGAGAAAACAGAATTTGCTCCCACTGACCTTGTGATATATACACTGATCCACTTTGTTTTCCATAAAACCAAAAGAAGTCACAACACTGTCAAATTTCAGATACCACTGCCTAGAAGCTTGTTTGAGACCGTAGATAGACTTCTTGAGTCTACACACAAGATGATCTGAATCATCCATTGCAAAACCCTCAGGCTGAACCATATAGACTTCCTCATCAAGATTGTCATTGAGAAAAGTGGTTTTAACATCCATCTGATGCAGCTCCATATCAAAATGAGCTACCAATGCCATGATCACCCTGAAAGAATCCTTCGAGGAGACTGGAGAAAAGGTCCCATTGTAGTCTACTCCCTCTCTCTGAGTGAATCCCTTGGCTACTAGTCTGGCTTTAAAGCTCTCAACTTTTCCTTTGGAATCTCTTTTGGTTTTATACACCCATTTGTAACCAATGGGCTTACAACCTTTAGGTAAATCAACAAACTCCCAAACATCATTATGTTTCATCCATTGCATTTTATCTCTCATCGCATCTATCCATAAATCTGACTGAGGACTAGAAACAATGCCTGAATAAGTAACTGGATCGACCACACAACCAATGTCATAGTCATGTTCTCCCAGATAGACCTCATAGATAGGTGATATAGCTGACCTTCTCTCCCTGGTGGATCTCCGTAATGGTGTCACTATTGCCTCAACCTGATTATGAGGAATCTCAGCTGGAACTGCATCAATGATAGGATCCTCAACCACATCCTGAATAAGAGGAATCTCATCAGGGCTACATGAATGTCGGGGACGGTATCAATATCAGGCTCCTAAACTCCAGCAGATGTAACCAATGACATAGTATGCCCCACATCCATCTGAATAGGTACCGATGTACCAACCATGTGACTATCTTGAACAGTCTGAGAACAATCATTCTTTTCGGCCACATCAAATTCCAGAAACTTCGCTGTCTGTGACTCCACAATCCTAGTGCCTCCGCAGGGATTATAAAATTTATATCCCTTCGAATGATCTGGGTAGCTGACAAAGTAGCAACGAGTAGTCTTGGGATCCAACTTGTTTAAAGTTGGATTATACAACTTCACTTCTGCAGGGCACCCCCAAACTTTAAGATGGTTTAAACTGGGTTTACGGCCGGTCCACAACTCAAAAGGTGTAAGAGGAGCGGCTTTAGTAGGTACACGGTTAAGGATATAAAGAGCAGTTTTCAAGGTTTCACCCCATAAGAACTTAGGTAAATTTGTCCTACTAACCATACTCCTCACCATGCCCATAAGGGTACGGTTACGCCTTTCGGCGACCCCATTTTGTTCAGAACTTCCTGGCATAGTAAACTGACTAACTATTCCAGAGTCCTCAAGGTATTTGGCAAACGAGCCCTTAAGCTATCCAGCATCGCCATGTCTGCCATAATACTCACCCCCACGATCAGATCTAACAATTTTAATAACTTTCCCTAACTTTTTCTCAACTTCAGTCCTAAAAATCTTGAACTTGTCAAGAGATTCAGACTTTTCTTTAATTAAGTACAGGTATCCATATCGGGAATAGTCGTCTGTAAAAGTGATGAAATAAATTTTTTAACACAATGTGGCTAAATAGGGACCACTGATGTCAGTGTGAATGACCTCTAATAGGTCAGAACTACATACTATAGTTTTCTTCTTTATTTTGGTCATCTTTCCCTTACAACAATCTACACAAGTTTCTAGATCACTTTCGAGAGTAGGCAGGATGTCAGACTTTATCAGCCTTTCCACTCTTGCCTTAGAAATATGACCTAGTCTCTTATGCCACAATGTAAAAGATCGTTCTTTAGGTAAGGGTCTTTTAGAAACAACGCTTTCAACATTACAGGAGATGTAGATATCAGTGGGAGACAAACACAATCTGTACAATCCGTTGGACATAAAGCAGGAACCAACTTTAGTTGAATTAAAAAAATAAATTAACCATAGTATTCTTTATTTCAAAATAGAAACCACTAATGTCCAAAACTGAAACCGAAATTAAATTCCGCCTAAAGGACGGTACATAAAAAGTGTTCTTTAAAGTCAATTTAAAACCAGAATCTAATAATAAAATGACATCTCCCACGAACTCTACGTCAGAATGTCCATCATTTTCTACGACCAGCCTTGATTCATCCTTGTTTGGCCTCCTCCGATTTATGAACCCCTGTATGGTAAAAGCAACATGGTTAGTTGCACCGCTATCTAGCCACCAAGAACTGGATGGGGCTTCGATAGATTGAATTCACAAACAAAAGCCAAAGAATCATTACGATGGTACGCTTGGGCTTGAGTAACCAAGCCTTGTATTTGTCGATCCTTCTTCATGTGACCCTTCTTCTTGCAAAAAGAAGCGATCACTCTCTTTTTCAAAGAGTCTTTCTTGGGTCCTAAATTGTTAGTCTGATCGGACTATTTATTGGCAGACTTATGAGTATGGTTTTTAGACTTTTTACTCTTACGGGCTTTGGAAGTAAATAGGGCAGTAGGCTTTTTCTCTTTCTTCAGTTTCTCTTTCTCAGACACAACCCTAGAAATTAGGTCATTAATGCTCCATCCTCATCTTAGGAAATGTAGTTGGTTTTTATGATTCCAAATTCAGAAGGTAGGGTATTTAAGGCTTGATGGACAATTATGGCATCTGGAAGAGGAATGTCTAAGGCCCTGAGTTTAGTTTGGTAATCAACCATCCTAATAATGTAATCCCTAACACCCCCAGAACCATCATATTCCATATTAAATAACCCTTGCAGAATTATCTCAATCTCAGCATTTGATGAAACTTTGTATCTCTTGAAAATTGCATCTAGCAATTCTCTGGCAGTACATTTCTCAGGCAGACCACTTTTTAGGTGTTTCGGTATTGACCTCTTTATGGACAGTATATTGAGTCGATTACACTTTTGCCATGCAGCATGCACAGACTTTTCATCCTCAGTACTATCAGCAGTTAGTTTCATTGGTGTATCCATAACAAGGGACGTGTGCACATCTGCCATTTCCATAGCAAACATAATGTCCTCTTTCCACTTCTTAAAGTTTGACCCAGTGAGGAGCTCAATAGTAACCATGTTATAATTGACAGAGAAGGTGACTGAAAATTTAAACAATGAATAGTATAATAATTAAAATGATGCAAGTACAGCTTGAAAACTTTATAAGCTAATGAGAATTTTACACACATCATTGTGAAAACACCTTTGGGCTGAATTCTCAATATGCAATCGTAAAAATCCCTACATACCAGTGGCCATGGGAATACAGCTCAACTTTCAAAATCCACCACCTTTGGGTGTGCAGAATTCTAGGGTCAACCTATTCACATGCATACTGTATATGTACCCCTTCAAGTACCAATACATGATCACCACCTTTGGGTGTATGACCACACATCAGAGTTGAAGGACATCCCATAACTGTATAAGACCGGTGTTTCACAAATCCAACAAGGAAGGTCGCTTTGGCGGCTGCATCCTGTCGAAACCATGAAACCCTCTTTCGAGATTTTCCAAAATTACTTACATCCTTAAACAATGTGTTATTTTATAATTTATGACAAGGGACTTTAAATGTCTTAAAATTAATACAAAAATAATAATAATTCTGTTCATCAAGGTAGGTATTCCAGCAAGTCAGAAATTGGTTCGGTTCCCAATAGAACGAACCGATAAATTACATAAAAGGGCATGCATCAAAAGAATGCCAAAAATATTTAAAATATGCATATCTGATCAAAACAGAGGGCACCACTATATAGATAACAAAAAAAAAGAGCCAACGTAAAAAATGGGACCCCAAATAGAGTCTCGTAGCCCCCTGAAAGCTCGGTCAAAGTTTTCAGCCCAAAATGGTTGACTGTACTGGTCTGACCGGTCCAACCAAACAAACCTGATTCGGTATAGAACCCGGTCCAACCAACCCGATTTGATATCGGTCCAACCGGGTTCGGGTCAACCATATCCGGGTCTAAAGTGCGGGTCATGGGTCGGGTCACCGGGTCGTGAAATGGGTGGACCCGACCCGGTCGTCACATGTTAGCAACGCCCAGAAATAATATCAAGCGCACGATAGCAAAACCCAGATGCTTCTTTTTTTTTTAAAACTTCTGTCGACGAGTGAGATCACCCGCGGTTGCTGCCGGCGCGTGAGAGAGCTTCCGGTAGCCGTCGACGGTGATCCACCCACCAAAATTTTTGATTTTCCGAGCTTTACGCCCCCATGTGATCAGATTTAATTTTTTGCCAAAAAAAAAAATCCGACAGAATGCCAGTGTCTGTACGGGTTTTTTGGAAAACTAAAAAAACCCTAAAAACCTTGATTCGAATCAAAAAATTTTCGATTACCTTATTATGTTCTACTATTTTGAATCCATATAGGTTCAAGAACGGATCTATGGAGGCTTTGATACCACATGTTAGAATAAATCGATCCGAATAGGGACAAAATCCCAAAAACCAAGATCTCCATAGGGCGTTCAAGAACACAATCAAATAAATAATAGAAAATAGGGATAGAACCACTGACCTTGTTTCGCATCCATAGTGATGATGATTGCAACGGAAAATAAATAACAAAGATCTAGGTACTTCCCCTCTATTCCCAAAGTAACTGGCCTGATGAGAATACCGTATGCGCAGGGACGATGAACACTGAATATCTCCCTCTATCTCCAGAATGCACTCCTCAATAGTGATTGAGAATAATTAGTTGTTATGAGTAGAGGGGGGACCTAGCTCTCCTTATATAGTAATCCCTATAGGGTCTGACTCATCACAGTCCCAATAGGAATTTATCTGGCCCACACTAAGCCAGTCCACATTAGACTTCTAATATAACTTAATGACCCCACTTTATTAGACCAAAATCCTAATTAGCCTGGTTTAGGGATTTAATTATGTTCATATGAAATTTTATTAGAACTAAAATTCTAATAGGTCTCAGGGTGGTTGCAGGGGCGGTTTCTCGTAGGTCTTGAAACCGTAGGTCTCCAAATCTCAAAATTAAAGGGTTATTCACCAAGACTTTCATTCCCAAGTGGATTGAAGGAAAGGGAACACCAAGGGAGCTTCCTCCTTGGCCCATTAAGATCCTAAGACCTCATTAGGTCTATGTATTCCCAGGATTTAAGAGGGGGAAAGCAAGAGAACTTCATTTAGAACATAATATGATAGAAACCCTATGTCTATCGATTGGGATGGGATTGGGAGCTTTGAGGTTAGCCAATGGAGTCAAATAGCTCCACAAAATCAAGGCCATGAGTTTCCATCGATTTTTTGGTTCCAAAGTAAACCCTAGATCGATTCTCTTCCCTCTTCCAACCCCAAAACCCAAAATAAAAGAAGGGAGAGGGCCATAATGGCTTACCTACCTCAAGGAAGTGATACTCCACGTTGAGGCTCCAAGAAGCAAGATCCTCAAGCTCCTTTTCAAGCTCCTCCACACCTCTTTTCCTTTCTCTCCTCCACGTTTTAGGTTAGGTGAGAATAATAATGAGAAGTAAAAGCCCTTTAGTTTATTTAAGGTAAATGATGCTTTAGGGTCCATTTGGTTGGGTACTAATAGAATAAAAACCAATTTTTAGGTTCAACTAGTCAAATGGGTCGGTCCAAGTTAAATGGGTCATTAAACCATATGGGTTATGAGAGCTAAATGGGTTGACCCACTAGTTCTAAATAGGAAAAAGTTTACTAAAGGGGTGGGGTCCACATAATATGGGGTCATAAATCCTTCACACGCTTCCCAAGGCAAGTGGGACCCACAAACAAAATATTCCCTATACAATTAAAATAGCCCAGGCGGTCCAAACCATGACCCGTACTTCGAGGACATCGAAGGGAAGGGTAAATAAATACATTAAGGGCTAGAACTTACTTCTCCATTGCCTATGGTGCGTCACCCATGACCCCGAATAATTTTCTCCACAGGCAAACCCGTATCATGGTCAATAATTTTGTAGCTGGGTTTGACTATCATCAAGAACAGGTCACCAGCATACAAGGCAACGGTATCTACACGACATGAGGGAGAAATAATAATTAATTATACTCCCGGGATGCGGGTATAACAGAAAGAGAGAGAGAGGGGTGCGAGAATGAGTAGTGTATATAGGGGGCGGAGGGTGGAGCTAGAATAAGGTGGTGATGGGACGACAAAGTTGTGCAAGAGACATTTTTGTAAATTTTCAATTGATTATTGAATAAGAGTAATATTTATCTTGCCAAACATAAGGTGTCTCAAATGTCTTTTTTCCAAACTTAAGACACCTCAGATGTAATTTACTCAAAATTTAACATAGAACTATAGAAGTGTAAATCTGTATTTTAGTCTTGAAGGTGACATGAATTTGTAATTTTTAGCTACTATTGGGTTTCCCTTTACAAAATTGTCTACCTTATGTTTGAGTTTACAAAACTAACCAATTTTGGGTTTAAGTTTACAAAATTGTCGAATACAATATTCCACCTTTCAATCATGTACATTTTTTTACCGTTTTACCCCCCAACTTCCCCTTTTCCGATAAACTCCATGGCTCCGCCGGTCCACCCTGAATTTTTATTTGCTGCTGGGGGAACACTGCTGTGCGCATCGTGCGGCCATGTGTGCGCTAATTATAGTAGCAGATAAAGGTCCGTCCACCCCAAGTCCACAAGTAGATAATTTTGTAAAGATGAACCCTCGTGGATAATCTTGTAATTAACAGAAATTAAATTTTTGGAAATGGGAATGAGTGAAATAGGCGGGAAGTAACAACAGGGGCTCCATACCTGAGAGGGAGAGAGATGAAGTGAGATAGATGAAGAGAGAGCGAGAGAAAGGGAGAGAGATGAGAGGGGGAAGACGAAGGCCGAAAGATTCCATACCTGAGCGACCCTCTGTCGACCCTCGACAGTTCACAGCCACCACCAATCACCGCGATAGCAGAGACTCTGACGCAAGCTTCTGCAGCAGCCGCCCTTCCTTCTCCTCATCCGGCATCGGCCGCGCCACCTCCTCCATTCCCGTCAACGATCGCTCGTACCAATCCAACGCCATCCGCACCGTCAACACCTATCTCTCCTCCCACTCCTTCCCCTTCTCCCTCCGCCCCCCGCTCCCCTCCGCCAAAGATATTACCGAAACCCTCCGCTTCCTCTGCCACCGTCTCGATTGGCCCGATCTTAACAAACTCGAAGAAGACCTCCCTCTCCTACTAAAACACCTAAATTGCCCTATCAAACTTAACAAATCCGCCCTCAAAGCCCCCGGTACCCCTCACACTTGGCCCTCCCTCCTCGCCGTCATCCACTGGCTTGTCCAGATCGCTCTCTACAGTGATCATGTCTCCTCTTCAGACTCCAACACTAGCAATTTTCTCGGTGATAACAAGCTCCTTCTCTATGCGCTCGACAGCTACTCGCTCTATATCCGTGGTGAAGACGATGCCGTCGATGACCTGGACCACGAATTCACTGAGAAGATGGAGCAGGAGAAGAATGCCGCTGCCGAGAAGGTTAGGTTAATGGAGGGAGAGGTCGTGAATCTCACGGCCGAGATTGAAGCACTGAGGACGGCGCCGTCCGCGAGTGTAGAGCGAGAGAAAGATAAGTCACTGTTGGAGAAGGATGTTCAGAAGTTTCATACTATTATTGAGGAGATCTCGAACGGGATTTTGCTGGTGGAGACGGCTTTGAAGGAGAAGGAGAAAGAGTTGGAGACAAAGGTTAAGGAGAATCAGAGGATTTGTGAGGAGAATGAGGAGTTGAAGAAGAGTATTGATTCGCAGACTGTGAATGCTAGGGATGTGGAGAGGATGAAAAGGGAGTTACAGGCTGTGGAGAGGGATATTGCGGAGGCAGAGGCTTCAAGGAATGTGTGGGAAGAGAAGTCGTGGGATCTTGATACTGCTCTTGGGCATAAGTTTAAGGAGCTTGAGAGCCTTTCCATTGAATGCAACCAGGCTCTTAGGAGGTGAAGTTTTCCCCTTCGTTTTGATCTCTTGCATACCATTTTGGTTTGTTTGTGCAGTTTATTTGTTTTACTCTGATTTGTGAGTGTCATTGTTTAATTTCCTGTTTTCACGTTTATATGAGTAGTACAATTTGAAATTCTGATTTATGGTAATTCCCATGAACTATTTGTCCTTTGTATACATGAAATCTCTGATTTTGGGGTCAAGTTTTTCAGTGAACATTGATTTTGACTAAATACATTGTGCCTGCCAGTAAATACCAAGCATCAAGTGTGATGCATTTTAGCTAGGGTCCCAATAATCTTACTGGTGTGTAGATTAGATGAACATTGACGGTGAACTCTACCAGAGCTTCCTTATTATAATTTTGCTGCTGTCTCTTGCATTCATTGGCTCACACTAGCAAAAAGCAAAGTCTAACTCTGATTTTCATGGCAAGTGATCCTGGAGTTTTTTCCTGGGGACATGTAATCTTTTATCTCTGTTAATGCTCACTGTTTCACTATTGCCTCTTTTTTTTTTTTTCTTTCTTATAAATATTTTTTTTTAGTGTGAAGAAATGCACTGGTGATTGGCCTTATTAATTTTTCTTATACAGATTCTTGGTGAGGCACTTAACACCAATTCTTTCCTTTTCCTTTCCCTACCATGGCTGTATGACAGTCTATGTACACTAAATTTATATCCATGAGGCCATGATAGATTCATCTTTGGGAATATTCTTATTGTTTGTTAGTTGTTTTCTTTTATCCTTTTCATTTTTTGGTATGTTCATTGTCCATTTCAGGTGTACATCATAGCACACATTGATTCTATTTAACTTCATTCCTTTTTATTGTTTTCAGGTTAAAGCTTGGAAATGAGTTTCAATATGTCCTTAATGCCAAAGGATCAACACCTGATGAAGTCTTAGGGATCGACTACAAATCTAATATTAAACCTGCACTCACTTCGTTAGTTGATAGCATAAGTAAAAGCTCTGTTACAAAGTTGGAGGAGTTGATTTCGCTTCAGCAACAGTCAGTAGACAATGATTCTAAGCTTGAGTCAAAAAGAAACCGTCTTGCTGCGCTCCAGTCCAGAGTTGATGAAGTAGGTTTTTTGGAACTCTTTGCAAATACAATACCATGCATTTCCCCCGTATTTTTCATTGGATAATCCTTGTGGAAACTGGTTCGTTTTTTCTTTCATTTCTATGATAATTCAAGCTATTTCTCTTCACCAACAATTTCACTTATGGAGAAAAGGTTATTAGATGATTTCAGCCATTTACAAAATTTATATGACAATGCTTCAGACACAGACACGATAGATAAAGACAAAATAAAGTTGTGAAGTAGAGGTAGAAGATGGGAAATAGTAACAAATATAGAAATAAAATAGGCAATATTAGTTTTTTGAGTACAAGTTAGAATACCTTTATGAAGAGTGATTGGAAAGTAGTGAAGGAAGAATCCCTAGGCAAAGATTCTGATGAAGTAAGGTGATAACGAAGGATCATCAGGGATCGTTGAAGTCATCTTAGGACGCGCTTATCTACCTACAATTGCTTAGATGGAGAAGTAGTAGTAGTAGAGTCAGTAGGAAGAATAGGTGCAACAATAGGTGGAGGACTAGAAGATCAGTGATGTAGATTTATCACCAAACTAGCCTTCTTTGCTTAGGAATAAGCATAGTACTAAATCTCGCCGAAATTTCGGAATTTCTGTAATTTCGGTGAGGTTGAGATAAAATGAACCATCAAATTGAAAAAGACCATATTCCGGTTGAAATTTCAGCCAGTTGTGACATTTTGCCGAAATATCGGCTTACTGTTACAAAGCCTAGTTATAAAAGGGCAGAAACTCGTGGGTCTCAATCGACCTCACTAGAGTGTTCTTTTTGCTCCCATTTTGACCTCAAAGGCTGGTTTTTGCAATTTTGAGGTTCATTCTTCGAATTTTCGTTGCATCAATGCCGGAAATACTTGGGAAACACTGTATTGAAGCTTTCTAGCACATATTTAAAGTCTTCTTCACTGTTCAAAGTAAAAGGTTTTTTTAAAAAAAAAAATAAAAATATGATCAATATATGTTGGTTGGTGATGAATTTATTATATGTTAGACATCGGAGCCTGACCTACAACCTCATGGTGTCAATTTTTTCTCTCTGTATACTATTTTTTAAAATTTCTGCGATTTTCCTAGAACAAAAGTAGGAAAAAATTAGGGGTTATGTAAACTGGATGGGGATCAATTAAATATATGTTAGACACCAATGGCCGATCTACGACGTTGTCTAAAATATTTTTCCGCCAATAATTAATTATTTTATTTTTCAGAAATTAGGAAAAATATTCAAAAATTCAAAAAAAAAGAAAAAGAAAAGAAAAGAAAAGAAAAAATAAGGAAAAATATGAGGTGTTGGTTTGAAAATTAATGAAAAATATATGAAAGTAGTTTCTACATGTTTTTGAAGTGCATTAGAGGCATATTATGGTGTATCATTTCGGTTTTGTTGTGTTAGGTCAATATTTATTTGAAAATATTTTTAAACAAATGTTTTTAATTATGAGAAAAATATAAGGGTTAGGGGACTATGACTCCCAGTCAGTGCAGTCACAGGGATGTATTGGACCGTCTTTTGTGGACGACATTTTCTCATACCTTGGCTACCCAACCCACCAGCCGTACATGTTGCCAGCGGCATCATATCACAGTAGATCAGTGGGTAGTCGTGGTTCTTCACAGTTTGGTGACCCATATCATAGGTTGGGTTACCTTTAGTATGTCGACGATGCAATTTACATGGCAACTGTGGAGGATTATACTTGTTTCTTCTCCCAAACTATGACTTGACATTCATATGTCCTTCAGTCAGAGAACAATGCACGTTGACTCCAGCAGACCATGAGCGGGGTAGATCCAGGAAGGCTCAATAGTTATTACTAGTAGACAGTTGTATTAAGATTTACGAAAGTGTATGTGTATTGAGTCTATTGACTATTGTAATCTTGGCTATGCACTTAATTCTATGATTATGACTTTATGAGTTTAAAGGCTACCATTGACTTTATCTTTGTATGATTTACTTGTTTAAATTGCTTATTATGTCTTGTAGTACTTAGACAATGTGTATTTAACTAATTATACGACTGGATCTGACTGTATATTGTCAATCAAGGGTGCAAATCCAAAATACCACTTTGAGTGACTATTTTTGCAATATGAACATTTAAATATGTTTATATAACTTAAAATAAGGTTTATTTGGCCTAAAACCCACTGAAATTGGGCCTGAAAAATACCAAATTTTGGCAAAATTTTGATATGTCGGCCATTTCGACCTGACTGAGCCTGCCGAGATGAGATTTTAAACTATGACAACATGTCTAGGGTTGGGTTGTATACATGTGGGCGTTTGATCCCATGGGTTTTCAGTGTAATAGGCCAGTTTTATAGGCCTAAACTATGGTTAATAAGGTTGCGTACAGGATTAGTTTAGTTTTGATACTTAGTTTTATTTTTAAAGTCTTTCGTTTTTAAATTGAGTTGGGTCCAAGCAGGTCCAAGCAGTGGTTCAATTTACGTGATTTTAGTAGTTCTCTTTTTGTTAACAAAAACAATGAGAGTGTAATGCTTGAATGATCTTGTGATCACCCCAAGGCTCTTATTTATAATAAAGAAACAAAGTACAATGGACAATAATGCGCTGCTGTAGCCGACTCTACAATGGGAGTCGGCTACTCATAAAAATAAAGCCCTAAATGACCAGAATACCCCCACGGTATTTTGGAGTACATAATTTAACACTCGCTCTCAAGTTGGAGCATAGATGACAAACATGCTTAACTTGACCAGAATAGGATGAAACAATCGAATAGTAGTCCCTTCGTGAAGATATCAGCTAGTTGATCACCATATTTTACAAACGGAACACAAACCAATCCTGCTTCTAACTTCTCTTTGATGAAGTGCCTATCAATCTCCACATGTTTGGCACGATCATACTGTACAGGATTATAAGCAATATTGATCACCGCCTTGTTGTCACAATACAACATTATAGGAAGACAAACAGGAACACCAAGGTCTTGTAGTAAACCCTTGAGCCATAACAACTCGCATATACCTTGTGCTATAGCAAGGAATTCTACTTCAGCACTAGATCGAGCAACCACATTCTGTTTCTTACTACGCCAAGTGACAAGATTCCATCCTACAAAGGTACAATAGCCTGAGATAGACTTTCTGTTAGGAGAACCAGCCCAATCAGCATCTGTATAAGCCTCCATCCGTAGGTGATCTTGAGGAGACAGAAGAATCCCTTTCCTTGGAACTAACTTCAAGTAACGAAGAATACGAAGAATAGCTTCCATATGAGAAGAGTAAAGATCATGCATAAACTAACTCACAAGACTCACTGCTATAGCAATGTCAGGGCGCGTATGTGAAAGATAAATCAGCTTCCCTACCAAACGTTGATATTGACCCTTATCAACAGGTTCACCCTCCTCCTTGAGCAGCACATTAGCATCCATAGGGGTATCAGAAGGATGGCAGTCTAATAAAATCTCAGACAATAAATCCAGGATATACTTCATTTGAGAGAGAAAGATGCCCTTTGAAGATCGGGCAACTTCAATTCCAAGGAAGTACCTTAGTTTCCCCAGATCCTTAATTTTGAACTCCTGTCCAAGAAACCTCTTCAGTCGATTAACTTCATCACCATCATTTCTGGTCATCACAATGTCATCAACATAGACTATGAGAGTGGTAATCTTATCACCCATCCTTTTGTGTTTGAGTATGATCAGCATTACTCTGTTTATATCGCACAAAAATCATAGCCTTGTGAAACCTACCAAACCACGTTCGAGGTGATTGTTTCAGCCCATAAAGTGCCCTCTTCAATTTGCAAACCTTGCCTGAGTTTTGTCACATGAGAAACCTGGTGGAATATCCATGTATACCTCCTCATCAAGCTCACCATGGAGGAAGTCATTCTTCACATCCAACTGTTGTAGATCCCATCCCAGATTTATAGCATAAGACAATAATAATCTGACAGTGTTGAGTTTGGCAACTGGAGCAAAAGTTTCTTGATAATCAATTCCATATATTTGGGTGAATCCCTTGGCTACAAGTCGTGCTTTATATCTATCCACAATGCCATCCACTTTCTGCTTCACCACAAATACCCACTTACATCCCACTGGTCTTTTCTTTGGAGGAAGATTTACAAACTCCCATGTATCTTTTTTTTTTTTTTTTGTAAAGCTTTCATTTCTTCCATCATTGCTGCCTTCCACCTTCCATCTATTAAAGCTTTCTGCCAATTCTGGGGAATATGAGTAGAATAAAGAGAAGAAATAAATGCACGAAAATATGGAGAAAGGGAGTCTTAAGAGACAAAATGAGAGATGGGGTGTTGAGTACAAGTCCTAGTACCTTTGCGAAGGGCAATAGGTAACTCAGGCGAAGGGATCTTACCAGATGAAGAAATTGGCTTTGGATCTAGGGTTGGTAACTGGATGGGTACTGTTGCTTCAGTGGATTGAAGCTGCTTGCTTCTGGTACGACTCTTCTGATAGGCTTGAATAGTAGAATTATCAATTGTCCTCTGAAATTCACCAATGGTTTTTTGAATTGGAGTGATCTCCCTTTGAACAAGACCTTCATCTATAGGCTCCCTCTGTGTAGGATCCCCTTCTCCCGAAATAGGGAGAGGGGCAGGAGTAGGTAGGGCAGCAATAGGTGGAGTAGAAGCATAGTTGTCACGGCGGCATGACGGTCCAAATTGGTGGAGGCCTGTCTAAGCGCTTAGGTGGTAAAGCAGCCGCCTAAGCGGAGCTTAAGCGGTAAATGCGGTCTAATGTTAGTTCCCCCCCCCCCCCCCAAACACTCAATACATGATGGCATGATGCATCATAGTATCATACCTTATATCGTTAAAAATTAAATTTAAGCCACCTTAAGTGATCAAAATGAAAAATCCATGATACATAAAAATTCAGAATAATCAGACATCATAATGTACATAAACTAATAAACTATAAAGAATTTCATTACCCCAAAAAAAGAAAAAAGATTACATATGTAGATGTATAATCCCATTAGTGATCATAATTCAGTGATTCATTCACTGATTCACCATTATTCCATTACAAATAAAACAGAGAAGAAGCAGCAGCAGGCAAAGAAGAAGAAGAAGAAGTTAAAAAAAAAAAAAAAAACAGAGAAGAAGCAGCAGTTAAAAAAACAAACAGAGAAGAAGCAGCAGTTTAGTGTGTTACAGAGAAGAAGTAGGCAGCATTAAGTCATTAACCACACCAAAAAAAAAGAACAGAGAAGAAACAGGCAGCAGTAAATCAAGCATGCAAGCAAAAAAAACAGAGAAGCAGCAGCAGGTTAATGCGTTAAAGAGAAGAAGAAGCAGAGCAGCTATCCAAGCAAAAAAGAAAAAGGGAAGTAGCTGGCAGCAGCAGCATGCGTTACAAAGTACAGAGAAGAAGAGCAGTTAACCAAGCATTCAAGCAAAAACAAAAAAAAAAACCAGAGAAGCAGCAGCAGGTTAGTGTGTTAAAGAGAAGAAGAAGCAGAGCAGCTATCCAAGCAAAAAAGAAGAAGCAGAAGCAGCAGCAGGCGATACCAAAAAAAAGAAAAAAAAAAGAGTAGAAGAAGAAGACGAGAGAAGAAGAAGACGACTATGGAGTAGGGGCTACTAACTACTTACCTTGCCGGAGACGGAAAGATAGTAACTAGGAGGAAGCTTTGCGGCCTTCGTGACTTCGTCTGAGTCTAGTTGCCAGAATAGCAGTGCCGGAAAAGAGGAACTAGGAAGAAGCTTTGCCGCCTTCGTTTGCTCAGAGTCGCAGAGTGTTAGACTTCGCAGATAGAAAAATTGGTCGAGGGTGTTTTTCTTTTTGAGAAGTTTTAGGTTTTTAGCTTTTAGGGATTTGAGTTTTGTATGATCCCATGTAGCAGCATTACACGAAATACTTGTACATCAACAAATAAAAAATAAAGAAACAGAATAAAGGAATAATGCATGAAAAAAAAAAACCACACGAGAGGCAGCCGACTTGACCACATGGGCCACCAAGGTGTTGCTTTAACCGCCTTGGCGACGCCTAGTTGGTCAAGGCTCCTGCCTTTCGTGACTCATAAAGCGTACCATCGCTTATCACATGGATTCCCACTTGGATGCCAAGGCGGCGTCTATGCGACGCCTTGACAACTATGAGTAGAAGGATCAGGGTTAGACTCAGGTTGGACATGCGGAAGAGGGAGAGAAGCCTCAAGAGTCATTACATCTTCACTAAAATTCTCCCCCTGAAGAGATGGTGATGAATAATAGGATAAGGCTTCATGAAAAATAACATCTATACTCACCACAGTACGTCTGGTGGGAGGATAATAACACTTGTATCCTTTCTGGGTTGCAGAGTAACCTAAAAAAATACAATGGAGTCTGTGAGGCTCAAATTTACCAGGGGATCTAGTATCCCTAGCATAATAGACACAACCAAAGACCTTAGGAGGAACAACAAAGGAGGACGAGCCATGTAAAAGTTCAGCAGGGGTACGAGAATCAAGGACCCGAATGGGCATCCTATTAATGAGGTAAGCTGCTGTGAGGACAACATCCCTCAAATATTGGGTGGGAACATGACGGGCAAACACAAGTGCCTTAGCCACTTCCAATTAGTGGTTATTTTTTCTTTCTGCTACTCCATTTTGGGTTGGTGTTTCGACACAACTGGTTTGGTGAATAATCTCGTAGGTAGCAAGGTATTTTTGGAATTGACTTTCTATATATTCCTTGCCATTGTCATTCCTCAGGATTTTGAGGGTGACATTGAACTAGGTTTGAACCAATTTATGAAAGTGCTGAAAACATGAAAACTTCACTTTTATTGTTTATCATATACATCCATGTATTCCTAGAGTGGCAGTTAATAAAAGAAACAAACCAACGATGGCCAGAAATAGAAGTTTTACGACTAGGACCCCACACATTAGTATGAATCAGATTAAAAAGAGAAATGCTTCTTTTATTAGAAATAGAATAAATTGAACGAGTCTGTTTGGCTAGAACACAAGCCTCACAAAAAAATTCATCTTTATTACATTACTTAACTAGTGCTGGAAATAAAAGAGATAAAATCCCTAAGGGGGGTGACTTAAGAGAGAATGCCATTGCTGTAATTCAGAGGAGACCGAGGAATTCTGATATAGTTGATAAGGTAATGCAGCCGGAGAACAACCATCATCAACCAGGTATAATCCACCATGCAATCTTCCACATCCAATTGTCTTCCCCGTTACCAGATCCTGAAAAACACAATGGGACAGAGAAAAAGTTACTTTGCAATTCAAATCTCGAGTACGACTACTAATGGAAAGAAGATTAGTAGTAAATTTAGGAATATGCACAATGGAAGATAAAGTAATGGAAGGGGAGCAACGGATGGAGCCTTTTTCCGAAACAGAGGATAGGGATACATTGGCTACTCTAACCTTGTCTTGACCGAAAGTGGGAGAATACTTGTGGAAAAGGCTAGAGGATCCATCATATGATCAGTGACACTGGAGTCTATAATCTATGGACTGGAAACTACCGATGCATAGTGACCCACAAATGAAATACCTAGAAGGGAAAAATTGGAACCTGATGGGGTGGAAGAATTAGCAGGAGTCAATGTAGTAGAAGCAGCCGAAGCCTTTAACATACGATGAAAAACCTTTAGTTCTTCCTGAGAGAGACCAAATTCAGAAGTGGGAGTGGTGGTAACAACTTCAGTGTGATTAGCCTTGTTTAGATTTTCCACTACCACGTTTAACCTCAAAGTCAATAGGTTTTCCATGGAGTTTCCAACAGGTGTGATGGGGACATCAGTCCCATTCCTAAAGACTTTCGAAGAGTTTACCAACGAAGACTGCGCAGACATCTTTAGCTTGGATCAGGCTCACTTTGGTTGGACGGAGATTTCTTTCGAAATGGATTGTGGTGCTGAACTGGAGTACTTTTGCTGGCCTAAGTAATTTTAATCTTTTATTGTGATTTGGGTCATATGTAATTTTGGTTAAGTTTGGTTCAATTTTTTTGGGTTCAGTTTTTGGTTCAATTTGTGGTTCTTTATAATTTTGGTCTAGGCCCAGGCCCACTTGGATCAGCCCCTTAAGTTGACTAGTGGACTTCTTGGAACTTGTGCTCCATTAGTTTTTAGGAAACAACTCAGCTATTGGGTGTGTCCCTATGTGGTGGTCTTCCCAAGGGGAGGCCAATAATTTTCTATTGTTTTGTTTCTTATTTAAGCTGTGTACAGGCCATTCGGCCATGTAATGTTGAATGTTAAGAAATGAAATGAAACAAGCTATTGGCTCTTGGGTCTCCTCCTCCTCTCTTGCGTGGAGCATCTTTTCCCCTCAACCCCCCAAATGGATTTTCTTCTTCTTCTTCTCTCCTTCTCTGTTACAGCAGCACATCAGGTAAGTGGTTAAGTTATTTGTTTCCCTTCTTCCCCACTCCCTCTTTCTTTCCCCCCCCCCAATCGAACGTGCCTTGTTCTTCTTTCTTTTCTGTTTGTTACATTATCTGCTCTACCCCATTCCCCCCTACTCGAATGCATGCTCATCATTCCCCCTCCCCTCCCTGTCGTGATTCCTAATTTGGAACCTTGAACCATTGTTAGTATCTAATCCGTTTTCACCTATACTGCTGTTAAACTTTATGCATCTTCTTCATACTTTGCTTATGTCTTATTTTCTATTGGAATGCATGCCTAGGACTGGTTATAGCATGAGTTCTTTTTAGAGTATTGAAAGATCTCTGCACTTGATATTGGTAATTTTTGTTCTTGCTTCCCCACCCCCATGTTGCCTACCATGTGTTTGTTGAATTGATGCATGTTGCTTAGACCTATATTGTTCACTGCTACAATAAAATTTTCTGTTTCATTAACTCATGTAGGCTTGTATATGCTGCTGTCCATCCCATTTCATACCTACAGTCCCTTGAGTATATACTCATTATTGTCCCTATTATGCAACCGATGTCTAGCTTCTAGGTAATCCCCTACATCAAGGTGGCTTTGGTATGATTGGGTTTATTGCAATGTTCACATTTTACCACACCCTTGGTAGAATCAGCAACAGTGCGTGGAGACCCATCAGATAACATAGAACCAGATCCGGTGTGGAGAGCAGAACCTCAGTTGGAGAATGTAACATAGCAGCGTGGCAGCTCTCTTCAGTATAAACCTATGCATGGGACTGTTCCAAGGTGGGAAAAGGAGACCTACTAAGCACTTGAACACGAATCTGATCGTATTCAACATTCAAACCAGCAAGAAAGTCATACACCCTCATTTTATCCACATGCTTACAATAGGCAACAATGTTGGTTGCATTGGTAGGCTGATAATCAGAATAATGGTCCAGGCTGTCCCCACAAACTCCTAAGGGCAGCATAGTACTGTGAGATGGTTAAGTCCTTCTATGTAATATCGTGAAGCTTCGTACATATTTCATATACCTGAGCATCATTCCCCACCTGATCGTAGGTTTCTTTGCAGCAGTCCATATTTTGGTGGCTGTATCATGGAGTAAATAGCTACTAGAAAGCTCCGGTTGCATGGAGTGCAACAAGAAAGACATAACCACAGCATCATTGGAAACCCATCGATCCTGGAGAGGACCCTCATCAACTGGTTTCACAGTGGTTCCAGTGAGATGTTGAGTAAGACCAAGACCAGCAATGGTCAAATATGTAGATCTGGACCACATCAAGTAATTAGTACCATTCAGCTTAATGGCAGCAGCAAGAGGAAGATAGTTTTTCCTTGTCTGTCCTTCAACTCCGGAGGTAGTAGTAGTACGATTAGACATTATCACCCAATCTGATCACCAAAAATCCAATAGCAGATTGGTGCCGGTAGAACACACCAAAATTCATATTGATATAGTGGAAAAAATCGATTCTGAAAAAGGTGTAAAATTAAGATCTCCAAAAATCTTCAATGAAGCAGCTTGAAAGTGAGGTAGAGTGTTCCTTTAGGAAGGGCAGAACTGCCCTAAAAAAACCAGCTTCTTCTGACAAGTGAAACCCTAGAATTGATAGGTATCAGGGTTTTGCAAAACCCTGGCAATTGAGATCAATCTAGGGAAAGGTATGCTGTTGGTCATGAAAAAAATTGATAGATGGTGTTCACAGTGCTTGCTATGGATCTCCAACAAGAGAAGACTCGATCTCCAATGGAAGAGCTTTGATCTCCAAAAAATAAGAAGACTCCAAAAATCACAGAAGGGAACCCAACAGCTATCGATCCAAAAATATTTTTAAATCATGGAGGTAGGTGGAGGGCAGTAACTAGATCAATCTGATCACCTCTTTAGCGCTGCCCTTTAAGAAGTGTGAGAACCAAAGGAAGAAAAGACGAAAACAAAAAAGGTGGAAGAAGAGAGAGACGATGGAAGAGGGTAGTTGCTTTGTAACCTAGATCAGATGTGTTGGCTCTGATACCATGCTAACAGAACAATGAGAGTGTAATGCTTGAATGATCTTGTGATCACCCCAAGCCTCTTATTTATAATAAAGGAACAAAGTACAATGGACAATAATGCACTGCTGTAGCCGACTCTACAAAGGGAGTTGGCTACTCATAAAAATAAAGCCCCAAATGACCAGAATACGTGGAGGTATTCTGGAGTACATAATTTAACACTTCTATTTGCTTTTAAGCAATGTAAGTTGGGCTGGATTAGGACTTTATAAGTTCAGCCATGTTTTGAGTCTATTTCCTTTAGTATTTCAGTTTCCTAGTTAGTTTAGGTTGCTTAATTGATTAAGGATTGGGTTGGGCCCATAGTTGTCACGGCGTCACGGCGATCCAAGTCGGTGGAGGGGTGTCACGTCGATATATCGACATGTCGACCATGTTTTATTTTTTATTTTCTCTATTTTTAATGTGTTAATAGATGTATACTCAAGCCATGTTTTATTTTTTCTCTATTGTTTCTCAAGTTTTAAGAAGAAAATTCAGAAATCGAAGAGGGAAAGAAGACAGGAAGAAGAAATCGAAGAAGAAATCGAAGAGGGAAAGAAGAAATCGAAAGAAATTGAAGAGGGAAAGAAGAAATCAAAGTGGGAAGAAGAAATCGAAGACAGGAAGAAGAAATCGAAGAGGGAAAGAGAGACAGGAAGAAGAAATCAAAGAGGGACGCCATGGTGTAGGTCGCCATGCAAGCCTCTCCAGTGCCAGGACGCCATGACAACTATGGTTAGGCCTATCCTTTTTAGTGTAGGAGTCTATTTTTGAGTTTTTTTATATAAGGTTGTAAGGGGGACAAGCATTGAACACGAATTTTGATTAATGAAAAGCTTTTTGCTGCTCTTCTTCTCCATTGGAGATTTTTTGCCTTGTCTTTGATCAAGGCTCAAGGAATCGGTGTTTGATCTGATTAACACCTTGTGTTGGGAAGCCCGGGCGGATTGTTTGGAGGAATCGGTGTTTGATCCGATTGACACCTTGCAATGGGAAGCTCGGGTGGATCGTTTGATGGTTTTATTGCATCCTCTACTACTGTTCTTCAAGTTCAAAGGTTCTATTTCAGCTTGCTGCCATTAACAAGTACAAGCCTTCCAAACCTGCAACTTGGATCTCCCTTTCTAGATCATATGCAAGGTGATTTTTGAGATCTACCAAACCAGCCATCCATTTGAGCTTAGATTTGCACCATACCTCCGTTAACCCTAATTTGGGAGTGATTCAAACTTGACCTAATTCCTGTGGCCTGATTTGAATATATTCTCATATTTCCCATTCTGTCCGTACCCCGTTAAAGCAATTTCAGTTCAACCATAATCGATTCTGATTTCATGCAGAATAACTAGCTGATTTCAGGATATATCAATTCTGAAATTAGTAACCTAATCATATCTCTTAAGCCTAGTTCCAGTACCCTATTTACCATTATACCCTCACTCCTACCCCAACTAGGATTCCTCCATAACTTCAGATTTCGTCATCTGATTTAACTGTAACTTTCAGCATCTCTTCTCTCCTATAAAATCCACACTCGACCTAACTTTCAATACTAATCCCACATTTCCATCTGCCCTGTGGAGTCTCTCACAAGTTGGAAAAGCAAAATCTAAACAGAAAAATGGATATTTTGTTTAAGGATTGCTTTTCACCTGCCATTTCTTAGTCCATGTTTGGTTGATAGGGAAGTTGATTGGGCATTTGGCCTCTCCTGCTATTCCTTCCTGTCAAGTTAATATCTACCCTGTCCCCATGGTTTGAGGTATCGATATCAGATCAGTCATATTGGGCTGTTTGTATCAGTATCGGCGCAAACCGATCTTTTTGCTGAAAGTTTTGACCTCCTATTGAGAGGCAAGAATGGTTGATGGACTTGCAAATTGTTTTGTTTGTGACCTTTTGGGGACTTGTAAAATGAGGAGTTGGCTTAGCTGTTAACTGACTGCTTTAAATTTTTATTCTGTTAGTAGGAGTGGCATCAGTTATTGGGACCATGTAGTTGGACTATAGTGCTAACGAGTTTTTTCCTAGATGCTTAGAATTTGGGGCAGGAATTGCTACTTTGTTAGAAGTCTACCAACTACCATAGGGATGTGATGGTACGGTTGTTATTTAGTTGCTGAATTTATTCATTAATAAAGTTGAGATATTATTAGTAAACTACTAATCCTTGGTAAAAAGGGTGGTATGACAGCAGTTGTGCAGGGCTTGACACAATCACCTCCCAATTTGTGCCATGTGACACATAATTTGGAAATTTTCAGCATATGGATAGGTAGGGTCCAACTTGGATTAGCAATATATCAGATTTTGGGGTCTAACTCCGCCCATTTGTATTGGATTATTCCTTGTTTATTTTCAAATGGCTAGTCTGTGTTGCTCTTATCTTTAACTCTTTAACTGAACTTTGACAGTATTTTGCGTGCGTAAAACTCGATTGAGCTGAAATTTATAGGTAAATATAGAGAACAATGTGACCTACCTGTGCACCAAATTTGATTGCCATGTGAGCTTCCACATGGCAGATATAAGTGGACCTTTGTGCATGGCGTGGCACAATGGCCATTGTGCTACCACTCACTTTTTTGTGCATCGAAATTGAGGAGGCTTAAAGTATCTTTTCCTGCTGCTGCAATTTCTAAACAAGTTAATTTTAGAGTTATAGTCTGATTTATTGCCTACAACTCTGTACGGCTGCTGATTGTTGGGTTAATATTTAACCGTCAACTCATATTTTAATTGTGACCCTACAATGCAAATACTTTTGATTAATAACCCGAGATCCTTTATATCCCAGTTCTTAGATGAAGTTCCAATTAATTTCCAAATAGTGGATTTAAAATAAATAGGTATTTTCTTGAGTAACACGATGCTTACCCATGCTGTTCTGGCAAGTTGCTACATGATTATGGACACAAATCTTAAGAGTTGCACTCAGCAGTTGTTTGAAATACTGTCTTGTTTATGTTAGAGGTGGGAATGTGTATTAACTTTTGAGCTGCCAAATTGTCTGCCTTCATAGGTTCTGGAATGATTGATGGTTTTTGAACTATACTAAAGCAATTAAAAGATTGTGGTTTGTTATGGAACTGCCCCAGAAATCTGAAAACAGTCTTGCAAATCTCAAGATTGGGTCTCACTTTTGACTGAAGTTTGGATTTGAGGAATGGAAGTTCATATAATGTTTGTTTCTTGTTTACTTGAATATGTTACTTAAGCCCTCTTCATTAGATGGATACTCATTTGCCAGGTTTTACATAAAAGATTCTTTCTTTTATCTCTATTGTTTTTGTTCTTATTATCTAATTGGATGCAGTTGTGATACAAGTTAATTAATTTTTCAAATTGTTAGAATTCATTCCAAAATGGGGGAAAGATCACATTGGTAGTCAAATTATGTTTGGAGGGCTGCTAAGCGTATCCTTGATTCCTTCTAATGAAAAAATTTCAGGGTGAAGCTCAACTGAACATGTTGAAGAAGGAAATACAAGATTGCACATCTAGATATGCAGTGGAAGCCAAGAAAAAGGTGGAAGACATTGAGAGGGAGATGCATGAGATGGATATGGTGGAAAGAGAAGCAGAAGAATCTTGGAAGGTATGTCCTTGTTTCCCACTTCTGCTGAAGCATATGATGGGAACTGTAAATGCATCAACGGGTTTGGATCAATGCGGAATTTTTTGGTGCAGGCTTCCAAAGCAAATCTACAGCTTGTGATTGAACAAACTGAAGAAGAAACTCAGATGTGTGCTCGTGAACTGGTAATGTTGGTTGATTCAATCTCAAAGTATAAAGAGTACGTGGAGTCCAAAATCTTCTCAATGAACAATGATCTCTCGGACAATGCTAAAGCTGTGGCAGATGCTCACAAGCACTCCTTGACGGCACAGTTTGGTACTCTCTGTGATGTAGGACTTATCTGACTCAAAGCTGCAGTTTTTATTTTTTTGCTGCTTACTGTTGTTTCTCCCCTGCTTTGCTTGATGGATCTCTGCCTTAACTGTCTTCTTTACCTGCAGTGTTTGGTGGGGATGTTGGTGGTCTTGTTTTTTTTTTGAGGGGGGTAGAGGGGAAGGAGGGGGGAGGGGGGGGGGGGGGGACTATTAATTGATCTAATTGATCCCTCTTTTACATGTTGACATGTTCGTACTTGTGAATAGATGTTATTTTGTGTTACTATAAACAGTTCATTATTTGAATTTTGAATGGCATTGCCCTAGCTCAAGTTGAGTGGTCAGGGTGTCCAAAGTTTAAAAACTCAGAATCGGGTATTGGATCAGTCTCTCCATTGATTCCTATCTGAAAGGTCCCGGATGGATCAGACTTGGTTGAATTCAGTCCGATTCGGCCTATAACTCAGTCGGACATGGTAGACGAAGAATCAAGGTTAATAGCAATCAGCATCGGTCAATTCCAAGTCGACTTGACCTATTTTGCCAGTTGCTGATTTCAACTTAGTGAGCTGAGCCCAAACTGGTCCAGATCTGGCCTCACGATAGGGCCATCATCAAAGTTGGTCGATCTTTGCTCTTTTAGGGATTGGTTTTCCTCAGTCAGATCAAGTATCTATTCAACAGTTGAAGTGTTTGATTATATTACATGACCGTGAATGAAACCTCTCAATTTTCCTTGAAATCAAGTTTTTTGGTTTCTTACGATGCACAGAAATAAGAGTGTTGAGACTGAGAATTCAGACCTATTCTTTGAAGAATCGGGAATTGGATTAGTGAATCGCCTGATTCGGATGAGAACCAGTGGTCATTGATTCCGATTCTTGCCAATTCTAATCATGGTTCCTAATATTGGGATCGGTCAAAATTGGTTTGTATTGGTAAAGTGTGAACAAAAACCGGATCTTGCTAGATCGGTTCTGTATCTGCTAGAAAATATTAAATAAAGTAAATAAAAAAATAGCTGCTGGTCCGATCCGATCCTGAGATTACAAATCATTTGAGAATCGTAACAACCAATAGCGACTGATCTAATCTCGAGATTTGGGCAATCCAATTGAGTGGGCTGATCTAGGGAGCTATCCCTTAATACCACGTAGGATCGGTCATTATTCTAGATTGGTCTAGGTTGATACCGATCCGATATGGATGATTTTGAATGATTCAAGATTACAGACCGGTTTTGACTGATTCGATCGGTACGGATTAAACCCAAAACCTAATCCAATGTATCTCAAGCAATGTCTGAATAACCTAGAAAATTATAGGTTTAAACCACCTACTTTTGAAAGGAAGATAAAATGTCATTGAAATTAGGTTATTTGGAGTTCCCAAGAAAAAGATTTTGTTTCGAGGGCCATCATTGGTTATCGCAAAAAATTGAAAAATCCTAAGTCTAAACCAACTAATTTTGAGAGTGAAATCCGATATTGCTTTGTTTTTTGAAGTGTAAGTGTTAATACCCTTATATATAAAAAGGGAGAGAGAACTCTATTTGGTTGTGTGGCCGGTGACCCCTTGTGCCAGCACAGGGACCAATGGGAGTGCAAACACAAGCATCCATATGGGGGGCGGGGTGGTCATTTTGCCATCCATGTGTTTTGACATTGGGCGTGCCATCCATGTACCTTTCTTTTTCTCATACAAAAATCTATAATAAGTATAAGTAGTACCCTCAAGTATAAGTAGTACCCTTATGCTCTCATGTACAAAATAGAAGGAGCATACTAAAGTCGTATGTTATAGTTGTGACGGCAAAGGAGTGTAGGCTTTTTTCTCCCAACAAAAAAAAACCAAAAAACAGGTGTAATTAAGACACTTGTGCTTTTATTGATTTAAACCATATAAGCTTTTGTTCAGTCTGATTGTGTTGGCTCGAACTGAACCCAAACCGTAAATTCGAACCAATTAAAAGATTGATAACCTCCGGTTCGGATCAATACGATTCGTAGTTTCTCCAAAGATAATAGTCCTCAAGCGTTCAGTTGTTTTGATGACATCCAAGATTGCAGAAGTAGTGCATGTTCTCCAAACCAACCTTTGTGTTTGATTATAGAAGTATGAAATTTCGGATTAAAATCTTCTACAATGCGGGAATCTTGCGGAGCACTGCAGTGTGGGCTAGAGAGCTTGACACGTGGAAGAAGCTTCATCCAACAGTGCGAGCTCGATGCAAGGCATATATTTTTCTTTCTTCTCGAACTTGGCACCGTTGGATGTCGCATCTTTCACGTGTTGACCTCTCAAACCCACATTACAGTGCACCGCAAGATTAGGGCACCGTTGAGGATTTTTTTCCATGAAGTTTCGTCCAAAACATAACAGTATAAAGTATTTCCTGTACAATCGTTAACACAAGCTTTGTGGTAGATAAATAAGCGGCCCATGTTTTGAAGAGAAGAGGGCCCATAGTCCTTGTTTGCTTTTTAATCTTTAGGTTAATGGGTTGGCCAAAGTAAAACTCTGAAAGTCCATTAAAAAAGAAAGGAGAAAAACCATACCTTTCAAAAGTGATTGAAAACAAAGAAATAGTTGAGAATATAAGGAAAACGCCACCATGTGGGCCTTATATGGTAAGTTTTGATTCTAAAATTTGATACATTGTTAATCCAGATTATCTCTATCTATCCAACTTTCAAAACTATTACATTGGTTTTTCATGTCATTCATTTGATTCTAAAATTTGATACTGTTTTTTTTTCTTCTTTCTGCTAGACCCTAATTAACTAACAGATCAAAACACCTAATTTCGATCTGATAGTTAAGAATAGTTAATATCATAATAGTCCATCTATTTGGACGGTTCAGATTGATGAATACATGCATTCCCAAAGCCATGTAATCGATCAGATGGTGTGTGCCAACCAATTGAAATCATCATGCCATATAAGGGTGTCAATTGGTCCGGTTCTAGGTTATTAATCTGGTTTTTAACGATTCCAAACGTAAGGGTCAGGACCAGAATTGGACTAATAAGCTAATCAATTCTAAACTTGAGATCCAGGACTATTAACTAATGGGTGGTCAGTACCAGTTCTTAATCGATTCTAAGAAATTCAAAAGAAAAAAAGAAAAAAATCCCTAATAAATCTTTATTGCAATCGGCATCGGTCAATTCCCAATCGATTTGTCCTATTTTGCCAGTTGCTGATCTCTTTTGTAGGTTTTTTTTCCCCATAATAAATCTGTATTGCAATATTAAAGCTCTCGTAATTCCCCTCGCCCCCCCCCCCCCCCGCCCCACTTTTTTTTTTAATACAAATAAGAAGGCTTGGTTTCATGTCATCTGACCTGACTTTGGTTGGTCTGTTCTTCTTGAGGGGTGTATGTACAGAGTTAAATCTCTCTGTCCCCCTCCAAGTGGGACCATATTCATTTGCCAATTGGTGGTGTCTATGGTGCTCGATGTTAGGTGCATCAACTGACTGATGGATTTATGTATCCATCAAACCTGGTTTATTTTTATTGAACCGTTTATATATTTTAGTTTAATATTATCACATGCGATATAATTTTTTTGAGCATTATGTATCTTTAAGTTTACACTTAAAATGGTAGTCACGACTAGGGTTTCAACTGGACACCCTTATCATATGGTTGTCGCATTGGGTACACCTAGGCATATTACTGTCAGGGTACGAATTCGAGTACACATACTGATGTGTACTGGCGAATAATCTATTTATGTCGATTTCTTCATGTGTAACTATCGGATGTTTGTCAGGGATAGACATGTGCCACCAAGACCCAGTACCTGAGAGGATATTGTCCTTGCAAAATGTAAACACATTCTTTGGTTTATCAATGACTGAGGTTCTTAGAACCAAAGCTGATGTTCTGGGAATGTGCAAACATTTGGAAGAGTCACTCAACATGGTCTCCATTACCCGGATGATCGGATGAAATTCAGGATCTTTTACCGTTTTGAAAATAATTTTGCAAAACTTATTTTCACATAAAATGATAGATTATATGTATGTTTTGATTAAAATGTTTGATCGTGTTTTACAGATTCTGATCACCTACATAGAAACTTTGATATGGACATGTACTATGTAATGGGGTTTGATAGTATTTGTATACATTCTCTAGATTCTATAATGACGATGTTGATTAGTGGAGGATTGGTACATAATAAGATGTTATTATGTAAGGGCATTTTTGGGATTTGTTAATTAATTAATTAATTTAATAGATGAGGTGTTATTATTTTATTATCTAATAAATAAAAATAAATAATTAATTATTTTTTCTTTAAGATTCGGCTTCTTCATCAATTAGAAGCACGCTGGAATTAGATAGGTTAAAGTCAAGAAAGAGAGAGAGAGAGAGAGTCAGATTCTCACTAGGAAATCAAGTGGGGCTCCAACTATAAAGACAAAAGGGGGAAGTCGGCCAAGGACTTTTGGTCGATTATTCTCTCTCTCTCTCCTCCCTTGGCCGAATCTTCTCTCTCACACACACACACACACACTCTCTCTCTTCTCCATTTTTTTGGTCCCTAGTTTTTGAAAGTGTGGGTTTGTTGAAACCCTAGTTTATCTAAAGTTTTGAAAAGACATTGCATTGACTTGGAGAACCATGGCTGCATCAAGAACGTTCAAGATTGTTTTATTTGGTGCTCGTTGGAAAAAGACCCACTATCTGGAGGAGGACCAACATTTAGGCTCTTTAGGTTAGTAAATCTAATCAACTCTTTTGTAGTTATTTAGTTTATGAATTTACCAAATGATACGTGCACGGATAATCTAAAATAAAATAAGAAGAAAAAAAGAGAGATAATAGGGAGAGAAAGAGAGAAAATAGGAAAAAATAGAAATTAAGGGTGGGAGAGAAGAAATAAGAGAAAAAAATAGAGGGCTTTACGGACAAAGTCGAGTGTCTAACTTGTTGGGAGGTAACCGACCTCTCTCAAGATAAACTTAAGACGAATTTAAGAGTTTAAAGTCCATCTTTCCTCCATTCTTTATTCGTTATAATTAAGAATTACAAGTAATTAAAACTACTCAACCCACTAAGACTCAATAACTATCCTATTAAGACCAATCTCACGTACAAAATTGAATAACTAATTATAAAATAATAATAATAATCATAATAAAATAAATATATAATATTCTCAAATCCTAGATCATAATATTCTTTTCTGGTTTACCAAAAAAGGGAAAACATTCCTTTCCCCTTCAAAAAACCTTGTCCTCAAGGTTCAATTTGTGACCGATGAACAATGGTGGCCAACCCACTTCCTTGTCTTTATAACAGTCAACAAAAGCAACCACTTCTTCAAAAAAAATTTCAGCTTTTTAATGATAAACAGATACAAAAGAAATCAGAATCGATCTCATTCCGTTGTGCATTCGGGTGTGGGATGATTTCCTTTTCTCATGGCAAGATGGAAAAAGATGTTTTTTTTTTTTTTTTTTTCCTTCTTGTTTTTATCTAATTCTTATGGGATAAGAAAGAGAATATTTTTGATGATTCCAAGAATCAATTTGCTATGATTGATTTCCCATGAGATTCAATTGAGATGAACCCACGGCTTTCAACACTAACATTCCCGATGGAACAACAACTTGGTGAGTTGAGCACACACTGGTCTGGTCTAGATCTGGCCTCACAATAGGACCATCATCAAAGTTAGTCGATTATTACTCTTTCAGGGATTGGTTTTCATACATGGTTGTGTAAGAAATATGATATAAGACTTCCTCGGTGAGATCAAGTATTTCTATTCAACCGTTGAAGTGTTGACTATATTCATACATGGCCGTGAAAGAAACCTTTCAATTTTCCTTTAAATCAAGTAATTTGTTTCTTACGATGCCCAAAAATAAGAGTGTTGATACTGAGAATTCAGACCCATTGTTTGAAGAATCGGGAATTGGATTAGTGAATTGTTTGATTCAGATTAGAACCATTGGTCATTGATTTCGATTTTTGCCAATCCTAATCATGGTTCATAATACTGGGATCAGTCAAAATTATTTTGTATTGGTAAAAAAGGGACAAAAATCGGATTTTGCTAGATTGGTTCCCGTATCAGCCAGAAAATATAAAAATCATGAAAATTTAAAGTAAATTGGAAAATTGCTGCTGATACCGATCCAGTTCGGGCTAATCGATCGATCCGATCCTGAGATTACAAACCATTTTAGAATCGTAATGATCGATACTGACTGACACGATCTCAAGATTTGGGTGATTCGATTGAGTTGACAAATCCAGGGAACGATCCATTAATATGACATAGGACCGATCATTATTTGGGATTGGTCTAGGCCGACACCGATCCGATAGAAGCATGAATAACCTCAATAGTTGGCCCAATGAGGGTAAGGAGCGGATGAGCCCAATCCAACAAGTCCACACCACTTATACATGTACACCTGTATACTTATCTTCTTCTTGTACACCTCATTCTTATCCCTTCTCTTCCTTCCCCAACTGTCCATAGTGTAAATATGGTATGATAGGGATGATTTCCCTTCAATCATGGAACCAATCAGCTGAGACTAAAGGACTATCCGTACATTCAAACCACCGAGTTTTTCACGGAGAATGTGTGTTGTCACGTCAATTGCATTTTGAGAAATGCTAAACTACTCCAAAGAGGATAGTCCTCAATCGTACATTAGTGCATGTTCTCGAAACCAATCTTTGTGTTTGGTTATAGGAGTATGAAGTTTCGGTTTAAAATCCTCTACAGGCTTGACAGTTCGACAGGTGGAAGAAGCTTCATCTAATGGTGCGAGCTTGATGCAAGACTGTATTTTTTTTTTTTTTTTTCTTCTCGAGCTCAACACCATTGGATATCGTATCTTCCACGTGTTGAACTGTCAAGTCAACACTGCAGTGCACCACAAGATTAGGACACTGTTGAGGATTTTACATAACAGTATAAAGCGTTTCCTGTACAATTGTTAACACAAGCTTTGTGGTAGATGAAAATGCGGCCCATGTTTGAAGAGAAGTGGGCCCATAGTACTTGTTCACTTTTTAATCTTTAGGTTAATGGGTTGGTCAAAGTAACCCTGAAAGTCCATTAAAAAAGGAAAGGAGAAAAAACCAAAACTATAAGGAAAACGCCACCATGTGGGCCTTATATGATAAGTTTTGATTCTAAAATTTGATACATTGTTAAGCCAGATTATCTCTATCTATCCAACAATCAAAACTATTTACATTGGTTTTTCATATGTCATTCATTTGATTCTAAAATTTGTTACTCTTTTGTTTCCTTTCTCTTCCTGGTAGACCCTAACTAACAGATCAAAACACCTAATTTCGATCTGATAGTTAAGAATAGTTAATGTGATAATGGTCCATCTATTTGGACGGTTCAGATTGATGAACACATGCATTCCCAAGGCCATGTAATCGATCAGATTGTGTGTGCCAACCAATTGAAATCATCATGCAATGTAAGGGTGTCAATTGGTCTGGTTCTAGGTTATTAGTCCGGTTTTTTAACGATTCTGATCGTCAGGATCAGGATTAGAATTGGATCAATAAACTAATCAATTCGAAACTTGAGATCCAGGACCATTAACTATTGGGTGGATCGATTTCGATTCTTAATCGATTCTAAGTCCTAACAAAGGCTATATATATATTCAATAATATTATAATAAGACATGTCAACCACATGAGGAATGTAATCCTTCTCATGATTTTAAGTCTTAAGAGTATATAATATATAAGATTTGGATGTGGATTTTTTTTTTCAGTTCCACCATTTTGGTTCGATATATCCAAAATCAAACCAATAAATTATTTAGATTGATTGCGGTTCGATTCCCGATTCTGGTCCAAAATTGACACTCTTACTGCCGGATATTCTTGTAAGAAATAAGTTGGCGAGGATTGTAAATCTCAACCGTATGCTGTATGAACACAAAAGAGGATAGTAAAACTGGGGACAAAGTGGGACCCACCAAATAATCGAATGGCTATAGACCTCCTCCATCATGAGATTTGAAAGACTTTGAGATTGATTGAAATTGGATGATGGAGGGAGGGGAAGGCCATGAGCCCAATGATTATTGGCTTGGAATTCAGAGGAAGGGACAGGATGCCGTGGCTTTCATATTACTTAGCCCTCTTATTGCTTGCAATGCTTGCTTTTTTTTGGGGTGGGGGGGGGGGGGGCGGGGGGAGAAAACACTTATTACAAGTTAGGAATATGATTCCGAAATCAAGAAACTTGTTGGACCCCAAGGTGAACCCTAATTTTTGAGCTCCTTTTTCATTGACAACCTTTTTGCAGAACTAGTTTGAATTGTACGTATAGACATTAAGGGAGTGTTTGTTTGCCTTCTTGGATGTACTTGCAGTTGAAAAATAAGAAACATATTTTTATGAGTTAAAGATCACGTTTGGTAACATTTCTGTTTAATGGAAGTGTGTATCCACATTACGAGCATTTTTCAGTATTTTTGTTCTTAATATAGAAACTAAGAACACAATGTGAGAAAAGAAAGAACAATCGTGTTTTTAATTTTACTAAGCCAAATCCTCTCATTGTTTTGAGAAGGATAGAACAATGGATGTTGGATCTTAACATTGCCCCACCTTTTTCTAACATGGATGTAATTCTATCTACTAGCGAGGATGTGATTGATTTAACTAGGCTTGATTTACCTATTCTAGATTTTCCTGTTTTATCATGCGCATGGTTTGATTCCAGAGACATAGGATATTCTGGATGGGCTTTAGGCATTTTGTTAGATGTCAAATTCATTTTGTTGATTGCATATCCGATTAAAAACAATCATAAACTAGAACCAGTGTTGATTGGAATCATCAACGTTTGGACAGTACCGCCTTAAGAGGTTTAAAGCTGAAAGAAGTTTGGTACTCTAACAAGGCGCTACCTGGACTTCTTCCAACTCCATCCCATTCTTGTTGGCCTTTTAAAGTTATAACATATTTTTTGCAGATTTTGGATCTGGGCAAAGATGTCTCTTTCCGGCCTTTGACAAACTCTATTTTACTAACTTGGTTAAGATCTTTTGTTCAATATACTACTCGTTCTAATGTACCGTGTGCCTTTGAACACTGTACTAATATGCCATCCTTTTAGTCTATTTTAATTTATATTTTCATAAAAACAAAAAAAGAACAATTGTTTACCAAAAAATAAAAGAACACACTTACAATGGAGAATAGGGTCACACGCTCTCTTCCTCTCGCTTCTTTGTTTTACAAAAATATCCCTCTTAACCTTATTTACCCTTGTTGCTACTACTTTAAAGGAAAAATATAAAGATACAATTTTTAAATGACTCCCATGTAAATGTACAGGCTTTTAACGGCCCTTTGGCGGCGATTAGGGTTGTCAAAGTGTAGCTCAAACCGGCAAAATCGACCAAAACCAACTGAAAAATCCGGACCGAACTAATCATTATTGGACTTTTTTTGGATTGGGGTATGGTAAAAACGATTAAAAACCAGACTATGCCGAACCGACCAGTATCCAGACCAAAAACCAAACCGAATGAAACCAATAAAAAAATATTGAGTATAAAGTTATGAATAAGTGAATTGATTATCCACTGATTTAAATATTAGTGAGAAGATTTAAAGCTGATTTTTCGACTATGATCCAACATCCAAATTGAATTGAATTAAACTCGATTGTGACTAGTCATTACATGAGCAGCCATATTACATGATCTACGAGTACAAAAACATGCCAAGGCAAGAGACCAGAACAAATCGCAACAAATAGACAACCAACATGACGATCTTAAATGGGCAAGCCTAATCTCCTCGAAGGATTTTGACGGCCATCAATCGATGTAACCCAATCATGAAGAGCTGTTCTAATTTTGATGATTCATGTATCACTAGAAAGAATTTTGAATATACTCTCCAATGGTATAAAGATCGGCCATAGATATGGTTAGAAATTTAGCTTGATCTGTGCTTGCAGTGCATCACCTTTTTGATCAATTTCCGAGGGTAATTTTGGAGATCCCAGACCGTCAAATTTCGACAATCCACATTTTGTTGCAAAGCATTTTTGAATATTCTAATCAATGATACAAAGATCAACCACATATTTGGGGTGCCACGTTATCCCTAATCGGTCACAAAAGAAATATTTCGGTCATGGTTGTCTATAGATCAATAAATTCTTGATTTTCTCTCTCAATCGGCCAGGGCGGTGGATCTTGGTGCACTATGAGGGGAATTGAAGCTTGTGTTATTGTCTGCCTTGGAGGTGTTACAGAATACAGGGACATTGATGAGGGTGACTTGCTTTCAACAAATTTGCCTTGTCTTTGTGCATCCTTAACTTGTTTGAGTGTGTTGGAGGATTGTGAGCTTGGTGTTTTTGGATATGTGGACTATGGAGGAGACATTGAGTAGAGATGAAACTTGGAAAATTTCTCTTTTTCCTAGTGAACGTTTCGATGTAAATTTATCAGAAAATCAAATTTCATAAATTAAAATTTCTGTCAATGATTTACCATCTTGGTGTGGAAAGGGTCCTTTTTTTTTTCTCGAGGCTGGGATTGTAGCTTCATCGGACAACTAACTCACGAATACAAGCACTAATGACGACCTTGATTTTTGGCTCAAGGATAAGGGGGTGGATGAGCCAAAGGTAGCAAGTCCTCACAACTCTCACCAAATGTAAATAGTGAAGATGTTAATAAGTAAAAATTAAGATAACAAGAAGAACGCTTCGTTATTAGTTTACTCCAATATCTCATATCTAATTTTTAAAAATACTCCAGCTTCTCATCATACATATAATAATAAAAATCAAATATAAAACTATTATTATTTTAAAAACGAATGCATGAACATTATTTTCTACGAGAACTTGAGCATTTGTTGTATAAATATATGAAAAACAATGCTCATACAAATCTTATTGCTCATGGTTTTTCACAGAGAATGTGTGTCGTCATGCCAATTGCATTATCTATTAAGAAATGCTAAACTACTCCGAAGATGATAGTGTTGCAGAAGAGAGCATATTCTCAAAACCATTTTTAGACCGTTGTGTTTGGTTATAAAAGTATGAAGTGGGTACCTTCAATTCCTCTAATAAGGGGGAGTGGATCTCATCTTGGGCAGTGTTTTTGGGCAAGGGGTACGATGATCATTTCTGCCCCCGTGTGAGGAATTGAAAGAATTGAAGGAGACAACGAATTGGAGGGGATAACGATTCTGGGGCTTGAAAACATATAAAAAGGCTCATGGTCGTTGCTTATTTTTTTAAGCTTTAGGCTAATGTGTTGACCAAAGTAAAACTATGAAAGTCCATTAGAAAAAGGAGAAAAACCATATCTTTCAAAAGTGATTTAAAATATAAGTAAAACACCATCATATGGGCCTATGGGGGCCTTATACGTTAGGTTTTGATTCTAAAATTTGATACATTGCGACAGTCCAGATTATTCTATCTATCTATGCAATATTTAAAGGATCGTGATCCTCTGCTACCGGGAGCCGTGCGGACGGCGTGCGGCCTCAGTCATGCACTTGCCCTTGCCTGTCGATTGAGTTCAACAGAATCAGATGAAGAAGAAACTGAATCTTATAAACAATGTCTCATACTGCTCATCTTCAGTTTCTTCTTCAAAAGTGCTACTATAACCCTTTTTGTCATCAAGATCTTTTGTTGAAGTAGTTCTTCTTTGGAATGAACTTCATCATTCCTTTCTTTGGTTTACTTGGTTGCATTGTTTGCATCGCATCTTATTGACTTAAAAGAGAGGGAATTTCCACCAACATGTCATTTCTCTTTTGAGTTAGGGTAAGGAAACTAACCTAGAGTTCAGGTAAAGAAAAAAATAATCTTGCTTCAAAAAACATAAGAGGAGAAAACACCATTCAACAACCTCGAAAATTAAAAGGGAGTGGGGAAGACAAGAAAATGATCAGTCTTTGTAGACAATAATGACTTCTATCACAAGTTGCATTGGTTGCACGGCGTCTTATTTTCTCAAAAGAGAGGCAATTTCCACTACCATGTCATCAACCACAAAAGAGAAAATGCTTACAATCAAATCCATATATACATCCAAATTAACTGGACCAAGGGACACATGATAACAAATGGTAGGTTTCTCATTTTGTTAGACTATGACTAGTTGACTTGGACAAAGACATCATCAACATGGCTGATTTTTTTTCCGTTAAAGAATATATTAAAAGAAGAAAAAAGAAACAATTATTTAACGTTCAGGCATACCTAGACGATTACAAAAAACAAAATAAGGCCTCACAAGAGCACCTTAACCCCAAGAATAGAGAGGCAACCCCACACTACTCATATCCATATCAACATGGCTGATATGGTCAGGTCTGTATACAGTGAAACTCTAAGATATTATTTCTTCTCTAGTATCCTAGGATGGGATTTATTTTATGAGTATTCATTCATTTTTTGAGTTAGGGTAAGAAAACTCTCCTAGCGTACATGTTTACCAAAAAAAAACCTTGCTTCAAAAAGATAAGAGAAAAGGATAAACTATTCAACAACCTTGAAAATTAATGGGAAAAGGAGGATAAACAATTCAACACATCTACTCTATATATACTTTTGTTGACCTTTGGCACAAAAAATAAATAAATGGAGGAAAGAGGAAGAAAAGCAAAATGAGTCTATGTAGACAACAATGAGTGAGGTCTTGATAGACATCATAGAGATTAATGACTTCCTGTCATTGCCATCAACATCACATCAGTAAATATGGGTGGATCCATATGATAGAGGACCCTATCTCCATTTTATGGTTCAAATTTCAACTCAAAATGAGCATATACTTATATGCTTTAAAACTTAATCTAAGTTTTAAAAACAACAAAAAATACCACTAATGTCTATTATTTCATATTATTGCACATTAGAGACCATGGCAAGGTTATAATCTTTGACAAGGAACCGGGCCTCTTGATTTTCAACAAAAGGGCGTACCTAGTGCACAAGGCTCCTGCCATTGCAGGCTCTGAGGAGGGTCATAATGTACGTAGTTTAACCTCCTCTTCACAGAGAGGTTGTTTCTAGAGACTCGAACCCGTGACTACTTCGTCACAATGGATCAACCTTACCGTTGCACCAAGGTCCACCCTTTGGGCCTCTTGATTTTCAATGTGGATCACAATTACCTCAGCAGAGACGTCTTCTACGCTAAGAATTCCCTTCTTGTGGTCAACCCCGAGGCACTGCAGGATGATGATGGAGCATTGTTGGTGGCTGCCCTTGATAAGAGAGAGAGAGGACAATTGAAATTTGGCTTTGATCAAGCCCTACCAAGTCGCGGAAGTT
This sequence comes from Telopea speciosissima, assembly GCF_018873765.1. NCBI lineage: Eukaryota > Viridiplantae > Streptophyta > Magnoliopsida > Proteales > Proteaceae > Telopea > Telopea speciosissima. The sequence goes on from NC_057920.1 coordinate 56,151,340, forward strand.
TGTTCATAACTGCCATGAAGTGAGGTCGAGAGTTTCGTCTTAGATGTTGCTCATGGCATCAAGACTTGAGAGAGCTCATGCTACACAACGTGAATTCCGGAATGGATTAAAAAGCCCGCCCCAGAACGGGCCTCATTCTTGGGGGTGTTCCAGATTTTAAGAATGACAACCTTTACCAAATGACATTTTTGGCATTCCAGAATATGTTCTCAACCTAGAATGCATACCAAACGCAACCTATCTTTTAATCATCTAAAACATCTAAAACTGTTTAATTTATAGAATTAGAATACAAAAGTGGATCACACTGTAAAAGTTTCAGGTCTTTCTTTAAATTTTTTTTTTAAAGTATGAAACAAATTCTATAATTACAAATATAATTATCGCCAAAAAAAAAAAAATTATAACGTGTTTGAACAGACTCAGGGTATGATTTGACTTGTGTGGAGATGGTAGAAATTCATTGATCGACCAAAGAGGGCTGTGTCAAGTCTCCTAAGTGGAATGACTTGACTTCCAAGGTCTATCTTCTACTGGTGGAGTGTTACTGTTGTTGCTAAGCAGTACTATCCTTTAAATGTGATACTTTTCTCAAAGACATCAACAGAGTAGTTACCCTACTCCAACTCAAAATTACATTGTTGCTGCATTTGCGTCCCAAAAGTTTGATTTTGATGATGGCACTTCAGCTTATTCTAGTTTTCATTCTCCTCTTTAGGAACTCATTGATGCTGCTAGAATCAGTCACCAGTAGTACAAGGATCGTAGTAGGGAACAACGAGACAGATGATCCACTTGTTTTGCTGGAGTTTAAGAAACAAATAATTGATGATCCATACAGAGCAATAAGTTCTTGGAACGATTCCATCTTGTTAAACAATATGGGCCGGGCCTATGGGCACCCACTTGGGGCAGTCGGGGACCCACAGACCCACTAGGGTTAGAGGAGGAAGACCACATGGTGGTCCTCCCACCACTTATATATAATGAGTAAGAGGGAGGCTGCGCACAACAGATTGCCGCAGCCCTCTCTTTCCCCTACCTCACGTTCGCTCTCCCTCACTCACTAGCTCTCGTCCTTGTGTGCATCGCTTAGGGATTCCATCTTGTTCCCTTGGATTTGAAGTGTGGAATCTCTATTGGAGAAACCTAATGAGTTCATGGATCGTTGCGAAGCTTGTGACATCAGAGTTTGTGTGGATCGACGCGTAGGGCAACATCGAGGTAATTTTAGACCCAAGTTATTTTTGTTTAATACATCAATTTCTGCAACTGGGTAGGGATTACATGTGGCCATCATCATCAACAATGGGTTATCCGCTTGGCTTTAGATGGGAAAGGCTTGAGAGGAAACATATTTCCTTCCATTGGGAACCTCACATTTTTGTGTTTCCTCAGCATTAAAAACAATAGCTTCCATGGCAAAATCCCCCAAGAAATTGGTAATCTGTTTCGACTACAGTACATTTCTTTTCATAACAACACTCTCAATGGAGAACTTCCTACAAGCTTGGCCAGCTGCACTCGTCTAATAGAAATTCACTTCTCCTATAACCATCTCATCGGGAAGATTCTAGTTGAACTACTTATGTATTTGTCTTTTTTTGCTAAAAGGTTGTGTAGATTAAGAAGAAAAAGAATGATACAAAAGGCCTGGAATAACCACAAAACAAAAACAAAACCACTAGAAGGAAACCCCCACCTATGATAGATAACAGGGGAACCACTAGCAGTCAGACAAAAGAAAAAAAAAACAATTGCAGCACTAAAAATTTAAAAGGACCTAAATCTTGGTCGTCTTTGCGCATCCAGTCTGAGTTCCTCTTCCATTGAACTAGGCCAAGATTGAATTGGAGACGAGAATTCAGACCTTGCCACTGATTTAGCAAGGAAGTCAACCACAGAATTTGCCTCTCGAAAGCAATGCGTAATCTTCCAAACTGAACACACTAGGAAGGATTGGAGAGCCATCCATCTTTGCCGAACAAACCATGGCACCATGGACTTTGAAACCATGACCACTACTGCCACCGAATCACATTCAACCCAGAATTTTGAGAGATGAAGCTCCTTAGCTTGCTCCAAACCACAGATTAGAGCATTAAACTCCGCCACAAAATTTGTAGTAATCCCAAGGAAATTCCCCTGGGCAAAGCCCTCTCTCCACGCCAAAAAAGCCAACAGGACCGCCATTGAGCAAAACAGAGATCCTTGTGCACCCAACCAATCCATTTGTCTGGGAAACCAAACTTATGAAGAACAACAAATAAAAATTTCCAAGACAAGGTATCATAAGCCTTCTGCACATCCAATTTAGTTCCCATTCCTCCCCCTCGCACTAAAGCATACAATAAGTTTGCCAGCTCTGAGGCCAAACCAATAATTTCTGAAATTATTTTCCCCTTCTAGAAAGCCCCCTGCTCCTCTGACACTAGCCTGGGCAGCAAGAGAGATAACCTAGAACTTATAAAAAAAAAATTGCCATGCAGATAGGGCGAAATTTATCCAGAGATTGAGCTCCCTCCACCTTAGCAATTAGGGTAATAAAACTATTGTTTACACCTTTTGGCATGGAACCAGAGAAGAAAAAATAACGGATAGCCTTACAGAAATCACCACCACCAACTTCCTATCTCTTACGAAAAAAAGCACCAGGAAAACCATCAGGCCCTGGGGAACTTTCCAGATCTAGCTCCCAAACAACATTTTTAATTTCATCAAAAGAGGGGATAGCTTCTAACTCCAAGAAATCAACAGGATTAATTACCTTTGGTAAAACATCCAAGAGCTCCCAGTGGTCGGTTGCAGGCTCTAACTTATGAAAATTTTCATAGAATCCCGAAACATAAGAACCCAAGAGCCGATGATAAGAAATTACTGACTCATTTTCCGTTAATAAGGAACGAATCTGATTCTTAGCCCATTTAATCTTGACAGAGAGCTGAAAAAATTTTGAGTTCCTGTCCCCTTGCTTCATCCATTTAGCTCAGGCTTTCTCCGCCCATAGCCGCTCATGGTGATCCACTGCCTTAAGATAACAAGTCTTAGCATCCACCTCCTTGGCAAATAAATCATCATTTAACCCCTGGCTCTCAATAAGTTCTCGAACAACATCCACTTCCACCATAGCAGCTTCAACCTTAATATCAAAATTCGGAAAAGTAGATTTAGCCCAAGCTCTCAAAACCGGCTTCAATCTCTTTAATTTCTGAAAAAAAGAAGAGATAGGATTTCCCCGCACCTCCCCATCCCAAGAGTTCTTTACAACTTTCACAAAATCTGAGTGGTCACTCCAAAATTGATGGAACCAAAAGGGAATGTTCACCGGTTTAGGGATTGCTACAGAAGACACCACCAAGGGAGCATGATTAGAACAAGAACGCAGGAGAACAATCTTGAAAAAATTCAACCAGCTCTCATTGCAAAAGCTATGATCCAAGATGGCAGTCACATTACTTTTGCGACGGTTGTTGGTCCAAGTAAATTTCTTCCCCTGAGTGGGAACCGAAATCAACTCACAAGCATCAACCATAGCTTGGAACTCCGCTGCCGACCCCAAATTAAATCTACCTGGCCCCCTTTTTTCATGCGACTGTAAAGTGGCATTGAAGTCACCAATTATCGACCAAGGTAAACCCGCCAAACCAATACCCGCCATATCAGACCATAACCTTTTCCTTTCGGCACGAAAACAACTCGTATGGACCAACGATAAAACCACCTTCACAGCCCCCAACCCACCTCAACTGAAACATGTTGCTCGGAATAATAGAGAACCACAGGGCGACGAAGAGAAATTTTCCACACCATCCAAATATTTGGAACTTTCTCCACACGCTCATTAAGAATTAAATCTATCCCAGTCTATTAACCATTAAAGCTGGAAACTGTTCCACCCCAACTTTAGGCTCTATTAGACATACGATATCTGGCAAAAATTCCCGTAAATAAAGCTTCAAGGCCTTAGAGGCAGAGTGGCCTTCTTCACGCCTCGAATATTCTAAAAGAAAATTCACATCATTACAAACGTTTAGGGTAGGTCCTTTCAGCCCTATTAGACTGATCACCATCATCAAACGACTTCTGCTGTCCATTCACAACTAACGTTTGCTCTACCAAGTGCAGTGCTTCATCAATCACATTAAGCTCCGTTTGATTCACTACTACTTTCCCACCACGAACTAATGATTCAGGAAGAGAGGAGATCACCGAATCAACCACCACATTCTTAGCTTTCTTTTTACTAGACTAGGGCGGAGCAGCATGCGTTTGAACTAAGCCTCCACGCATGACAACCCCTCCTCCACCCCTACCTGATTTTGCACGAGTACGAATAGGCTCCCTGGTACTCTCCGAAGGGGGGCGAGGTGGATGAGGCACAACACCACCATTCTCCCTACTTCAATCATAAACAGAGGAGAGAGGGGCTAAGTTCACAACTTCTTCAAGAGGGGAACCAACAGACCGACATGACTTCTACAGACCCAACCTCCTGATCTGACCGAGCAACAAAAGAACCTGACTCCTCCTCACCTGCATCCTGATTGGATCCAACAACAAGATCCTCTCCATCACCAGAAACTGACGCACCTTAAAAAAAGTTCCCTGCTACGTTAAGTAAAGAATCAGCAAAATAAATCCCCTCTTCATGCACAAATTGCTCAATAGGAGGGGATTAAGATGGATCACGTCTCCTCCTTCCATCAATAACTCCACTAGAAGAGACAAGATTTCTCCTAACGCTTTGATTCAAGGAAACAACCTCCTCCTTACGACTGGCAGGCACAATAGGAGAGGATTGTTGAGCATCGATTGCATGTAAATCTGGCTCGCAAGCCTGTTCAGCAGAAATGAAGGAACTTGGCATTGGATCAACATGCGACGTTCAAGGAGGAAGTAGAGAAGCTCCAGCACTCGGGCTTCATTAGAAATGAGAAATTCCCGACCTGGCTGGCAAATGTCATCATGGTCCCAAGGCGAGCGGAAAGTGGAGAATGTACGTTGCCTATATCGACTTCAATAAGGCCTGCTCAAAGGATGAGTACCCTACCTCGGATCGACCTCCTGATTGATGCCACGGCGGGTCATAAAATGTTGAGCTTTATGGACGCCTACTCAGGCTACAACCAAATCCTCATGCACGAGGATGATGAGTCCTACACCGCTTTTCGGACCGACCAAGAGAACTTCTTCTACTGAGTCATGCCATTTGGATTGAAGAATGTCGTATTTACTTACCATAGGATTGTCAACCAGATGTTCAAGGAGCAGATTGGTCATAGCATGGAAGTATACGTAGACGACATGCTCGTCAAAAGCTTCAGGGCCGACCACCATCTGGCCGATTTAGAAGAAGCGTTCGGAGTACTGAGGGCGAATCAGATGAAGCTGAATCCTGCCAATGCGCCTTTGGAGTAACTTCGGACAATTTCCTCGGCCTCATGAACTCCATCTAAGGCATCGAGGCTAACCCTGCAAAGATCCGAGCCATCTGAGAAATGACCCGCCGAGAACGATCAGAGAAGTCTAAAGGCTGAATGGGAGGGTGGCTGTACTGATCAGATTCATGTCCTGAGTTGGGGACAGGTGTCTCCCTTTCTTCCAGACTCTGAAAAATCTCCGAAACCCAATGGCTTTTGAGTGAACGGACGAGTGCCAGAGGGCCTTTGAAGAATTGAAGAAATACTTGGAGAATCCTCCTCTCCTCGTCCGATCTGAGCCTAATGAAGAATTACAGTTGAGGGAAGAAGACAGGCAACAGAAACCCATTTACTATGTCAGCCACATGTTGATTGATGCACAAACAAGATACTCCAAGATAGAGAAGGTGGCATTAGCACTAGTAATAGCAGCGAGGAAGCTACAGTCGTACTTCCAGGCTTATTCGATCGTGGTTCTCACCAACCAACCCTTAAAGAAGATATTATACAAGCCAGATGTGTCGGGTCGGTTGATCGCATGGGCAGTAGAGCTGAGTGAGTACAACATTGACTACAAACCTCGAACAGCGATTAAAGGACAAACATTGGCCGACTTTGTGGCTGAGTGTATAATTGTTAAGGGAGAAGTTGTCGAGACTCAAGATGAAAACTCCGAAGATGAGGCTGCGTGGATAATATACATTGACAGCTCGACCAACTCAGCAGGAAGTGGAGCAGCACTTATACTGACTAGCCCAGAAAGATTATGCATATAGTACGCCCTGAGGTTCAAGTTCTCAGCCTCCAACAATGAGGCCGAGGCATTACTAGCCGAACTCCGAGTCTCCTGTGGAGTAGGAGTGGCCAGACTGAAGGTAAAAAGTGACTCCCAACTAGTAATCAACCAGGTCAATGGCAAGTATGAAGCGAAGGATGATCGGATGATGGCCTATCTAGCCCAAGCCCGTAGCATGATTGCCAAGTTTGAAAGTTTTGAGATGGTTCGAGTACCGAGGAAAGAAAATTTGGTAGTCAAATCCTTGTCTAGACTCGCCGACGCGGAATTCCCTAGCCTGTCAAGTTCGATCTATTTTGAGATACTGAATGAGCCATCACTGCACAAGACAGAGGTCGCCCACATTGAAGAAGGTCTGAGCTGGATGGATCTGACTGTGAACTACTTGGAGAATGACCAGCTTCTAGGCGACCGAGATGAGGCAAAAAAAAGTTAAGATCCGAGTGGTAAGTACACTGTGCTTGATTGAGTTTTGTACAAAAGAGCAGCCTCGGCACCCCTGCTCAGATGTCTCGAGCCAAAGGGAGACGAGTACGCGCTAGCAGAAATACACGAAGGCATATGAGGGAGTCACATGGGGGTCGGGCCCTAGCATACAAGATACTGCGCTCGGGGTTCTACTGGCTGAAGATGTAGGAAGAAGCAATGAGATATGTGAAGACCTGTAAAAAATGCCAATTGTTCGCCCCAGTCCCACACTGACCCTCAACACAGCTGACCTCAATCCTCAGCCCATCTCATTCGCCATGTGGGGGATGGACATACTTGGTGATTTTGTCCCGGCCTCGGGAAATAGAAAGTAATTGGTGGTCACTATTGACTACTTCACGAAGTGGATAGAGGCTGAGCCTTTGGCCACTATAACAGAACATGGAGAAGTTCTTCAAAGATAAAGTCATCTACAAGTTCGGCCTACCAAAGGTGCTGATCACCGACAACGGCAAGCAGTTCGACAATCCAAACTTTCGAGAATTCTGCAGACTCTACTACATCAACTTCCAACCCATTGCAATTGCTCATCCCAAGGCGAATGGTCAGGTTGAGGTAACCAACCATACTCTATTGGAAGGGGTAAAAAGAAGATTAGACAAGGCTTAAGGAAGATCGATGGAAGAGTTGCCGAGTGTGCTATGGGCTCTGACCAAAGAAAGTCTATTCTGACTGGCATACAGGACTAAGGCACTAGCATCAGTGGAGGTTAAGGCCTCTTCCCACAGAGCCCTGAGTTTTAATGAGAGAACATACGAGGATGCCCTGAGGGAAAATCTAGACTTCCTAGAGAGGGAAAAAGCGTAGCTCAGAAACATAGCACACAAGCAGAGAACAGCCAAGTATTACAACTCAAGGGTGAAGGAACGACTGTTTCGACAAGGAGACTTTGTCCTAAGGAAAGCTAGTGCGTCTCAGCCTAGAAAGCAATGAAAGTTGTCACCCAACTAGGAAGACCCGTACATAGTCTCCAAGTAGTACCGACTAGGAACGTATCGCTTGAAGACTTCGGGGGGCAACAAAGTACCCTGACCCTGGAACTCCGAGAACCTGAAGAAGTTTTACCAATAGAAGAAATTGTAGCTTTAATAGAAGAAAGGTGATGATCACCGACAATGGCAAGCAGTTCAATAATTGAAACTTTTGAGAATTCTGTAGACTCTACTACATTAACGTCCGACCCATTGCAATGGCTCACTCCAAGGCAAATGGTCAGGTTGAGGTAACCAACCGAACTCTGTTGGAAAGAGCGAAAAGAAGATTGGACGAGGCTAAAGGAAGATGGGTGGAAGAGTTATCGAGTGTGATGTCGGCATACAAGATGACCGTGCGGACTCTGACCAGAAAAAGTCTATTCCGACTGGCATACGGGATCTAGGCACTAACACCGATGAAGGTTAAGGCCTCTTCCCACCAAGCCCGGAGCTTCAATGAGAGAACATATGAGGATGGCCTGAGGGAAAATCTGGACTTCCAAGACGAAGTGAGGGAAAAAGCGTTGCTCAGAAACATAGCATACAAGCAAAGAACAACCAAGTACTATAACTCAAGGGTGAAGGAACAACTGTTCCGACAAGGAGACCTCGTCCTAAGGAAAGCTAGTGTGTCTCAGCCTAGAAAGCAATGAAAGTTGTCAACCAACTGGGAAGGCCCATATATAGTCACCAAGCAGATCCGACTAGAAACATATCGCTTGAAGACTCCGGGAGGCAAGAAGGTACCCCGACCCTGGAACTCCAAGAACCTGAAGAAGTTTTACCAATAGAAGAAATTATAGCCTCGGTATGCAAATTCATTTGGCAAATTTTTTCAAGAATTTCGTAAGTCAATTTTTGTTCACTCGGTATATGAATTGGAGTAAGAGAATCAATAAAGGAAAATTTTCACCAATTTCAAGATACTCTCAAACATATTATCCAAAGGAGTAAGACTGACCCTCATAGGTCAGCTCCCACAAAATGTAAAAGATCGACCCTCATAGGTCGACAATGCCCAGTGCATAAGACTAACCCTCATAGGTCGACAGTGTCAAACGCATAAGACCGACACCTATAGGTCGGCAACATCCACAGTAAAAAATTGACCTTCATAGGTCTATAACGTCCAAGGTATAAAACTGATCCACACAGGTCGGCAACATCAGAAAAATAAACAACGCTTGGTACTCAATGGAATATTCAAACAACGTAAGGCATGATAAGAAAACTACTTCATTGATTGAAAGGACCGTCGAAGGGTCGGAAGATGTGCATTCAAAAAAAAAAAGGGCATAACAAAAAATGAGTTAAACCCGAGAAGTCGGTAATTGGAAAAAGGACTAAGGTTCTTCTGGGTAGCATCATTGATAAGATCGATGGGGTTGATTGCCTAGTCAACCTCGACTCCCTCTCCAGCCGGGAGAGCCTCAACAACAGTAGTGGCATCCTCGTCAAACTGGGAGAAGTCAAAGCTTGGGGTAAACTCACGAACATTGGCGCTGACTTCATTTCGCCCATCAGCAACCCCTGAGTCTTAAGTGGGCCCGCATAGCTTGTACAACAAGTCGTTGAAATCCTTCGATTTATTTTACTCCTCCACAACAGCTTTGCAAGGCTATTGGGGCTCAAACTCGGCCTCCTCCCTCTCCATTTGCAGGTCGGCCCTCAGGGTCTCCGTCTCCTTCTTAAGGGTCTCCGCTCCAGCCTCGGCCTTGCTCCTCGTCTTCTCCTCATCCTTACGAGCCGAGTCAGCGGCCTTAGCCGCTTTCTTAGCCTTCTCAACCTTAGCTTGGGTAGCGAAGAGTTCAGTGGCTGCGTACTCGAAGCGGAGAGCCACCTTGACAGCCTTGGAGACACCTTACAAAAGAAAGATACATTAGCACTGTACAAAAAAAAAAAAAAACTTGAGGAAAATGTGCACTTGAGAATAGCACTCACGATCGCCATGTCCTAATAAAAAGTGTTCACCAACTCTGCGTGGCTCAGGTCGGTGGGTAATTCACGGTCGACAGGGAGCCGAGCAATGTCTAGCCATTCCTGAGCATGGGAGGCTGACTGGAGGACTGAATCCCCCGCATACAAATGCCACGGGGGGATGACTGGGAGGTTTTCAGAGGGAAGATCGGAAGGAGGTTCATGACAAGCACCCTCGGCAGACTTCTTCCCCTTGACATGGGTCAAGAGAGGGACACTAGGAGGAGTTGCACCGGTGAGGTTAACTTGGACTCTGGGGCCTTGTGCTTGCCCCCCTCCCTCCGACTCGCTTCTTACCAATCTTTCTCTTATGGCCAATTGGAGAGGCCTTCCCCTTGTCGGCCTCAGCCACCGCTGCCGCCTTAATAATCGAGCTCTTCTTTTGAGGGTTAGCTAATGCAGTGGCCTTCTACTTGGCCTTCTCTTCGGAGGCCTTCTTCCTTCTCTCGAGAGCCTTGGCCTTGAGCCTTTCGGGGTCGAGTTAGATGTCAGTCACTGCAAGGAGAGGTATGAGAGATGAATAACGAAGCATGATAAACAAAACCAAGGACTAAGAGGAGACAGTAGTCAGATCACGATCGCTCACCAGGAGTCAGTCTCCAGAGTTGGAGAAAGTCCTCATTAAAGAGCTGTCAAACATCGAAGGGATGATCATGAAGGGTCATGTCAAAAGACTCTTGTTCGAGGGCAGACAGCGCGAGACTTCGATTGACATACTTTAAGCCAACGTTCTTCCACTTGGTCCTGAAGGGACAATCGAAAATAGATGTGAAAAAGAACCAAGGCTTCCAATTTTTGTTCGAGCTCAGAGCGAATACCAGGAACTTGAAGTCGTCCAGCTTCTTAACTTAGAGACATCGGTAGGAGAAATAGTACCACCCGCGGTCGTTGAATTTCTTTAAGTAGTAGAGTCGAAAAAAAGGGAGTACCATCGCCGTTTGGCCCAATCTCCCATAGAAGATGTTGAACTCGTAATGAGAAACCAACAGCTGCCCTAGTGACAAGTGCCAATGGTCCAAAATTTCGTCAACCAGACGAAGCACCGGGAAGCGAAGACCATGATTAGAGGCAATCTCATATAGGCATACCTCGTTATCTCAAATGAAGCATGCCTTCTCCCAAGGTTTGGGCACTTGGAGACTGATCTTAGGAGGGACCTCATACCTTTGGTGGAGCCGAGCCAGGGGGCAGCGTCGATAGTACTCTCTACGGTCTCTACACTCCCATCTACGACCATTGGAGCCTCGGAGGACGACTCCTCAGATTCATCATGTTCTTCTACCGAGGATGACTCCTCCAATCCCTCCCCATCTTCAGCCGAGGACGAATCCTCTGACTCGTTCTCCTCTTCGGGTAAGGATGACCCTGAAAACTCATCATCCTCTGAGGACGATCCTGCATTTCCATCCCTCCCCTCATAAGTTGAGTGAGCAAGGCTAGGTCTAGGGGGCAAAGGCACCTCAACCAAGTTCGATGGTCGGGAATCCACTAATTCAGGCTCATCAAAGCCCAGATCGAATGTTTCTGCCAGAGGTGATAAGATGGCAAATTCTTCGCCTGGACACGCGACCTCTCGCATCTTGTCGAAAGCTCTCTCTAATCCACTATCTATTGACATGAGAAAGAATGGGATGACTTACTGATCACTAAGGCTGTTGAAAACCAAGCCGCAAAGTCGAGCAGCTTTACCGAGCACAAGCACACTAAAGGCACGAGGGCGAGAGCACAAGAGCGAAGAGGTCGAAGCGCTAGAAATTGATTGAATATACAAATGGGGAGAGACCCCCCTCTATTTATATGAGTAGAAGGGCGACTGAGGCATCGAAGATCCATCGGTGGTGAAAATTTGAAACAAACCAACGTCCCCAAATTTTGTGATGGTTGGATTACCCGAGTGTAACGATGACTGTCGGGGTCATGTCACGCAAAAATTGAGGAGACATATGACATGGCGGTGGCCGCATTTAATACTAGAATCAATGTCAAAGGCCGTACGAAGAGGTTCCCTCGAGGCCGGCCTGGTCGGCAAAAGGCTAAACTCACCAAGGTCGACCAAGCCTTGATGAGTGGGGGTAAATGATGAGCCATAAAAATGACCACTAATCAGAGAGTAACATGTGGCCGGTACAGAACCAGGTGAAAGAACCCGCTGCATGGAAGAACCAGGCGTCGACCAAATAGGGTCGGCCGAACCACTAGAGAACTTCAGCATCCGAATGATGAAACCGACACACCAAGGTCGGATGATACGAGACATCACCAGGCCAAGCCCTATGATGTTGGGCACCAGGCCGAGCCTTGTACACTCGGGCACCAGGCCGATCCCTTCATGCTCAGACCTCAAGGCGAACCTAGTAAGCTCGATTTAGCTCAGTTGGGGGACACCAACCCATGGTCACACCCGAAGACATTGAGGCATCCGAGGCTTAATGGTCAAACGTATCAAGTCTAATCACATCGTAACTCCCGTGAAGTGCGGAGCCACGTCAGCAAATCCCCAAATTCATGGGATAAGCTGACTCAGCGGATCAGGCCGTTAGAGATCCACACAACTGTCTCCCATCAAAATAAGGATTCTTGCCTAACCAAGAGTCCCATTCCGAATATGACTCTGCTGAGAAGGCTCCCAGTTGAGGCCGAACTCTTGCCATACGAAGACTCTCTCCCACCACCCTAAATAGAGGATCCAATTTTGGCTAACAAAAACTACTGCTGATTTGGAGACTTGACTTAAGCATCGGAGAGTCCTTGGCTGGAGTCACACCGGCACTCTTGTGCTAACTTGGTTTTTACAGGTTCATCTGTGAGTAGACCGGCGCGAAAGTTTCCAGACGCAACACCTCTTAAGGTTTCTTCTTGAGACAAATCCTGGCTTAGGATGAGAGAAGGGAAGTGGCTTCAGTCCAATCAGATTTGGGAAGCAAGGAAGAGGCGACAAGGAACATCTAATTCTGCTAGATAGAGATCGGTTAATTTGGATCTTGCAATAGAACAAACATGTTAGTTCAAAAATTTTTAACTCCATGAGCTACACCACCCTCTCTGTTCCATCCCAGGCTGTTTCTCTATCCATTCTGTTGCCCTGCCCCTTTCATCCCCTGATCTATTCTCGCTAGTCTATTTCATTTGCCACCCACTGTGCCCCTTTCCCCGGCAATCAGTCATCCTCCAGCTGTTGCACCATTACAATGAGAAGAACCCACACCCATTGCTCCTTGTCACAATGGTCGTCGAAGGAAACTGGTGTAATTATGGTTGTGATGTATGTTACAATTGGAGTGAGATTGGCCACCCGGTCAGGGACTCAACAAGGAGGTGGAAGGTATGGTGATGATATGAAAATTTCCATTTCAAAGACACAAAGGAAAGGGGAGGGGGCGATGCAAAGAGAGTCTGGGAAGAGAAAGAGGGCAAAAAGTGTGGGGAGAAAGGCGTGATGCGGAGGGCGGGGCAAGAGACAGCACGAGAGCTATTGAGGGTGTCAAGGGAGCTGCTGAGGGTATTGAAGAATAGAAGCAGAAAAAGGTGTGGTTCTGCCATTTATAGCCAAAGTTGAATATGAAAGTAGATTTATCTCAAACACAACAATTATAAAACGAGAGATATCCCATAGAACTAAATAGGGGTGCAAGTTTGACCTTGACGGCCCAAGCCCGCTCGCACGCCCTGGGACCGAACAGGGTCTAGGTTGAGATACCTTGGCCCTGAGGGCAGGTCAGGGTCAGGAATTTCCGGCCCTGAGTCAAGGACGGGTAGGGTCAAAGTTAAGGCCATGGGCTGAACCCGACCCATCCCATCCCAACCCTATCTTTTTTTTTCTCTTTTTTACTTTTTCTTCTTTCTTCTTTCTCTTCTTCTTTTCTTCATAGCCTGGCTAGCCCATGCATCTCCCTTTCCCCCCCCAAATCAGGGCCAATCAAGGTCAGCCCGGCCCGACCCTGAGGGCAGGTAAGGATTGGATTTTTCTGACCCTGAGTCAAGGCCTGGGGACAGCTAAAGGGACTCGGGATTGGGTTGAGGTTTTAAAAGGCCTGGCCCAACCCAACCCTGTTGCAGCCCTAGACCTAAACATAACATTTCTTTTACATGAAATACCCGCAAACATAGTTTCTCCATCTTCTCTATTCTACTAAGAGATTACTCTTTTTTGGATTTTAGCTGTTGGTCTTCTTTTCTCTAGAATATATGTTTGATTCAAGATAGTCCAAAAAGTGAGATGGTCTTCTTTTCTCTAGAATATATGTTTGATTCAAGATAGTCCAAAAAGTGAGATTGTATTTGTGCATTAGCATGTAACCCTAACCCTAATCTTAATCCTTTTCTCTTATTAATTACCTTAATGCCAGATGAGGAATAATTCAATGAATAAATTTTGTAAGTGAAATCTGATGTGGCAAACACAACACATGAAACACTGATGTGGCAAACACAACACATGAAACATTAAATAGGCATACTATACCAACAAAAATTTTCATTGTATGAGACTATCCGAAGATACATGACAATAAATAATTACATTTCATGAACATATATACAACCTAATGTTCAATTTTACAAAAAATTGATAATTTTCTCTTTTTCCCACTCATCTACTAAAAAGAAAGATTGCACACTAAACAAACATTTGAAGAAATCAATGGCCCCACTAGGAAAAAAAAAAGGGACTACGAAAATACAAGTCGCCCTCCTATGCAGAAAATCTCTCAACTAGGAAAAATGGAATATACAAAACATCAGCCAAATGCATGACCTTCTGGTGCTTTAGATTCATGGCTAAAATGGCCCTTGGCGTGCAGCATGGAGGGCAAGGGTTCAGCAGCATGCTCACCCAGTTGGACTATATAAAACATGTGAGCAAAGTTAAAACTGTGCACATACAGCAACAGATCACCAAATTAAAGGATATTGATAGCAGTACAGTAGCAGAATGAAATAAGAAAGGCAGAATCTGTGCTATAGCCGCAATGAGCCAATGACAGATGAAAATGATGGAGCGAATGCCATTCTGCCTCATAAGTGGGACAAACTATATGACCACTCATTAACATTGGTCCACGTGATAGAGGACCACTCGATCATCTCAATGGTTAAATTTAACTTGAAAACGAGTAAAATAATGGTTAAAAAGTAAGGAAAAAGAACTCTTATGGGGGGAGCGTATGCGCTTCACCCAGAACAGAGGGGTGGAGAAATGCCACCTGTATTGATGCTTCCACACACTCTACACGGACAGGGGCCATGCTCCCCCACAGGAAACACTTCCCCTCAATAGTGTATCTTCAATTTCATAAATTACAAGGATCCAATTTCAGTGTGAAGAATAGTGGCATATATGTAATTTCTTAAATGTTTTTAACTCACTTTTTCAACATTAACACTCGTTTTGAGCTGAAGCTTGCCTAATGAGATGAGTGTGGAATCCCCTGTCAGATTTTCAAATCCATATGCATTCAGAGGTCACACATGTCAGGCCCCAGCTAGATTACCCACGGGATACCCTAGACAGTATCCAAGGGGTTCCAAAACCATGGATCCTGTAATTCAAAGTGGCAACTTGAACAGTGTATAAACAAATTCTGCAGATGGCAGCAACCTTAATTTTGTAATGCTTGGAACATTTAAAACAATATTTACCTCATCTTTGTCACCAAAATTGATGGAAGACAAACTTCAAGACCGTCTGCTGTTATGATGCAAAGGAGATCCTGACACTGATGAAGTTGGCAGTAGCCGCTGCACAAATGAATGGTTCAAGAGCTGAGCAGCAGTGGGCCGATTTTCTGGGTTAACCTGTAAGCATTGGCAGATGAAATCCCGAGCATCTCTTGATAGGGAATCAGGAATTGGGGGCGGTTTTCCCTGGCCAATCCTAAATACTGCTTGCATCTGCGATGTCAAAGAGATAAAGAGGGTAAATCTCCTAAATAAATCTGACGCTTATGCACCACACCATCTGTATGGAATATGGATGAACAATGAGGTAAGATATTCAGTAAACTATAGGGTAGAAAACATGCAAGTGGATGAAATATCTTGTATAACAGCTATATGTACACAGAAATGTATGTGATGCTGGACTAAGAAGAATACATAAAAAAAGACGGTTACAGTGAAAATTGAAAGAGAGAGGCTACTAGTTCGAGCACTAACCATTTTGAGTCACACATAGGAATGGACGAACAGAAATGCTAATGCTAACCTCAATAAATTTGAATGGTGACAGATCCTTTCAATTAGTATATTATTGAGCACACATTTAAAATACTGTGTTCCACTTATGACCTACCCCTCTATGCTCTGCGTTAATGATTCCTCTGGCATTAGAACTGAGCTAATACGAGGAGACAATATTTTGGAAGCATTCACTACCCTAATCTCTAATCCCAACTTGACAAAATCTGATGCAGACAGGTTTCTTGGTATTGCCAGTATTACCTTGTAAACTATTTATCAAAGCAGGAACGGTGTTGTCTTTAAAGGAAGGAAAGTCTGCCCGTTTTCAATCATGGAGTATATAAACCTATGGATTGTGGATGATAATTTATGTCCGGAAAGAAATTTAAATTTGGCCACCATCCAACAGGAGCATAGTACTTTGGAAGAAGCTAAACACAGACTTGATTTCTATCTGAACCTCGACACATCAGACTGCAGCATAATCCTATCTGATGGAAGTTTTAATCCTTCTAATAACAAGGGAGGATGGGGATCATTTATCATACATAAAAATAAAATCACTGCTTCTTGAATGAATTTTGGCTATGCAGGGTCAGCCCAGGATGCGGAACTCAGAGGAGTCAAGGAAGGAATCGAAAGGGCACTTCTACTGGAATGCAGAAACCTGACCATTTGGACGGACTCGAAGGAGGTGATGAACTGGCTGATGGACCAAGATAACCATCTGTGGCCATGGACCTTTTCTTTTCCATTTACTATTTGATATACAGTCTCTATTTACTTTATGTTGGACTGTAACTATTACTAAACAACCTAGGACTCTAATTCAGCCTGCTCATAATTTGGCAACACATGCCAGATTATATAACTCATTGGATCAATGTATGTTGGACTATTTCAATTAATGTGAATTTTCTTTTTATCAAAAAAAATATATATATGAATGTCTAAACTCTACAGGTGTTGACCTATGAACTCCTATAAGCTACAAAATATGGCTCTAAATACCTACTCCATGAAATCATAATTAGATGAAATCTCTGAGATAGAAGAAACCTATTGGGTCTTCCTCTATGTAGCATGTCATATCTATTCACCTTCTCAAGGCAATACTCCCATAATAAAAAATAAAAAAAGGGCATACTCAGTGCACGAGGCTCCCGCCACTGCAGGGTCTGGGGAGGGTCATAATGTACGCAGCCTTATCCCTGCTTTCAGAGAAGCTGTTTCCAGACTCGAACCCGTGACCACTTGGTCACAATGAAGCAACCTTACCATTGCACCAAGACCCATCCTCCTATAAGATCTTATATTTTTTGTGGATGGTTTTCCATATCAGCCTAGAAGGGAAATGAGGTTATGGAAAGGTCTTTGACGAGAACGGTCCTTTTCTTCCTTTGCTTGAGGCAAGGGTGCAAGGAAAACAGATATGGTTTTTGAGTTCCCATTACTCATTAGCAACGAGAATTAAAAATTGAAATGTAGATTTAAGCAATCTTGCATTTGGAAGAGCAGCATTGTCAGGGCAACAACTAGGACTCTAAGACCACATTGATGATTCCAAACAATATCAACTAGTGCATATACTAGCATTTTGCCTTGTTTCTGAAACTACCGAAATTTTGTAAACATTTGTGTTGCCAGCTGCTACCAATAACAGGAGTGAGGAATAAAATTACAGATGTTCCTCTATCAATGCTGGTCAATGCAGCAAGTTATTGATCTGATTACTAGTATGGTTCCTCATTGGTCATCTACAGCTAAAGTATTCAGAGATCACAGTCAACTCTATTCTGCAGAATTCTCTTAGACATCATTTCTTCATTCCCTATCCCTCATCAACGTTCTCTGTTCTAAAAGCTTCATCAGATTCAATTTGGATGGATGTTTACAAGGCAACCCAGTGTAATCTGGAATTAGAAACTTTGGGAACAGTTTAGGATCTAGCCTAATGGTCTTCTCAGGCTCAACTGGTTTGGGTACTAGTTGACAACCGATAATTGTGCTATTCCATAATCCATAGTCATAGAAAGGCTTTGACTAGGGTTTTATCAGCGCAAAGATCAAAGGGAACTTCGAATGTGGAGTTGGTTTTCTTTTATGTCAAGAGATATAGTGGCTTTCTTTCCACATCAAAGAGATCCAGACCCAAGAAGGATAATTGAGTGGCAAATGAGATTATCAATTTTGGGTTGGGAGTTGATCCATGTTTCTAGGAGCTTCTATATCCATATTATTGCACTTTTCCTACTTTGTCATTCTTCCCTCTATCATTTCCTCTGCTCTTTGAAATAAGTGATCATTCCATACATAATTTATGAACTAACAAGTCAAAACAAGGGCAGAAAAAAACAAAAAGAAAAAGAGAGAAAAGAAGGAACATAAAAGAGATACTTCCGCACCGGTTCTAAAGGAGAGTAAGGTAGCACACGTGTCAACATCTCTAGGACAGTGCAACCAAGGCTCCATATATCAGCCGCAATTCCATAGCCATGCATCTTCCGATTAACAACCTGCATTTGCACAACTTGATATATGGAACATAGTACTTAAAATATGCAAACTTCAAGCATTTCACTCAAAGGTGCCAGCAAGATCAGCTGGTAAGTGCTGTGGCTTGTTATAGCCACGCCCGGGGATTGATTCCCGCCTCACCTGGGTGGGTTGTTTAACCACCAACAAACCCCCCCCCCAAAAAAAAAAACATTTCTCTCTATCAGGCAATACCAATCACCAACCAAACATATACTCCCATTGGCCCACATCCTATCAAACGTATAACAAATTATAGAAGACTTGGAAGAATATTAAAATGCAAGCTGATGTCAAGACCATGAGAAATTTTGATGCAGCTCCCTTCAGGGAAGCATGCAGTTTACAAAAGGAAGAAGACAAACAAAAAAAAAGGGCTGAAAAAAGAAAAAATCGAGACGGCTCATGGTTCCAAAATTGTTGAAATGTCAAAATTTGGCATCCTATTTCGCTCAAAGGTCAAATTAAAATTCCATATTATATTGCATGGAAAGGATGATAAATTGAGATATCACAGAGACTTGGTGTGCGAACGAGAATTGAGGTTTGGTTATAAGACCTGTTAGGGGGTGAATGTGGCTTTGTTGGGGAAATGGTTGTTCAAATTGAGATAAGACGAAGAAGGACAACAGAAAATGGAGAAAGCTGCTAAATAATGGGTTTCGAAAGGGAGATGAGAATCAGGTAGGGTAATTGGGGTATACGGCAGGGAAGTTTGGAAAGGGATACATAAAATTCCTCATGAACTGAGGAAAAAGGTGAGATTCTCGGTTTAGGATGAAAGCAATTGAAGTTATGCATGATCACTAATGTGCAGATGGGCTTTATAAGGAGTTTTTCCTGATTTATTTTCAATAGCTCGAAATCAGGATCATGTGGTGGAATATTATATCAAACGGAGGCAGTTAAGGAGAATTTGGGTACCACCATCGGAAAAACTTGGACGATTGAGAGGCAAGAGAGTACTGGAGCTAATGTCAGCATTGGACACTACAAACACAAAGAAGGGGCTGCGAGCATAGTTGACAAATTCAGATTTGGGTTAACTAAGAAGGAGAATAATTCGAGTTCAATTCGTTTCACCAATTCGAAAATTTGGGAAAAATTAGGTAAAAAATATGGATTATGGGAAAAGGTAGGATTTGATTAATCTGGGAATTAATCGTTTACTTTTGAAATTCAGAACACAAAAATTGGACCTTTTCTTGAAATTTCCTTAACATTTTGAATAGACTCCAAAATATTCATACTTTGCTTAATTTTTTATAGAATTTTTTGTAAAAAATTTACCTTTTCAAACAAAATTATTCGTTTCCAAATTATTTGCGAACTATTCTCAATGACCAAATTTTTTGCGTCTGCTTTGTAAACCCGAAATATTCATGAACTCCCAAAATACATGATTTTTTCTGCGTTCTTTAAAACAATTTGGTCTGTCCAGATTTTTCTGAACCAAATTTATTTTTGGTACACTATGGTGTTGAGAGAGTTTTCCACAAAGTTGTTTAGAATAGATGGATCCTAACACGCATCTATTTATTTATGCGGATAAGTTCCTTGGAATAAGATTTTAAAAATGTATAATCTAAGTAGAAGAGGTTGGAGAATAAGAAACAAGAATGAGATTGCGTGATGGAGCCAAAGAGGACATTAATCATGTCTGAGGTGTAAATATGAGTTTGTTGTGGGGGAGCTGTATTTTCTGGGTTGGGGTAGGTTGGACTTTTTCCAGTTCACTTTTACTGGTGTTAATAGAATGGGAAGAACCTCAACTGGAGGGGAAGGCAGCAATTCATTAGAAGACAATTCTTTCTATGGTTTGTTAGAAGTGGTTGGAAAATAAGAAATGAGAATGACATTGTGTGGTGGAGCCAAAGAGGACATTAATCATCTGTCTGAACTGTAGATATGAGTTTTTGGGAGCTGTATTTTTGGTGTTGGAGATACTCATGCATCAAAAGGACTGATATTACTTTTTTTTTGGGAGGGGGTGGTGGAGGTGCATAAAAATCAAAAGGGGCTGAATCAAAAGGCCACAATGCAACAAACTCCTACAATATTAGCCAATATTTAAAGGTAAGTATATAATTTTCTAAGGATTGGCATCGTATAATATAATAACCACAAAATAATGAAACACAGTCTCACAAGAGAAGATGCAAACCTCAGGAGCCATCCAGAATGCAGTGCCTTTGCAGGATTTCGCATCATTTAATTTGATTGCCTAAGAAAGTGCGCAACCAGCGATGTAAGAGTAAGAAATTTACATTGAAAATAGATCTATAGATAAATGAGAATGCTAGTAAAAAAACCTTTGCTAACCCAAAATCTGCAAGTTTCACAGATCCACTTGTATGCACCAAAATATTAGCACATTTGATATCCCTGTGAGTCGAGAAAAAAAAAAGTACAATATCACTTAGTCTGACCCATATATAATAAAGAGGAATGCTAGCCTACCCACCTCTAAACTGGGTAGAGGTTACACAACATTTTCTTGACACATGCATTGCAAGAAAAATATTACCTGCTAAATCACCAGTTCAACCCATTGGAAAGAATGGATGAAAAAAGAAACCAGTGAAAAGAAATTCATTACTTGGCCTCCAAATCTGAAGTCCCATCATCATATCTGGGGTTCCGGTTTCTGGAGAAATGGTTTCAAGAGATTTTTTATAGCAAAGTGCAGGTAGTCAAGAGGGTCTTTAGGCTTTCAAGCTTGTCAAAAGCCTACTGAAATCTATCTTTATCACTTCAGTCACCATGACCAAAAAAATGAAGCTTTCTTAAATACCACATGAAGAAACACAAAAATCCTGACCACAACTAGACAAATGTGGCTTAGAGAAATTCATTTCCACACATGAAGTTGCACTCCACCTCTCCTCCCCGGAAGTTTTTGAAGGACGGTGGCAATCTGACATTTAAAGGAAAGTTACAATCCATAAAGAGACAAGGCACCTTGGATTTGTCGGTGGAAGCAAGCGGGATGAAATGCTGAGGTTACTGGGTACCAAAGAAGCAAGTACGGGATCTACCCCTTTATAAACTCTCTCCATGTACGGAAAGTTCTCAGAACCACCGAACCAAAGAAGGATAACGCAAACCTGGGTCTGAAACCCTTAAATTTGAATCACTATGGGCCACAAGTGACAAATATCTCAAATTGAATGTTTAGTGACAGTATTGTAAATATTCAGAACAGTTTATGGACCTTTTAAAGAGGTGAACAGAGTAGACGAGTAATTAAATTTAAACGGGAAGGACCAATCTGGTATTTCAAATGGCTTGAGGATAAGTTAGAAACAGCATCTAGGAAGGAAGATCTTTAACTGAAAATAACCAAGAATCTGTCCTTGGATGTAATTAAGAAGAATTCCTAATGCAAGAGTCGACCTCAAACCAGGGAAACCAACGGGAGATCGATTGCAACAGGATCGATACAATGAAAGGAACAGCAACAGGATTCAAGACTGAGGTTTAGTGGGCTCCTTAGGGGTCTGAAGCAGTCCTCCAAGTATCACTCTGATTGGGAGGAAGAGTGCTGAGATCAAGACCTTCAAATCAGCAGCAGTGATAAGGAACTGATGCAGCAGCAGTGATAAGGAACTGATGCAGCCGCAAGTGTGGAAAGTGGTCTTCTTTGCCTCTGGACAGCAACAGCAGATTCAGTTATTGTTTAAGATGCTTTCTAGATCTTCACAGATGTAGTAGCAGGTAGCAGCACTTGATTGCAGTCACACAACAGCAGGAACAGTAGGGAATCGAATAAGAGAAGAAGGGGAAAGAGATAAGGAGAATCGGCTCTCTCAGCCCTTCATCCTCACAATAGGACAGAATATCTTTGCCAAAGCAATAATCTCAATCTTCATTAATTCATCTGTTTGGCTTCTAAAAACCTTACATATAAATAGGTAGCAATGACTTGCCCCTCAAGTAACAAAAATTAGAAAGTTTTAACTTTGACACGTCCTAAAATTGGAAACTATAAAAATAGAAATAATGAAATAGCAAGTCTCTTATTAAGGCTGAGACTTGGATTACAAGCACTGAAACTAAAATAGAAACTTCTAAATAAAAGCTAAGCAATTAAAATAAAAACTTTAATTTAGAAACAAATAGCTAACAAAATAGAAACTAGGTCTATGCCAAAATAGAAACTAAATTAATAGCAGCTTCTAATAGAATATTCCACCAGCATCCAGCACCTAATCTTCACACCAGCAGTCCATATCAACCCCAAATCACTGTGGAACAAGCGATTATTGCGAAAATTGGTGAATACAACCAACTATCATTAAGAATTTCGTCTTTGGACCAAAAACAAGCAAGAGGCGGAATACCACAAAGACAAAGTGTACCTCATAAAAAAGCAGTTTTTGTAATTGGCACATATTTTGTTAAACCGCCCATAAAAACCATGTTCTGACTTTTCTCTGGAGAATATCCAACAACAGTTTCCATTGAATGAATAATGGATCCGGACCCTAAAAGGTCTACGATCAGCTGGAACCAGGTCCACACATAACCCGGAGGACAATCTTATCTAACCTTGAGACCACACCTTTTTTGGATTCCATCTTCCTCAGGTGCTTGTCTTCCCTGGCATGGCAGTTTTAATAAGCAGTGAGCTGATATTCGTCAAAGTACAAACATGACTAAGGTGATAGCATCTGTTCAAAATGTGAAACACTACCTGTGTCATGTCGCACGGATGCTGCCAAAGGGAGTGGCGATGCCATACGCAAAAAGGAAGAGACTCATAGAATGGCAGAGGCAAATAGAGCTTTTGCACATTTTCGTTAATCCATGAACAGGATCTATATAGACACATAGATCCATGGATCCATACATCTCGACCGGAAAAGAATCAATAGAAAAAGAAAGAATCGGAATTGATCGATAACTCGCCGCCAATGCGGAAGGATGCCGCCG